>NC_063336.1:11426441-11430663 GCF_021869965.1 Rhincodon typus | reverse complement strand
ACACACACACACACACACAAACACACACTCACTCACACACACACACAAATACACACACACACATACACACACACACACACATACACACACTCACTCACAGATGGACACACACACACACTCACTCACTCACACACACAGACACTCACGCACAGATGGACACACACACACACATACACACACACACACACACACAGAGTCATACACACACACACACTCTCTCTCACACACACACACTCACTCACTCACAGATGGAAACACACACACACACACGCACACTAACAGATGGACACATACATACACACACACACACACACACACAGGGACACACACACTCACAGACACAAACACACACACACACATAGACACATACAGGGGCACACACATACACACATACACAGGTAGACACACACGCACAGACACACACAGGGACACACACACACACACGCACAGACACACACACACACACACACACACACAGACACAGACACAGGGACACACAGACACACACACACACTCAGGGACACACACACACAGCCACACACACAGACACACTTGGAGAGACACACACACAGAGATAGACACACACACACATACATCCACACCCACACACAGACACAGACACACAGGGAGAGACACACACAAGTCACACACACACACACATTCATACACACAGATACACGGACACACACACGCACAGACACGTGAGTCAGCTCCAGTCAGGTAGAAGTGGGGTACATTTCAACTTTCAATGCAACAAGCTGGTGACAGTGAATTAGCCTGTGTCACACTGTTTCAAGAACTACAATTCTGCAGAGAACTGAAAGGGATCACCATCGCCCTTTCTGAACCATTGTAACGTTCTAAGTCGTCTCTTGAGGGAGCCAACACTGAGACCAACATTTTAATTGGGTTCTGACGGGAGATAGAAGCATTGGAAGAGCTTTGTGAGATTGTGGAAAGGCTGGAGCAAGGGATTGATTCTTGTCCTACCGGTCAGCATTGGCTAATCCTTAAGAGCAGAAAAGACATTCATGTGAATGGAGAGTCAGGTGGCAAATTCCACCGAGGAATTCTGCAAATGCATTCACAGATTAGCAGAGCGGTGATAGTCCGGCACACGTAGAAACTATTTCACTTACTGCAGCCATGGAGTTGATGCGATCAATGTAGTAGTCAGGCCAGCTTGTGGCCTGCTTGTTGGGGTCATCTTGTTCCTGAAAAGAAAGGAGTGATATTCCATTAAAATTTAGATCATAAAATATTGCCAACCAACCTACACAAATGTCAAGATGTAGCAATGCATAGCAGAACATTATTTAGAGTGGTATGGTCCAGCATGGTATCCCTCAACAGTGTGGCATAGTGGAGCATAAAATCAGAAATGGTTTCAGGCCAAAAGGAAGCCATTTGGCCCGTCGTGTCCGTACTCGCTCTCTACAAGAGCAAATCACCCATTGCCACTACCCCTTTTCCCCAAAGCACACAGTTTTTTTTTCCTTTTCAGATACTAATCCAATATTAAATGTCATAATTGAATCCTCCTCTGAATACAAGGATATGATTCGGCCCATTACATCTGTGCTAGCCCTTTTGAAGAGCAGTTCAATCAGCCCCATTAACCTATCCCCATGCATTTGTCCAGACATTTATCCAATTCTCTTATGAATCTGCATCAATTAACCTTTCAGACAGTGCATTCCAAATCTTAGCACTCACTGTATAAAAAGTACTTTTCCTCAGGTTGTCTCTGTTTTTTGACAGTCACATTAAATTTATCTTCTATCAAAAACACTTCATGATTCTGACACCTCTGTAAAATCTCTTCTCTGCTTTAATGAGAACAACGCCAGCTTCTCCGATCGATCCATGTGATGGTAATCCCTAACTCAAAAAAGAAACATTCTCGGAAATCCATTCTGAAGCCCCGTCCAGAGCCTTCACACAACCTCTGGCATTGGACACGATATCCCAGTTTTGGTCAAGCCAGCGTCTTATAAACTCAATTAAAAACTGAGAGTAGCTGCAGAAAGCTCTGGCTGTGTCTGCAGAGAGAGAAACAGAGTTAACGTTGCAAGCCTGACATGACTTCTTCAGAACTTATATTCTTAGCCTACCTCGTTGAGTTCAGACACTATGCCTCTATTTGAAGAGCCTAGGATTCCTAATGCTCCATTCATTGCTTTGCTCACCTGTCCCTCAAGTTTCAATAATTGGTCCACTAACACTCAGAGGTCCGTGCACTTAAAAACCCCTTTAAAAATGAACGACTTAGCACATATTACCTCTTTTCGCTCCACAAATCAAAATTTACTGCCTCACACTTTTCCATATTGAATTTAATCTCCCATATGATTCCCGAAGTTTATTAATATTCTCCTCAAACACTGGCTTGGTTCAAGAACAGTATCAACAAAAGAGTGACGATGGTACAACACAGCACAGTGTGGTATGGTACAATATGGTACAGTACTGTAGAGTGCAACATTGTAGAGCACAGGACAGTGCAGTGCAGCTAGGGTTGATACAGCACAGCATGATACAGTATAGCACAGCACAGGATATGGGAATCTGGAAAATGTAGGACGGCACAGTAGCGTATCACAGAGCCAGGTTCAATTCCAGCCTTGGGTGACTGACTGTGTGGAGTTTGCATGTTGTGTGCGTGTGTGTCTGTGTGCGCACACACGCTTCATCTGGGTGCTCTGGTTTCCTCCCACAGTCCAAAGATGTGCAGGCTTGGTGGCTCATCCATGGGAAATGCAGGGTTAAGAGGATAGAGTGGATCTGGGTGGGATTCTCTTTGGACGGTCCATGTGGATTCAATGAGCTGAACTGCCTGCTTCTACACTGTAGGGATTCTATGAAGAGCTTCCCATGTTGTTGCAATTCAAAATAAACTCATGGGATCAACCCTCAGAAAATATATATCCTCGCTACATTCCAGTGTTTAACCATTAATCAATACCCTATATTTGAAGAGGTTTATCAAGTTAATACCTTGAGTTTTCCTTCTCACACTGGATTGCAGGTTCTGGACCTACTCTAGCTAGTCTGTTGGAGTCACCACTGTCTTCGGATGGTGCCATCCACACATAGCATTCCCAGCAAGTATCGACAGATGGCACTCCAGAGTGGGAAGCTGGGCTGATCCTCTTCCATCCATAACTCAGAGACACTCAGACAGATTGTAGCAAGACCAATGAACTCAACACCTTCCGTGCAGAATCAGTGCAGAGCCCTTATTGCCCAGTCTGGTTCTGTAGCACGGTCCAGGAGATATTTTCTCAATGAGTTTCACATAATGTTGGAGAAAGGAAAATTGAACCACGCACCAGGAAACACAAGAGAGTCCTTCACTCATTTCCTTGCTACTCCTGGACTCCAGCTGTGTATAAAATCATTTCCGACATTGTTTTCTGAAGTTAATTCATGATAAGATCTTGTTGAGGTGTGCACTACATTATAAAGACAACTTCTTTGGAACGTTAGTCGTAATATAGGCTTGTGACAGCCGAAGAGAAGGAAATTTTTCATTTCAGTCTACAAAGTCTGACTGCAAACCCACTGTGAATTAAGAATGTTTCCCTACCTAACTGAAGTGACTACAGTTCATAAGTAATTCATCAATTGTGAAGAGCTGTGGGAGGTTCTATGATCATGGAAAATGCAATAGAAATTCCAGTTAGTGCTTTCTTCTTTCCATCTCATTAAGTAACAATCTGCCAATGCATACACACAGTCTTCAGTTCTATGGCCCACTCCAAAACATAGTTAAATTGCGACACCACTTCAGTTTGCCCGCTACTGAAACACATCTCCATGTCTTTCTGCCTCCAAATTCAACTATTCCAATCAATACATGACCAGCCTCCCACCTTGCAGTAAACTTCAGTTCATTCAAACCTCTGCCACCCCTCTTCCCAACCCACAATCTTCAAGGAGAAAATACCAGAGATGGGGCCTCTAGGCAGCTGAAGGCACATGGTAGAACGATAAAAAAAGACTTGGGGTGAGGCTGGTTTGGGAAAGCATAGAGAACCTGGAAGCCTGGAGATGTTTCCAGGTATAAGGAAGTGCAAGGCCATTGAGGGAGCTGAAAAGAAAATAAAAGGTAATGTTTTTAAAATCAAGACGTTGCTGAAGAACCAGTGTTATTCAGTGAGAACAGGAGAGGTGTGAAAGTTCAGTGAGAATGGGAGAGGTGTGAAAGTTCAGTGAGAAT
>NC_063336.1:11388758-11426431 GCF_021869965.1 Rhincodon typus | reverse complement strand
GTGAAAGTTCAGTGAGAACGGGAGAGGGGTGAAAGTCCAGTGAGAACGGGAGAGGGGTGAAAGTTCAGTGAGAACGGGAGAGATGTGAAATTGGAACTTGGCGTGAGTGGACATGGGTAGCAGATTTCCGCATGAGTTTATGGAAAGTGAAAGGTGGGAAATGATTGATATAACACAGACTTGGATAGTAATCAAGGATGAAAGTGCCCTGGAAACTGATACTTAGTGGCCCTGATTTTGCAGAGTTGGGATATTTCCTGGCTTAGCAAGTCCAGCTTTGGAGACCCTTGTTCTAATGGAGCGGGGGCTGGTATCTATGGTTCTCTGAGAGTCTGCTGGGCGATCCCGAGCACAGTGTTGGAGGAAGGCTGAATGGAAGCCTGTTTTTGTTAAATGTTAAAAACAGAAGAAAACGTGCCAAGAACACTTCCCTCCCCTCTCCAAACTGAACCATCCTCCCCAAAACTCCCCATGCTCAAACCATATCAACCCATATGCCCCATTCAACCTCCATGATTCATCATACCCTCTGTGTCAAAATGTACTCCCCACCCAATGGTAACCCTGCAGCCCAATGGTATCAATGTGGATTTCACAAGTTTCAAAATCTCCCCTCCCCCTACCACATCCCAAAACCAGTCCAGCTCGTCCCTGCCTCCCTAACCTGTTCTTCCTCCCACCTATCCCCTCCTCCCACCTCAAGCCGCACCTCCATCTCCTACCGACCAACCTCATCCCGCCCCCTTGACCTGTCCGTCCTCCCTGGACTGACCTATCCCCTTCCTAACTCCCTACCTACACTCACCTTTCCTGGCCCCATCCCCGCCTCTTCGACCTGTTTGTTTCCTCTCCACCTATCCTCTCCTCTATCCCTCTTCTATCCGCCTCCCACTCTCTCCCTATTTATTTCAAAAACCCCCTTCCCCTCCCCCTTTCTGATGAAGGGTCTAGGCCCGAAACGTCAGCCTCTCTGCTCCTATGATGGTGCTTGGCCTGCTGTGTTCATCCAGCCCTGCACCTTGTTGTCTCGGATTCTCCAGCATCTGCAGTTCCTACTATCCCCACCTATCACCCAGGTCTCCAATACACCCCGCATCAACCTGCACCCCGCCTCCCACTCCTCACAGGCCCTTATATTCTCCATGCCCACTTACATATCTCTACCTAACTCCTGTAATGCCACTATATAAGCTCAGTACCAAATCCCAATCCCCCAACCCATCATCCTTTGCCCTTACTCTACTCATGCCAACTCATGTAGTATCCATTAATGGGAGACCTCAGGAGCCATAACGAAATGAAACAAAATAAAGTTCGAGGTCTCTATTGCAGATTTAAAACAAAACACTCAATAATAGAAAGCTATGCCCAACCTTTATATTTCAAGTGCTTAATCCATTATAAAAACAAACACTTAATTCATGTGTTCAATCTCTTATAAAAACAAACACTTTATTCAATTCATTAATTCCTTATTACAATAAGCATTAGAATTTATAGCCCCACTTCAAAGAGTCTATAACTACTTGAAGCTGCCAGTTAAACTGTGAAATGGCAGGTATCCCTTTGTAATCATAGATGGTCTTGAAATCAGTTCTGTAGCACTATTCTAGCAATAGTAACACTCAGGCTTATGTCAACAGACAGAGTGAAATCTCAAACAACCCTTGAATACATGGCAATTATTATTTCAAATATTTAAAGGGCAAGAGTTTTAAATGCCCTGAGAGATTCACAGTCACTTTTGCAGTTGGTTTCGAAAGTTGTTTTTAGCAGTCAGTTTCAACAATTGCTTTTGAAAGCTCTTTTTTAACAGTCCCAATAATTTTACTCTCCTTCACACACACGATCAGGTCTACTTTTAACAATACTAATGGGCATGTCACCTCTCCAAAAGGACTTTCACTAAAGGTGTCCCAGGATCACATCAGAAAGGGTACTTTTGTGCTTCTGAAGGATACCCTCCCCCATCAAAGTAAATCTGCAAAGTGGAGGCCTGCTCCTCCCAGGTGTAACCTGCACACGTCACGTTTTCTAATCCTGGTTGATAAAAATCAGGCATGGCTGGGGGCAGCTGTTGTTCAATTTGAGCAGCTTCATCTGTGAGCCACAGATGTGCAATTTGGAGCCTGGCCCGTTCCCTCTCCTCCACTTTCAACCCCACAAAAATGAAGGCAGCTCTCCATTGTTGTAAAAACTCACATCTACCCTTCAGGAAGCACTGGGTGGAATATTAACCCTGATCCCAATCCTCCCTCGTGTCTATGGGTCTGTGACGTTTGGAAGGGGTTCAGAGAAGGTTGATAAAATTATTCCTGGTGTGGAGTACCTTTGCTACCCAGGTTGGGGATGGTTTTATACACCTTGGAGAGTGTAGATTCAGAGGCAAGTTGATTGAGATCGACTAAATAATGAAGGGACTAGATTTTGCGTGCACCGGCAAATTATTTCAATCACTTGGGCTTTGCAGAACTAAAGGTCAAGCAGACGAAGAAAGAAATCATTTAGACGCACTGCTTTGCTCAGGGAATAGGAGACTCACAATGGAACAGTCTGTTAACTTGGGCAATCAATGCTGATACTCGATGTATCATCGCTGGATAGCTGGACTGATCCTTGGCTAGAAAAGGAATTGCCTGTAGCAGGCCAAGTACAATTAATATAAACTGCGGTCAGTGTGGTCAATTTTCCATTGCCTGGAGGAATCTGCCAGAATTATTCAGTTCCCTTAATTGGAACTAAAATATGAGTGGGGTTGACACGCCATTCAATGCAAATGCTAAATATCCAGAGCCAGTTTGAAAAGGTACCCACAGAGCATGGAACTGGGAATGGGTGCAGCTCAGTCCCTGGTAAAGATAGTAAGAACTGCCGATGCTGGAGTCTGAGATAACACAGTTTGGAGCTGGAGGAGCACAACAGGCCTTCTGAGGAAGGGTCCCGACCCGACACGTCAGCTTTCCTGCTCCTCTGATGCTGCCTGACCTGCTGTGTTCCTCCAGCTCCACACTGTGTTATCTCAGTCCCTGGTATATTCCCAAGTGGATTGGCATCAGGCAGGGCAACAGTAAGTGGTGGGGTGGGGAGGGGTGATGGCCACAACTGGTCCCATTAGCGTTGGACTGTAAATTAAAAGTCAGGATTCCCATTCCTTTCATCATTCAGTCAAACCCCACACCCCTAACTCCAAGTGGAAAGTCACATGATGCTTTCCCTGGCTGAACAGCCAAGCTCACTGCCGAGCCTAACCCGTGTGGAAAGGTTTAGATGCATCATGTCTCAGTTCTCTACAGTAACATTTAAATAAATGTGAGGTGTTACTTTTTGGAGGGTCAAACCAGGGCAGGACTTACTCAGTCAATGGTAGGGCCCTGGGGAGTGTTATTGAACAAAGCGGGTCTCGGGGTATATTCCTTGAAAGTGGAGTCACAGGTAGATAGGAGGGTAAAGAAGGCTTTCAGCAAGCTTGCTTTCACCGGTCAGAGCATTGAGTATAGGAGTTAGGACATCTTGTTGCAACTGTACAAGACGTTGGTGGGAGCACGTTTGGAGTACTGCGTGCAGTTCCGGTCACCCTAATGTAGAAAGGATATTATTAATGCAAAAAGAGTGCAGAAAAGATTTAGTAGAATGCTACCTGGATTGGAAGGCTTGAGTTGATAGGAGAGATTGGATAGGCTGGGACTTTCTTCCTGGAGCATAGGAGACTGAGGGGTGACCTTATAGAGATCTATAAAACCATGAAAGGCGTAGGTAAGGTAGACAGCCAACAGCTTTTCCCCAGGGTAGGGGAGTCTAAAACTAGAGGGCATAGGTTTAAGTTAAGAGGGGAAAGATACAAAAGGGCAATGTTTTCACATGGTGGGGTGGTGAGTGTCTGGAATGGGCTGCCAGAGGTAGTAGTGGAGGTGAGCACAAGTTTGTCACTTAAGAAACATTTGGACAGGTACATGGATGGGATAGGTATGGAGGGATATGGGCCAAAATTAGGCAAGTGGAACTAGTTTAATTGTAAAAACTGGGTGGCATGGACAGGTTGGGCCGAAGGGCCTGTTTCCATGTTGTAGACCTCTATGACTCTAACAGGTTGAGTTGCAAGAAATTTCCTGAGGGACATTGTGTAACTTTACTGCATGGAGCGAACTGTCCTGTCTCCCGATCCACACAACAAACTAAGCTCAAAGTTCCATCATGGAGCACTGCAGGCCTAGAACATTCAGGCTCTGTCTTCCATTGTGAATATCAGCTGATTCAGATAAACCTCAAAGCTTTCAAATCATTAGCAAGTGGTTTCCATTAAATTCATTTGCTGCGCTGTGTAGTGGCAATCTGCAACACTTTTCAACAATTTGACTAATAAAAGAGACCCTGGTCATCGTATTGAATGAACCGTGTCATAAACCGTAAGATTATTAGAATCACAAGCTCCCACTACGCAGCTCAGGAACACGCACAAGAACAGCAAATGTCAGTAAGACACTGTGAGGAAAACTGCAAGCTAAGGTCTTAAAACAATGCTGTCTGGGAACACCTTGAACTGCTCAATGTCTAATCCTCTCTGTTCTGGGTCTGCAAGTTGTAGGTTGAATTCTCATAGAGTCAAACAGCACAGAAACAGACCCTTCGGTCCAACCAGTCCATGCCGAACATAATCCCAAACTAAATTAGTCCCACCTGCCTACTCCTGGCCCATATCGCTCCAAACCTTTCCTATTCATGTACTCATCTAAATGTCTTTCAGTCCAGGCTAACAGTCTGGTGTGCTGCACTGTTGGAAATGTCTTTTTGCATGAAATGTCAAAGTGAGACATCCCCCCACCGCAGGCCCCGTCCCCCGCACCCCAGACCTTGCAGTCCAACATCAGATCCTCAGTTCTACCTGGAGGAAAGCAGGGGCATTCTCCCTGTTGTGTGTTTGCCAATAAATATCCCTCAGCCAACATCGCTGAAACAGATTAGTTTTTATCCCCAGTTGACTGTGCACTAATTGGCTGCCATATTCATGACATTATAATTATGACACTTCAAAAATTTCTCTGGCTGTAAGGACTTTGGGATTTCAAAATTGAATGAATCACCTGCAAGATGACACTGTTGACAGTGCGGTACTCCCTCAGTCCTGAACTGGAGTCTCTATCTGGATGTTCAAATCACTGAAGTATTATTGGTTCATGGGATTTTGGAGTCACTGACTAGGCCAGAGTTTATTGTTCATTTCTACAGCACTGAAGACAGTTCTCAGTCAACCATATTGGAGTCACATGTAGGCCAGGTCCGGTCAGGACAGCAGATTTCCTTCCCTACAGGGCATTAATGAACCAGGTCAGTTTTTATGACAGTTGATACTGATTGTAGGTTGGCACAGTGGTTCAGTGGTAAGCCACTGCTGCCAGGGACCCAGGTTGGTCCCAGCCTCGGGCCACATTGTCTGTGTGGAGTTTGTGCATTCTCCGCCTGTCTGTGTGGGTTTCCTCCGGGTGTTTCACTTTCCTCCCACGGTCCAAAGATGTACAGGTCAGGTGGATTGGCCATGCTATAGCGTCCAGGGATGTGCAAGCTGGGATGGGTTGGCCATGGGAAATGCAGGGTTATAGGGTGGGGGAGCTGGGTCTGGGAAGGGAAGCTCTTCAGAGAGTTGGTGCAGATTTGATGGGTCAAATGGCCTCTTTCTGTGCTGTTGGGATTCTATGCTTCTCTAAGTTTAGTCTAACTTTTCATTCCAAATTTTTTTCTAAATTCAAACGTCTTCACCTGTCATGATAGTATTCGAATCCTCTCCCCAGAATTTTAGCTGCGGGGTAAACGAGTGGATTACTTCTGGATTATAAGTCTAATGACATTAACACTGCATCAGCTCTTCCTGCGACCTCAAAAAGTAGGAGTGCCACCTGAAATCAATGGTCAGCGTCTCCAAACGTCCGACTAGAGTGTCCTCAGGTTTCTGAGGAAACACTGTTTCTTCTGTTATTTTTTTCAATCACTCATGGGTCGTGGGCATCACTGGCTGGGTCAGCATTTATTAGTTGCCCTTGGGAAGGTGGTGGTGAGCTGCCTTCATGAACCGCTTCAGTCCACCTGCTTTTGGTATGACTTACAATGTCCTTACGGAGGGAATTCCAGGATTTTGACCCAGCGACAGTGAGGGAACGGCGATATATTTCCAAGTCAGGACGTTGAGTGACTTGGAGGGGAACGTGCAGGGGGTGGTGTTCCCATATATCTGTTGCCCCCTTGTCCTTCCAGATGGAAGTGGTCGTGGGTTTGGAAGGTGCTGTCTGAGCAGCTTTGGTGAATTAGAAAGAAGGTTGGGGAATAATGAAAGGATTTTTTTCCACCCAGAGGGTGACAGGGGCCTGGAACCCACTGGCTAAAAGAACAGCACAGACATTTATAAAAGAAAAACACTTGAAATGTGGTAATCCATAGGACCAGGCACTCAGAACTGAGGCAACAAGGTGTAGAGCTGGATGAACACAGCGGGCCAAGGAGCATCAGAGGAGCAGGAAGGCTGACGATTTGGGTCTAGACCCTTCTAGACCCGGAACGTCAGCTTTCCTGCTCCTTTGATACTGCTTGGCCCGCTGTGTTCATCCAGCTCTACACCTTGTTGTCTCTGATTCTCCGGCATCGGCAGTTCCTACTATCTCACTAAGAACTGAAATGTGAGATTCGGCTGGGAAATGCTTACTTCGTGGGTTCAAACATGAGGGGCCGAATAGGCTCATTCACTGCCACCAATTTTCTAGTCAGTATTCCAAGAGAAACCATGGAGCAGCACACCAATCAAAAGCAAACTTTATTTCTTAAATCACGTTCAGGATGAGTATGACTGCCACAGTTTCTGAGAAACGTGCAGCATCAGATCGTGATACGACTCTGTAGATTTTAATTGCCATTGACTCTGACTGAAATGGGAGGAAATGAGGCAGTTTTACACCGCTGCTGAACAGTGCCCCCCTGCTCAGGTAACACATAGGCCAGGGAGCTTGCTCTGCACTTAAGTCAAACCCCAGGCTTCACCACTTTGCACCTTGTCTCAACCACTCTTGTCTAATTCCACCCAATGTTTCAGCCGCTCGGTATAATCGATGTAACACATTTCGGAGAAAGGATAGGTTGACAAAGGGGCCGTTTGACTGCACACGGCCTAATCCTGAAAGTCTGACAGGCAGCTCAAAGTGTGGGATCTCGTGCCAACTCAAGCCCAGTCGGCTGCACTTTTGTGTTTATTAAACAAAACACATATTCCCCCTCCCCGCAGGAGAAAGCCCAAACAGATCCCAGGCCAAGACATTGAAATAAATATTAATGGAAGCATATTAAAATATATCTCCTGCCTATTTTATATCGTTACATTGGAGACGTTGGTTGGCTTCAGTATTTAAACTATTCTTATTAAGAAAACACCTCTCAATCTCACTCTGCAGTGCCAAGATTCTGAAATGGTTGCAGATGTTGTGGGAGGCCTGTTATGTGGAAGTGTTCCTGTTTTGTGTCTTAGCGAGTGGCTGGCAATATTTTATGAGCTCCATGTTGTTTTTGCGTTAAACGCTTTCCTATTATTTCTCAGGGCGCGGCCCGAAAGGGCGAGGAATGCCAGTCGCCAGAGAGGGAACAGAACGCTCTTCACAACAGGCTATCAGCAGATCAGGAAAGGTGCAGTTTGATGGATCAGATTGCCCAATCACAGAAGAGCACCAGTATGAGAAGTAGAAGTAAGAACATAAGAAATGGAAACAGGAGTAGGCCATCTGGCCCCTTGACCCTGCTCTGCCATTCAATAAGATCATGGCTGATCTTTTTATGGACTCAGCTCCACTCACCCACCCACCATCACCCTTAATTCCTTTACTGTTCAAAAACCTAACTTTACCTTAAAAACATTGAATGAGTTTGCCTCAACTGCTTCACTGGGCAGGGAATTCCACAGATTCACAACCCTTTTGGGTGAAGAAGCTCCTCCTCAACACAGTCCTAAATCTGCTCCCCCCTCATTTTGAGACCACGCCCTTGAGTTCGAGCTTCACCCACCAGTGGAAACATCCTCCCTCCTTTTATCTGATCTATTCCCTTCATAATTTCATATGTTTCTATAAGATCCCTCCTCATTCTTCTAAATGCCAATGAATATAATCCCAGTCAATTCAGTCTCTCCTCATAAGCCAACCCTCTCAACTCTGGAATCAACCTAGTGAACCTCCTCTGCACCTACTCCAGTGCCAGTACATCCTTTCTCAAATAAGGAGACTAGAACTGTAAACATTTTGCCTGAATAGCACCAGTGGAAATGTCAGAATATTGTTTATTGTCTCGGCTCTCAAGCATCCAGGCTCCAAGTGACATCAGATCGAGACCCCATTTGGTTTCTCTCAAGTGGTGTTCGATTAAAGTTAAAGAGACAACAAAAGGATTAACTTCGCGCAGGATTGTACAGGAAAACACAGTACGAACAGAGGCAATTCAGCATACAATCCATGCATGCTCCGCTTAGAATCCCTGCAGTGTAGAAGCAGGCCATTTGGCCCATCAAGTCCACACTCAGACCCACCCCCCTATTCCTGTAACCCTGCATTTCCCGTGACTAATCCACCTAGCCTGCACACTACGGGCAATTTGTTATGGCCAACCCACCTAGCCTGCACGTCTTTGGACTGTGGGAGGAAACTGGAGCACCCGGAGGAAACCCACGCAGACATGGGGAGAATATGCAAACTCCACATAGTCACCGGAGGGTGGAATCAAACCCAGGTCCCTGGCACTGTGAGGCAGCAGTGCTAACCACTGAGCCACCGTGCTCCTTCCGGCCTTCTGATATTAAACTATTAATGTAACCCTCAACTCCCATCTCCCCTAATTTAAAAAAAAAACAATCATTCAGGGGATGTGGGCCTTGCCGACTAAGTCCAGTCCCTAGTTGCCCTTGAGAAGGGGGTGATGAGCTGCCTTGTTGAACCGCTGCAGTCCATCTGCTGTAGGTTGACCAAAATGCCCTTGTTAGGGGGTGAGTTCCAGGATTTTGACCAAGTGATAGTGAAGGAACAGAAAGAAATTTCCAAGTCAAAGCGGTGACTGGCTTGGAGGGGAACTTGCAGGTGGGTGGTGGCGTTCCCTCCTGCCTGCTGCCCCTTGTGCTATGAGGTGGCAGAAACAGCCTTGGCAAGTTTCTGCAGTGCATCTCGTGGGTGGCACACACTTGTACGTCATGCTTGCCTAGGTTCTCCTCAATTGTATCGACCCAGCTGCTTCAACCAAACCCGGCAGTAGGAAGTTCCAAATCCTCACCACTCATAAAGACGTTTTGTCTGGTTTAACGCAAAGAGAAAATGCTGGAGAAACTCAGTGGGTCTGGCAGTATCTGTAGAGAGTGAAACAGAGTTAACATTTCGGGTCCTGCATAACTCCCCTGGAACTTCTTTCATACTTTCTGTTAAACATAGAACACAGAACATAGAATGTAGAACATAGAACGTAGAACATAGAATGTAGAACATAGAACATAGAATGTAGAACATAGAACGTAGAACATAGAATGTAGAACATAGAACATAGAATGTAGAACGTAGAACGTAGAACATAGAACGTAGAACATAGAATGTAGAACATAGAACGTAGAACATAGAACTGTACAGCACAGTACAGGCCCTTCGGCCCGCGATGCTGTGCCAAACTTTTACCCTAAACCTAAGGTCTATCTAACCTCCACCCCTACCTTATACTATCACCCATATGCCTATCTAATAGCCGCTTAAATGCCCCTAATGAGGCCGACTCCACTACCCTCTCCGACAATGCATTCCACGCCCCGACCACTCTCTGAGTAAAGAACCTACCTTTGACGTCTCCCCTATATCTACCTCCACTCACTTTAAGACTATGCCCCCTCGTAATAGCTATCTCCACAGTCCAAAAAATGTTTTTTATTTTCAGATGTCTAACATTTTTTTATTCTCATTGGGTTTTCTTGGACTTGAATTTACACAGCACCCTTCACACAGAAAAACGACATCCTTGCACAGGAGTAATCAAACAAATGGTGGTTGAGCCAAAGAAGAATATATGTATGCATGGGGAACAAAAAGACCCAGTGAAAGGGAAGGGCCTGAGGGCACAGCCTCAGAGTGAAGGGATGACCCTCTAGAACTGAGATGAGGAGGAATTCTTTCAGCCAGAGGGTGGTGACTCTGTGGAACTCATTGCTGCAGAGGGCTGTGGAGGCCAAGTCATTGAGTGTCTTGAAGACAGAGATAGATTAGTTCTTGATTGGTAAGGGGGGTCACAGGTTATGGGGAGAAGACGGGAGCATGGGCTTGAGAAACATATCTTTTTTTTTATTCATTCACATGATGAGGGCGTTGCTGGCTAGGCCAGCATTTATTGCCCATCCCTAATTGCCCAGAGGGCAGTTAAGAGTCAACCACATTGCTGTGGGTCTGGAGTCACATGTAGACTAGACCAGGTAAGGATAGTAGTTTCCTTCACTAAAGGGCATTAGTGAACCAGATGGGTTTTTCTGACAATCGACAATAGGTTTGTGGTCATCATTAGATTCTTAATTCCAGATGTTGATTGAATTCAAATTTCACCATCTGCCGTGGCAGGATTCAAACCTGAGTCCGCAGAACGTTACCTGAATGTCCAGATTAACAGTCCAGCGATAATACCACTAGGCCATCAGCTCCCCTAATCAGCCATGATTGAATGGTAGAGTAGTCTCAATGGGCCAAATGGCTCAATTCTGCTCCAGTATCTTATGGTCTTTATGGACATTGAGAAGATGCTAAATGGGACTAAACAGCCAGAGGTATCTTGAGCAAGAATTCCTGACTGTTGAATCTACATAACTGAAAGTCCAGCCTGAGTGGTGTCCCGAGGAAGAAGCAGAGTCAGAAGAACATGGCATTTTGGGTTGAACAGTTCGAACAGGTTACAGAATCAAGGAGGGGGTGAGGCAAATAAGGACAGTTCAACGAAAGGGGAATGCATTTAAATTTGAGGTTATGGGAGAACAGTGAACCAATTTGGACCTTCAAGAACAGAGGTGGTGATTTGTGAAGTATAGTAAATGGAGAAATTAAATGTTATAGAGATCAGCCAGGAGAGCACTGGAATATTAAAGACATGTCTTTAATCAGTGAGGGAATCAAGGTTTATGGGGAAAAGGCGGGAGAGTGGAGTTGGGGATTATCAGATCAGCCACGGTCACATTGAATGGCAGAGCAGACTCAATGGGCTGACTGGCTTCTCAGGCCTTATGGATGAGGGCCTCAATAGATGTGGTGATGCAGGCAAACTCCTGCTGTTTTCAACTAGAAATCACTGAACAAGCGGACTGAACTCAGAACCAGTGTCCACTCACTTTTTAATAGACATCCCCATGAATTACTCCATGTCTGATGTGGAAGTCAGCAGTCTTTCTGGAATAGAAAAAATATAGGTTGGGGCGGGGGGGGGGGGGGGGCTGGGGTGGGGGGCTGTGGGGAGGGTGACGGTTTGAGGTTTTTGCTTGTGATGAAATGGAGCAAAGGTACCTGAATAAGCCAGCATACGGACAATGTAGATGGGGAGAATCAAAAGCAAGCAAATAGAGTTTCTGGTCAGGGTGAAGCTGAGATCTTAGTCTTCCCAGCATTTGCCTGAAAAAATCCAATGGGAGGCACTTTCCAGTCTCTTTCCTAAAATTCATTCCTCAACCAACACCACTGAACAAAATACAGCTGGAAAATTCGTCCCTGGCTTCTATGGGACGTTACTGTTGAACAATGGCACAATGGCTCCTAGGGAACAATAGTTGCCCCACAGCTTCTTATGACATCCCAACCTATAGGGAACTCCAGAGACCATGGTCTAGTCTTTTGTTGACCTTTGGATGAAAGAACCTCTCTCTTCTCACTCCAAATATTTAATTTGTGGCCCACACGGCTGTTCAAAGTATTTCACAGTGAACAATTTACCTCAATCAATTTTGTCATTTCCAAAATGCTCATGCTGACCCTTGAGGTTTTGCACTGTTTACAAGTAAATCGTTCACACCTTTAGCCATGGTCAGTTTGCCCCCTCCCCTAGAGACAAGATGGCCACGGGCCGAGGGAAGACACTGAAGCAACTCACTCAATGGGGTCACCTTGTGGTCAGATCCTGCAACTGTAATGTGACCAATGAAATGACTCAACGGGAATTATTGGCTGGAATTTAATGTTCTCTCCAGGGTTGGATTGGAAGTGGGATTGGAGGCAATAGATTGGACGAAAATGTGTCTGGTGGGAGGACCCCATTGCCTTCCCGTTTTGGCCTGATTCATTCCAAGATGACAGACAGTCTACGTGCCCTGATGTCAGTGGAGACCCTTAGGTGGGGAATTAATACCAATGGCGAACAGTGCAATTACTGTGAAGGGCGCACACAAAGCAAACAGCATCAAATTGTCCAACGCTGCAAGGTACCACTGGGGAATACTCAGTTCCTGATCAAGGAGGCTGGCATCAGCAAGGCAAGCCTTGAGACAACCAACCATTGGTTCTTTCGCATGAGCACTGGCCCCACCCAGAAACCACAACCTCCCACTCCCAAACCCTCCCTGCACCACCAACCACCCCCATCCCTGGCATCCCTGTCCTGTTCACCTCGGATCCTGAGCCCGTGATAGAGACAGAGGGATGAGATAGCGCTACCAGGGGGAGCAGTGCTAACAGTCTGATGGGTAAGCAGTTCTTGGGGAGATAGGATCCCCTGCCCTTCAAGTGATTGATCCCAGGGAAGGTCCTCCTGTTTGCCACTTAAGCACCCGACTGGCACCTCATATGTCTAACCTCCTCCAGTGGATGGGGTACAGGGCCCCCACAAGCTCTCCAGCTGGTAGATGAGACCCCTAAAGCCTGGATTACAATCTACCCCCTGACACTGTAACCTATAAGCAGCAGATGCTGACACAAATACATGAGTAAGGTTAATTATACCATGAATCAGATTTGCAGCCAGAAAATGCTTGCACTGTGAAACATTTTCAATAAGATATAGATTATGGCATAGGCATCTTAAAGGAACCATGTTATTTGTTCAATCCAAGCTAATTATCTCATTGATGTCAACTCCAATGGGATTATTGATGAGGCTGAAAAATATTTTCCATCATGTTATGCTTTATGCTATACGCTCAGAGTGACTGACAAGAAATTCACTTTCCTCCCTATATTACATCTGTCAACAACAAAAAATTAACAGCAAGGACGTGATTATCATGAGGAAAATCATTGCATGATAGTTCTGCTATGCCCCTTGTCATCAGGGTGGATCGTGTGAAGGACATTTACGCTTGACTAATCTTACATAATTCTTTGAAAGGAAATAAAAGAATTCATATCATTGGATCCCAGTACCAACTGGAAAAGTTACAACACTTCAGGCTCTTATCCAAACTGAAAAACAACCCGACACTGGCGCCATCTTCCCATCTCTTGGAAAAATTGCACGTTTACTGCGTCTTTTAGTGCTTCTATTTGCTAAGAAGATAGAAACGTTATCAAAATCCAAATATGCAACAGTAACAGTCTCACCATTATCCTTTCCCATACTTCATCAAAGAAAATCCAGTTAGTCAAATTTATCATGCCTTTATCAAGTCTGGCTTTCATTTAAAATCCATATTTTTCTCAGGACCAATTAATTTTGTTCTACCTTAATGTTTCTGCAAGTTTCCTATTGACTATTGATGTTAGACTAATTGGCTTGTAATTGCTACATCCACAGACAAACTGACTGGATATGCATATAGGAGCTGACACAGTTACATTTAGACAAATGTGAAGTGCTACATTTTGGAAGGAAGAATATAATTTAATTGGGAAGAGGCTAAATTGAATAGAGGAGCTGAAGTAGCTTAATATCTAGATATATTGGTAATTTAAAGTTGTTACCGTAAGTGATTTAAGCCATGAAAAGATATAAAGAATTCTATGTTTTTGTCCCAGAGGTATTGAATGCAAAAGCAAAGGGATCTCAGTGAACATATTTAAGACTTCAATGCAACTGTAGTATCAGTCTATTGAGTTCGGGCAACCTTTTTATAAAGAAAGGATACAAGGGAGGATTAACAGGAGGTTAAAGATTCTAATTGAGGAGATAATGGGAAACTGTTTCTGCTTGTGGCTTGTGACAGAAGATACAGAATTACTGCATTTCTTGAAAGGAAAAGGAATCACATGAAATTAAGAGAATTTTATTTAGGCAATGAGTTCCGATGATCTGCAATGCACTACCTCAAAGAGCAGCTGGTTAAATATGGACTTTCAAAACAGAATTGGATAAGTACTTCAAGGGGGTTCCATCAAAGGAACAGGGGAGTGGGACAAACTGGATAAGTCTTTCAAAATGTCTAGCACCATCAAGATGGGCTGAACGGCCCCCCTGTGCTGTACAATTCTCCGGGTGACCTGTCGCAAATGATAATGAACAGTTACCAAGAGACAGCTAAGTGGTTAGAGATCTTTTTCCACCTGTTGTGTCCTTCTATCCTACAATTGAAAACAACACCCCACTTAAATCCCCCCGTGTGCACGATTCAGAACTTGAGTTTGATGCTTCAACGCCACATCATGACCCAGGCAAATAAACACAACAGAACAATGCAAAGCCGATCCACTGCCAGATCTTACCCGGAGGTACCTCACATAGTGGAGAAAACAGAACATGCGGAAACAATACTCACAATGCTATGTGTGCAAGCCTATGACCAAAGGCTGGAAAGTGGAATGAGTGTAGATAGGTCAGTGCACACTCAATGGGCTGAAGGGCCTCTTCTGTGCTGTATGACTTTATGAATCAGCCTATTGATAATTCGTTCTTGGAATGTGTACTCTGCTGGAGAGGCTAGCATCAACTGCTCCTCCATAGAGAGTTTCGGAAGACTTTCTTAAATTGGCGCAATCCATTTCTGTAGCATTATGGGTGGCTTTTTTAGGCCTATTCAGGGCGCAGTTCACAGCCCTTCACATCGATGTGGAAATCCAGTCACAGACTGGATTTTCTTCCCTAAATACATCGACTGAATTTTTTTTAAACGCAATCCACCAGCTTCATGGTCACTTTTACAGTCTGATTTTTAAGACTGAATTCTAAATTGTCACAAGGGATTTGAACTCAAATTCTTTGCATTATTCGTCCAGCAACCAATGAATTAGGAATGCCTGCAGTCCAAATTACTGCATGGGTGATAAAAGGAATAGGAACTCGAAGATCTTCTCATCAGCTTTTTAGGCCACAAGAAGTGGACCATTCAGCCTTTCCCACCTATCACTACAATCGAGTCATAGTCCCACGCTCTCATTAAAAAGTGACAACTGGTGACAATTTTAACCTGAGGCTCACCACACCTCAGGGAATGCGCAAGGTCAAGGTGATGGGAACTGAACCCATGCCTTGTAACCTCACTCTACGCTGCCAAACTGCCAAACAGCCATCCAGCCAACAGAGCCAACCAACTCCAATAGCTGTCATGGTTGATTGAACACATCAATACCTTTCACTCATCCCATTCTGATATCTGCCCACTGGTCATCAGAAATCTATGTACCTCTACCTTAAACTGACTCAAAGACTGAGCCAACACACCCCTTTTTTTTAGAAAACTGCTGGAACTTTGCGCAACTCTGCTCCATACAAAGATGAAACACAATGCCTTAAAACACTCCCACACTCTTTCCACTGACTGCATTAATCACAACTCAAAGACATTGTTGCCACATACCTTCTTCTTACTGCAGTAAATTTGCCATTTCTTCTCCATGGGCAGTGCAAACATAGCATCTCGGTTCTTGTCAGTGAGATCCAACTCATCCTGGAAACAAGGACAGAAGAAAGGAATCAGTCAGTTCACCACCCCCAGACTTTCCATTGGACCCAATCAAACAGATTTCCCCCGCTGGGCTTGTGATATTTTGTACAATGAACAACCGAGTGTTCAGAAACAATAAAAGAGAAACTTTTTTTTGCTAATTCCTTCATCTGTGACGCACCTTCTGGGTTACATGGAGTCGTGGCTGGGAGATTAATCATTAAATTCCCGAGGCTTCAAGACAACTTAGGAAGGAATGAAACTTGCCACAGTACAAGTGCTCCTTAAAGGACCCTCACGCCCACCCTCCAACTCTCTACTGCCATCTTAATGGTTCTCTGGATTGCTTGCAACAGCCTCCAGGGGATTAGTTATTCCTTACTGGAGACTCCAGGGAATTCTGAACGGTGGGGAGCGAAGGGACCTTGATGCCGTTGACAGATTTTTGTCCTCGGCCTCAAAGGAGCACTGTGGCGGTCTGCAGCAGTGCCACAGTATGAAGAGGGCTCCAGCTGTAACGTGTGTCATGACGTAGTGTCCAGGGCTTGGCCCAATTCCCCTCAAACTGACTCGCTCCCATTGTCAAGGGAGATCTTGTGGAGATCAAGAAATACCTTTCAGGGAGGGAGACCCAAACAGAGGTGGTTCGTGTAGGGGGCGGATGGCTATTACCAAACTCATGACAGATTTAAGCTTCGCAGTCACACCCGCTAGTGCCTGCTTTAACAGTTCATAGATACATTCATGCCTCCCAGCACCAGGGACCTGGGTTTGATTCCACCCTCAGGTGACTGGCCTGTGTGGGGTTTGCACATTCTCCCTGTGTCTACATGGGTTTCCTCCCACAGTCCAAAGATGGGCAGGTTAGGTGTAATGGCCATGGGAAATGCAGCGTTATGGGGATGGGTCTGGGTGGAATGCACTTTTGGAGGATCGGTGTCGACCTGATGCCCATCCACCCCCACACCCACACACACACTTCCCCAAGGATTCTATGAACGAGATAATTGCCCAAAGCTCAGGTCGAGGAGATGGGGATTTGAGGAAGGAGGGAAGATGGGGAGGGGTTCAGGAAAGGCGATTCCACCCCTAGCCAACCCAGTCCATCTTAGTCTTCCAGGAGAGTCTCTGCGAAGCTACATCTGACTGCATGGGCCGAGTCAAGTTCCTGTGTATTTATCTCCACTGTTCTTGAGGCCTTTACATGGAGCGACATATCGCAAGTCATGAACTTGCCGACTTGAAAATTAGAAATGAGAGAAAGCCAGAAAGTGATGGTTAAATCCTCAAGCCTACTGAAGTGTTGAGGGGCAGTGGGTAGTTAAAGAGCTCTTTCAAAGAGCCAGCATTGGCATACAGGGCCGAATGGCCTCCTTGTGTGCTGTAGAGACTCTATGTCAATTCTATGACTGAGTTTGCTTGCTGCACTAACGTCAGGAGAAAAAACATTTAACTGGGTGCTGACAGGGTGAGGCATTTTTGGTACAGTCCCACAGGGACACAATGAAATATTAAGTCAACCTGATGCGAAGACTTCTGACCTTCCCTTCCCCCAACTCATACTGTGCAGGAAAAAGATGGTTTGACGTGATCATGTGGAACGAGATGCAAACGTTGTGTCTTTCTGCAACTTTGCGCGTGGTGGCCTCGATTGAAGCTGGTGACCTGGCTATAATAACAGCTATCCTCGCGCTGGGCTTAATTAACTGGGGCTGTAGACCATACAGTGTGCTGAAAATGCACTGAGAGTTCCTCCTGTATAAACTAACCCCATGCTACTGAAAGGAGGAGGTGAATGGAAAAACACACTGACGCCATCACTTCTCCTCAAGTTTATTCTTGTCCGCTGTGATACTCTGACCTCTGGGTCAAAAGATTATGAGCCCAATTCCCCACTTGAAAGGCTGGAGTGCACCATTTAATCCAACCGGCCAGTCCTGTGTAGCATTCAGGGGCTGCTGCATTGTCAGGGATGCCATTTCTCAGATGAGGTCTGACCTGTCCTCTCAGCTGGGTATGAATGATCCGATCGCAAAATCCGAAAGGTGGCTGGGGACATTCTTGCGGAAGCAACGTAACCAGAAAGAGATTACAGTCATTCTTCTGCATCCTGCAAATGATGGGAGTGCGGAGCTCGTTTAAAAATAGGTTTAAGGTCGGAAGTCACATGACACCAGGTGATATCCCAATGGGTTTATTTGAAATCACAAGCTTTCGGAGCGCTGCTCCTTCGTCAGGTGCAGTGGACTTCATCTGACAAAGGGGCAGTGCCCAGAAAGCTTGTGATTTCAAATAAACCTGTTGGACTATAACCTGGTTTCGTGTGACTTCTGACTGTCCACCCCAGTCCAACACCGGCACCTCCACTTCAAGGATAGTTTTGAAAACCATGGATATGTGTGTTTTGCCCATGGATGTTGAATCTTGTTCTTATTTTTGGTCATGGCTAGGCGAATTTGCGAATTGTGATTTCACGGGTACAGAGGATTTCCTGTAATATCATTAACACAATGCCTGTATATGAGAGTCTGCTGTGTGTACAATGGGTGCCCCGTCTTACAGCAGTGATGAGACTTCAGAAACACTTCACTGGCTCCAAAGCACTTTGAGGGAGGATGAGGTTGCAATATAAATGCAAATCTTTTGTTCCTCTGAGATAATTAGAGTATAGCATGCAGGCCTGCAACAATTTGTGTGTGTGTGTGTGTGTGTGTGTGTGTGTGTTTGTGCGCGCACACATATTTTCACATCTTCCTATGTAGAACCTGCACACATTTCTCCAGAGGGATAATCCATCGTTGTCCCTAGGCTCTCCCTAAAGTCTGGTTTTGCAACAGAATGATGTGTTGCTTCAGTTTAGGACATATTCCCATTGCATACAGGCTGTTTAACAGCTGTAATGAGTGCCAGGAGGTTCGGATCTCTGGATTCAGTTCAGAGAGAGCCGGATGTTGCAATGGGAAGACAGCAGGTTTGTTGTTTGAAAGACAGAAGAGTTTTCTTCCTCCAAAACTACACCTGTGGCCTTGCAACGTACAAATATACAGAACAATTCTCTGAATATCAGATGCGATGACTTGCATCTCCTTTCTCGGGGTTGAGTGGACCGGGACATGTCCCTGAGTAGTTTATACAAAGGGCCACTCCCAGGGATTTATCCAGCTCACTGTGTTTCAGCAGGTCACACTGTCATTGCAGCCACAGAGACGCCAGCAAGAAATCCACATTCTGCTGCCTGAGGTACTGCCTTTCAGATGGCAGCTTAATGATAAAGCCTTGTATTCCCTCTCTGCTGAGCATCAAACATACCAAGGTTCTATTTGCAAGATGAGCAGGGGAGTTAAAAAAAACAAAAGATGCTATCTCATCAATGATCACATTGACATTTGTGGGGGCTTGCTGTGCACCATGGCTGCCATGTTCCCATATGTGACAATGACACATGTGTTTCAAAAATACTTTGTTGGCTCTAATGTGTTTTGGGTCATTCTAGGCTTGCAAAAGGACCTAAACAAATGTAAATACTTTGAACCAATGAAAAGATACATCATTTAAGTATTATGTAGAAAAATGGCCGAAAGTGGGATGCTGAACAATCGAGGGAAGTGGAGGAGGGTGGAGGAGGGGTAGGAGAAGGTGTCGACATAATACCTACCATTGGGAACCAGTTAGAGTAAGAGGCCACTCTCTAAGCTGGAGAACCAGGAGAAACCATGAGGAGGTGTTCCTTGCAACAAAGTATGTGTGTGTGTGTGTGAGTATGTGCGTGTGTGTGTGTGTGTATATGGCTGTGAGTGTATGGCTGTGAGTGTATATGTGTGTGGCTGTGTATGCATGTGCATGTGTGAGAGAATGTGTGTGTGAGTGTGTGTGTGTGTGTGTGTATATGGCTGTGAGCGTAAGGCTGTGAGTGTATATGTGTGTGGCTGTGTATGCATGTGTGAGTGTGTGTGTGTGTGTGTGAGAGAATGTGTGTGTGTGTGTGTGTGTCTGTGTCTATGGCTGTGAGTGTGTGGCTGTGTGTGTGTGTGTGTGTGTGTGTGTGTGTGCGCGCGCGCGCGTGCGGGAGAGAGCGGGAGAGAGAGTGTGTGTGTGCGTGAGAAAGATGAGCTCACACAGCTCATAAAATGTATGTGGCACACCCTGATACTGTATCATCGCAGTTCTATCAGCTCCATTCCCAAGAGAGATGCCTCAACCATTTTCCTGGGAACAGGATATGCCAGGCCCATGATTGCAATCACACATTGATAATTCCCTGCCCGATTCCCTCGTCCTGACCAGCCCCGGTACTCTTGCTGCAAGGACCATGACGTCTACTATCACAATCTGCTTCCTTCATGTGGAGCCTCCTCATGCTGTCCCAAATGTGCCTGAGCTTGCATGCTTCCTGATGTGATCATCTGTGAGCATCCCATAAGAGGGAACATCCCACTGGCAAGAAAGCTTCTGTGATTGTTCAAAGGAGCTACTGAACCTGTCTTCCCATTTCCGGTGCACCCAGTATCCTGATACAGCAAGAATATTATTAAATTGGAGAGGGTTCAGAAAAGATTTACCAGGATGTTGCCAGGAATGGAGGGTTTCAGTTATAAGGAGAGGCTGGATAGGCTGGGATTTTTTTCATTGGAGCGTAGGAAGTTGAGGGGTGACCTTACAGAGGTTTATAAAATCATGAGGGGCACAGAATGGCAGGTGCCCTTTCCCTGGGATTGGGGATTTCAAGACTAGGAAGCATATTTTTAAGGTGAGAGGAGATTTAAAAAGGGTCTGAGGAGCAACCTTTTTACACAGAGAGTGGCTCGTGTGTGGAATGAACTTCCAGAGGAAGTAGTGGGTGTGGGTACAGATACAGCATTTGAAAGACATTTAGACAAGTGGATGAATAAGAAATGTTTGGAGGGATATGGGCCTAGCACACGCAAGTGGGACTAGTTTAGTTTGGGATTACAGTCGGCATGGACCAGTTAGACCGAAGGGTCTATTTCCGTGCTGTATGACTCTATGACTCTCCCGGGCTGTGTGGCATGGACTGATCTTTCTCCTTTCAGTCACCTGTCCCACTACACATCCCCCTCCTCCCTGACATTTGGGTCGAAGTTCGAGGGACGGTGCCTCACCTTTAAGCTGAGGTACTTCACAGCTGTATTCCACATGAAGTTCAACAACTTTATTTCCTGCTCCCATTTGTTTCAGCTGCTGCACATATTCTGTTCTTGTCACCTGTACATCCTCCAGACACCTTTTCTGTTTCTTTACTTGACTTATTTCCACCCATTCTGCCTTCCTGCATCGTGCCTTTTGTTTGTTAATCTCCCTCGCCATCACCAGCCTTCCTTTTTGTTCTTTTACCAAACCCCCACCTTTTCCCTGTGCCTGTTTAACACAATTCCTTCTGTTTCCAGTCCCAGACCTGGAATGCTAACTCCATCCTGCGTCGTATCTCTCATGATCTCAGGATATCCCAGTGGGCTTTCAAATTAATGAGATAGGTTTGAGGTAAGTGTAGTAATGTAGGAAACACAGTGGTTAATTTGTGCAGCAAAGGCTCCCACAAATGGTGATGTGATTAAGACTATGCTGTAGGCCCAAATGCACTTAGCACTGATGCCTCACAACACCAGGGACCTGGGTTCAATTCGAGCCTCGGGTGACTGTGTGGAGTTTGCATGTTCTCCCTGTGTCTGCGTGGGTTTTCTCCCACAGTCCAAAGATGTGCAGGTTAGGGTGGATTGGCCGTGCTAAATTGCGCCGTAGGTACAGGCTAGGTGGGTTAGCCATGGGAAATGCAGGGTGATGGGGATGGGGTGGGTCTGGGTGGGATGGTTGGTAAATGGGCTGAATGGCCTGCTTTGACGCAGTGGGCCCAGTGTCGGGTTCGGGCCCAGTTTGGGATACAGCTGCATTGCCGAGATCAGCCCAAAACAGTGTCATGGCGGTGGGGGCAAGATGGCGTGGAAGAATGGCGACGCGGTGGCAGTGTGGCTCCAGACCACAGTGGGACCCCAGTACCTGATGGCGGAGGTGGTGCTGTTTGGGCTGTGGCAGTGTGCGGGCACTTGGGACCCCTGCGTGTTCACAGACCGAGGCGGCGGGGGGGCTTCGTATTCCTGGTAGAAAGTACTTGTAGTTGAGGTGGGGGGAATGATCTAGGTGTTTCCTTTCGGCTGTTTCTTTTATTTCCTTTTAATTTTTTTTAATCCTGTCTTTCGTATACCAAGATGGCAATGGAGAATGGCACAAAAACAGAAGTTGCTGGAAAAGCTCAGCAGGTCTGGCAGCATCTGAGAAGGCAAAAAAACAGAGTTAACATTTCAGGTCCGGTGACCCTTCCTCAGTTCCCGATTTACAGCATCCGCAGTTCTTTCGGTTTTTATTTAATGGAGAATGGCAACTTTGTACAGTTTTCACTGGACTCCTGTATTCCTGTTCTCGAGTAAACGTGACAATAAAATCTAATAATAGACAGATAGGTAAAGGATCGTGAAACCTGCTGTTCTATTGTCAATGGCACCAGTAACCTCCATTAGAACAGCAATGTGTCGTGACCAGATTTGGACATGAAACCCAAAGTGAGGCCAAACCAATATTTTTAAAGTCTTGCCCAACAGAATTATTGCATTGCACAATTGTTACAGCACAGAAGATGGCCATTTGGCCCATTAATGTTTGCAACAGCTTGCCCAGTCAGCATTAGAACTGCGTGCCATTCTCATGCCTCCTCCTCATACACCCGTACATTGTTTTTTAGTCAAACAATTATCTTTACCCTCTTGAATCTGCCTCCACCACAGTTTCAGGCAGTGCATTCCAGGCCCTAATGACTTTCTGAGTGAAAAGTCTTTTTTTTCTTACAACACGTTTGCTTCTTTTTCAAATGCTTTAGAATAAATGCATTCTTGTCTCCAATCATTTTACCAGCAGGAACTGTCTCTCCCCATCTACTCTGTCCAGCTCACTCATGATGTTGAAAACCTCTATCAGATCTCCTCTTAGCCTTCGTGTCTCCAATCTATCCTCATTGCTGAAGTTTCCTTTCCTTGGAACCGTTCCTGTAAATCTCGCCTGCACTCTCTCCAATGCATTCACATCCTTCCCACAGTGTGGCATCCGAAACTTGGACAAATACTGTGGTCTGACCAGAGTCTTATGCAAGTTCAACGTCACCTCCCTGAACAGCCCTCTCCTCTCCACGGGAAAAAGTCCCATTTCTCCCCTATTCAGGGAACTACCAGCGAATTGATGAACAAGGAGGATCCCTAATCTGATCAGAAGTTTTTAACTGGGAACAACAACGCAGCAGTTGAGCAAGGCCGCAACATGTGGACCATGATCAGGAGAAAGACTAGACAGAATGAAACTTGGTGCCAAGTTAACTCTCATTTGCTTATTGCATTGCTTGTAGAATTATATTTGTACTACCTGCTCTTTTAAATGATTTCTGCATACAGCGAGCACAACCTGCACTGGTTACTGCTTGCAAGGATCAACAGGGAGTTCATTTTGTCCAGGTATAAACCAGGTGAGTGTTCGGCCTTGCTTCCTCTTGGTTGTTTTAAGGTGCAAGCTCTTCTATTTATGTTCCTTTTCTTGTCCGACTACAGTGCTCCTCTCTGTCCATCCTGATGTGCGTGTGGGTGCATATGTATCTGTCTGCCTGTCTGTGTGTCTTCTAGGCTTTTTCTGGTTGAACTTTCAATGGCAAATATGTTTCCAAAGGACCACAATGTCCTGGTCAGTATGAGTCAGCACTGACATTTCCAGACACATACTCCCCTCTCCTCCATTGTAGGCATTCCACAGGGACCATTGCCCTCCTGGGCACCCTGGTCTGTTCTTCCTTCACTCCCAACGCCCCCACAGCCTCATGGCACCTTTCCCCGCAACTGCAGGAAGTGTAACACCTGTCTGTTTAATACCTCCCCCCAAAGTATCCAAGGCCCCAAACATACCTTCCAGGTGAAGCAGCACTCTACTTGCACTTCACACAATCTAGCCTACTGCATCCGCTGCTCACAATGTGGTCTCCTCTACACTGGGGAAACGGGGCGCAGATTGGGTGATCGCTTCCCAGAACATCTACGTTCTGCCCGCAGAAATGAACCTGAGCTTCCAGTTGCCTGCCGCTACAAACACACCACCCTGTTCCCTGGACAATATCTCTGGCTTGCTGCAGTGTTCCTGTGAAGCTCAGTGCAAGCTGGAAAAACAGCACCTCATTTTCCGCTTGGGGACACTGTAGCCTTCTGGATTCAACGTCGAGTTCAACAACTTTAAGGCTTGAGCCCTCCAACGTCCTTACCCCAACCCCCACACACCAGGCCTTGTTATCACATAGTCTGCTATTAGACAGAAACCATTGATAAGCCACTAACAGTCCTCATCAATAGCTATTCACCCTCCTAGCCAGATCATTCTGAACTCCTTTGTCTGTCCAACTGCTCTTCTCTCTCTTTCGGCTCTATTCCCACCTATTGTTTACACCTTACCCCCTCCCCTCAACCCTATCTTTGGCATGTAAACCAACGCTTTCCTAGCTAACATCACTTCTGAGGAAGGGTCACCGGACCTGAAACATTAACACTGATTTCTCTCCACAGATGCTGCCAGACCTGCTGAGCTTTTCCAGCAACTTCTGTTTTTGATTCTGATTTTCAGCATCCACAGTTCTTTCGGTTTTTAATTGAAATTTTCACAGATCTATTTATAACCTCGCCAACAAAAAGCAGACCCAGGACAAGTGGCAGTGCCCAGCCTCATGCTGGCAAGCCCAAGTGACTCTGGCACCACATTGTACCAATCAATGGCTCTCTCCAACAGGAACAGACTCAACCATACGCCTCCCCCCTCCTCCTCACTGCTATTACTGTGTCCCAGTCATCAATGATGGAGGCCTCCAATCAGAATTGGAACTGGGCTGACCATTCAGTGAAGAACATGGCTTTAAATTCCACTCCAACAACGTGAAGACAAAATTGAGGCCGACACTCAACTGAGTTAGAGAAAGGATGCTGCACAGTTGGAGGTGCTGTCTTCTGGATTGAAATTTCCAGCAGGTGGATCTCAAAATCCATTGCTTTTAGAAGAGGGGAGTTCTGCCAGGTGAGGTGACCTGACCGACACTTAACTCCTATTCAAAAGCACAGAAACAAAGGACTGAGTCTTTGCTTGTAGCTTACCATGCACAAAATCAACTGCCTCCTTTCTTAGGTTTCAATAGTGACCGCCCTGAAGAACTTTTTTAATTGACTTTAAAGCAGAGATATCTTGAGGCCATCAAGATATGGACAGCACAGTGGCTCAGTGGTTAGCGCTGTTGCCTCACAGTGCCAGGGACCTGGGTTCAACTCCACCCTCGGGTGTCTGTCTGTGTGGAGTTTGCACATTCTTCCCGTGTCTGTGCGGGTTTCCTCCAGGTGCTCTGGCTTCCTCCCACATTTGATGCAGGTTTGAAGGGCCTGTTCCTGTATTGTAATGTTCTTTGTTTTAGTCCAAAGATGTGCATGTTCGGTGAATTGGCCATGCTAAATTACCCATAGTGTCCAGGGATGTGTAGCCTCGGTGGGTGAGCCATGGGAAATGCAGGGTTAAAGGGATGGAGTGGGTCTGAGTGGGATGCTCTTCAGAGGATCGGTGCGACTCAATGGGCTGAATGGCCTGCTTCCACAGTGAAGGGATTCTACAACCATAGGCACCTGTAGAAATGCAAACCCTTCACTTTTGTGCAAGCAACTTGCCTTCTGACTCCTCTAAGCCTGTCCATGAGTGATAGGTTTATGTCAAAAGAGTCACAATGACCAAGAAAGTGTGCATGGCCCAGGTCAATTTAAATTGGGTTTCATTACCCATCTGCTTCACCCCAGAATGCTATTGCTGCAGTATCTACTGTCTCCAGGGTGCAGTGCAACAACTCACAGCTCGGGGAGGGAAGGGGGTGGGGGTGTGGGGGTGTGGGGGTGTTGGGGGAGGGGATTGCCTCCTGCCCCTGCTCTCACTGCCTGGCCAGCTGCCAGAACCAGCCTGAGGAAAGCCTCTCTGTGCAGAAAGCTTCGGAGACATGTGTTTTCTATCTGCACCCCAGCCCTCACCACAGCCTTCACACACCCCCTCAACATTAAAGCGACCGCTCGGTGTTAAGATCAAGGTCCTCCTGTCCATGCCCATTTTTCCAGGGCCATATCCAATTCCGTTTCTGCGCTTTGGTAAACAGAATATTTTGTGCCGTCTTCCTTCGAGGAGAGAGAGAGAGATGAAAAGAGACCAGAGTGATTAACCTGGGTTTGATCTCTATCCATCAGCTCAGGGACATGTGTTCACGCTGCTGGCGTGCGATTTTCATAGAGGGTGGTGGAGGGCATGCAGCCAGAAGCTTGAAAGCAGCACCACGCTGGCAATTAGGATGGTGCGGTCTTTCTTAGAGTTTAGGGGCGCACAGTAATGCAGGTCTGAGCAGGGGTGAGCCACAGTCATGCTGTGGGAAAGCTAGAGGAGAAGGCTGGTCTTACTTACTCACACAGCCACATGTGCACACCATCTGCTGATCCTCGCCTCACCTAGTGGCTCGGTGGTTAGCACTGCTGCCTCACAGCGCCAGGGACCTGGGTTCAATCCCACCATCAGGCGACTGTCTGTGTGGAGTTTGCACGTTCTCCCCTTGTCTGCGTAGGTTTCCTCCGGGTGCTCTGGTTTCCTCCCACAGTCCAAAGATGTGCAGGCTCGGTGGATTGGCCGCAATAAATTGCAGGTAGTGTTCAGGGATGTGTAGATTAGGTGGGTTATGGGTCTAGGTGCGATGCTGCAAAGGGTCGGTGTGAACTTGTTGGGCTGAAGGGCCTGTCCCCACACTGTAGGGATTCTATGATACCCTGGTAGGATTTTCCTTTGGTGGGTCACGTTGGAATGTTCTCTGGGCCAATTCTGCCAATGGCTACCAAAGTCAGATGCCTTGAGGGCTGGGGCCAAGTTCCTCAGTTGGGGTGGGAGGGATATAAAACTGTCCTTGTATTAATTCCAAAACGGCTCAACTGACGTGAGGTGAATTGACGAGCTGTGCCGCACGTGAGGGTCACTTTGTCGTAGAATGCCTACAGCATGGGAGCAGGCCATTCAGCCCATCGAGTCTGCACTGACCCTCTGAAGAGCATCCTACCCTCTACCCTAGCATTTCCCATGGCTTATCTACTTAAGCTACACATGCCATGGGCAATTTAGCATGGCCAATCCACCTAGCCTGCACATCTTTGGACTGTGGGAGTAAACCGGAGCATCCGGAGGAAACCCAAGCAGACACGGAGAGAGCATGCAAACTCTACACAGGGAGTCACCTGAGGTTGGGATCAAACCTACATCCCTGGCGCTGTGAGGTAGCAGTGCTAACCACTTAGTCACTGTGCCATCACTTCTGTTGCACTTTGGATTAATGGGGCCTGGTCTGTAATGCATTGCTTCCAAGGTTAATGGAACAGAGATCTCAGGCTACCATTCGGAACTCCACAGTACAATCAAATCGTAGGGCCTCCAAGAACAACAAGTCTCCTTTTAAAGGGCTTCTCACCTACTCTAAAGAACCAGTAACAAGCCCTGTAATCTTTTTGCCTTCTTTCCTAGAGATAACAAGAAAAACAGACAAGGCAACTAATAAGTGCTGGAAAAACGCAGCTGGGCTGGCAGCTTCCAGGAAGTAAAATCGAGTCGACCCTTGGAGTCAGAAGGGAGGTAGAAATGTGGCGATTTTACACAGTCGGAATGGAGAAGGCCAAACTGAAAGGAAAGGGAAAAACTGGCAATTGAGACATACTGGTCCTGTATACTTCAAAATGGAGGACCAGTATGCCCAGTACATTCGCTTCCAAATCTTACTGGTGCTTCCCTCTGGCTAAGCGAAAGTCTGGTATAGGATGGACAGCGAGAGAGATTAAATAACAAAGATATCTTGGTACAACAGACAAAGGGAGCTGTTGTTGTGGTGTCATCATTGTAATAAAGAAACAAAGCATTGGTCCAGAGAGAGTGTTATTCCGGCAGAATAATGAACAGCTCTATGTGAAAGCATAAAAAAAATGAAAACAAGATACAGACTGGTACTTGGTTAAATAAAAGGACCAAGCGAGTTCATGATCTGATGTTGTTGAACTCAATGTTGAGTCAGGAAGCTGTAAAGTGCCTCATCAGAAGACAAGGTGCCATTCTTTCAGCTTGTGTCCCCTCTTTTAACTTCACTTGGTGTATCTCCAACACTTCCCTTCACTTTTTTGACTGCTCTGCCTCCACTTCTGAGATTAGGCCTTCCGTTAACATTTATTCTAGGTCCACTGTGTCCCACAGCTACCCTTTCCAACATTCCCTTGCATTCCATTTCCTGTAGGGTCTCTATTCCACTCTCCAAGTCCCTCTGACTCTGTCGTATCTATTCTTTCCTTGGCAGCACTTCTGACCAGCCTCTACCATCACCTCTGCTCCATCATGAGCACTGCTATCTTCACACCACCCTGGACCACTCCTCCATCACGCACGACACCACATCCCTACCCATCTACAACACACTCCCACACAAGCTCCAAAGGTATAATGCTTGCCTTTTTTTACTGCCTTACTACCCAGTGCCCCAAACATTCCTTCCAGGTGAAGCAGCAACTTACGTCTAGACATTTGCTCATCAACCTGCACAGGGAAGGTGTTACACATCTATGGACCACTTGGGACTCAAACTCGGGAGCAGTGTACGTCTATTTCTTACAATCTAATTTAGCTCATCTGCTGCTCGTAATTCAGTCTCCTCTAGAGTGAGGAGGCTGGGTGGCTGATTTGTGGGACATCTCCACACATTCTACAAGCCTGACCCCAATACAGCAGACTGCTGCCATTTTAATTTACCACCTTGTTCCCATGCTCACGTTTCTTAACTAGGCCTGCTGCAGTGTCCAAGTGAATATAAAGTATGACTGGAGGAACAGAACCTCACCTTCCCTTTATCATTTCCCAGCCTTCAGGACTTAGCATTGAATTTGACAATTTCAGGCCGTGAACTGTCGTGTGTTTTGAATTCTATGCTTAGTCCATCCTTTGGTCTTTCCTTCGTCTTAAGTTTACCAAACCTACACTTGGCTTTACCCAAGGGGATTTAACATTGCCTCCGTCACATTCTTTTCTACTTCCTGGAGTTCTATATTGTGGGCTGTGTGGCCTTCAAGTTTTCTCAAACATATGCCAAAATAATCAATGCCAGGAAACCAATAATTGTGCTCCCTCCATCAATAAGCTGTTGACTGAAGTCTCGTGAATGTTGATAGCTCCCTGTAGATCTGAGAGATTTCTCAAGATGTACTTGATGAGTGGCTCATGCAACGAATTAACGGTTTGCTCTTTCAACTCAAGACACTTGTCCTGCAACATTTCAGCTAAGAAATTGTCAGAAGACTGCTCCCTTCCGCTCTACATCTAGAGGACGTGCTGCGTATATTTCTCAGAAGGGAGATTCCCCACAATTTGATTTCCAGTCTCTGGAGGATAAAGTATAGACGGGTAAATGGTCAATAGCATGTAGAAGTAAGAATACCATTTTGTTGTGGCCATTGGCAAGCAGAGTTGTCAGCCTTGCCTTACAGGCCCAAAATGCGCTTGTCTACTTTCCATGTTGTGGTGTCAGGTAATGTTTCTGAAAAAGTTAATGTCAAAGTTGCAGTGAGTCCATCCAAGTCTTTGAGTGGAAATCAGTGATTTCTACACCAGCCTCCATAGGGTCTGGATGCGGTCTGTGTGACTCCCAAGTGTCTGAATTATTATGTCTGATTTGTATTATAGTCTGACTTACTGCTGCCATAAAACAAACCATTTTGTTAACTAAGAACTTCACTCATAATTTTGTTAACCTTCCCTCTCCTATAAAGACTCTACGATGGGGTATACTCTACCACTGATCATTAGACAGTCAAAATAGGGACTAAGCAGTGAAATACCTCAAACAACTCGTACTCTGAACTGCGTACCAGCAAGGGTCACAAACACCATGAGGTGCCAGCTGTTGCAACCAGGATAGTGCGACATGGTGAGCAATAGCGTAGGTTCAAATTTCACCCCAAGGAGAATGAAAGACAATGTTGAAGAGCGGGTTCACCTCTATAATGTATTATTGCTTTAAAAATACACAATCAGCAAATGGGATGTGATTACAATAGCAGTCATGGAAGCAGCAACAGGGCAAGCTCAGCACTCCAAAGACAAATCTTCATCAAGAAGCTGGTAAGAAGGGCAGGGAAAGAATATGGGCTTTGGAGCTGCCAGATCTGCTGGGTTTCCCCATTGTTTTCTCCAATTTCCAGTATCTAGAGTGTTTTGTCTTTATTGTTAGATAGATTGTTGCTAGGCAGGAAAATTAAGGATTTTTGGGAATTGTTGGAAATGTGAAATTCAAAACACAAACAGATCAACTGTGATCTCACTGATTAACAGAGCAAGCGAAAAGGGCTGATTGATCTACATCTGCTCCTATTCCATATGTTTTATGTTCATAAGATGGAGATGACACAGATCTATAGTAATAAAAAATTAAGGAAATCATTCAGAGTAAATTGAAAAAAATATATACTCTCCAGCAGATTCAAGCTCAAAGAAGCAGCATTCAGTGCACAAGACTTCAGAGAGGTGTTTCTTCTTAAGTTTGAAGCAATGTGTGAAGTTGGGCAGGAGAATGCATCATTATATTCAGTGGGTCTGATTGTGGATGAAGTTGTTACTTGACAGAATATTAAAGAGAGTACAGATACTTCCGAGGAGTCCTAAATACTCTAGATAACTACTTCTAATTTAAGAACAAATAAAATCTTCAAACAGCAGGATTTGACAGAAGAGTTCAGCATTCATGAGAATCTGCAGACAATTTAATTAATGACCTCTACAGAATAATAGAAAGCTGTGAATATAGAGTTTTGAAATCAAAATTTATACGAGACAGAATTGCTGTTGGAATTCTTGCCAAAACTGTGTCAGATTTCTTACAGTCCAAAGAAGACTTAACTTTGTACAAAGCTGTACAAATTGTGCTGCTAGCAGAAACCAGACAGATTCTGAGATGAGAAGACCAACCCTTCCTCAAGAGAGCAGCAGGTTCTATTTATGTTATAAGGTACGGACACTCCAGTCAGGCACAAGACAAAATAACACAGCTGAAAAAAAGCAAACATTCATTGCTAAGAATCAGCATCAGTGCTCTGCGACAATAACTCCTTATTGGCACAGACAATGCCCAGCCATCACAGGAGAATGCTGCATTTGCCAAACTGTAGGCCAAATCCGGGAGATGTGTAGAAGCTTCATAACAACAGACGCACAGTGTTCACCCACACAAAGACATTTACATGGTAGGGATGTGGAAAGCATGTTTGTTCTCATGAGAGAATCTAGAACTAGATGTCACAGATAAAAAAAAATCGGAGTTGTATATTTAAGGAGAATTTCATTTCTCTCAGAGGGTTGAGTGTCTTTGGAACTCTGTTCCTCAAAAGGCAATATCTTTGATTTATTTTTAAGGTAGGGGCATGTACATGATGGGTGAGACTGTGAAAGGTTATTGGAGGCAGACAGGAATGTGGATCTGAGGTTAAAGTCAGATTTGCCACGATCTTATTGAATGGCAGAGCAGGCTCAAAGAGGTGAGTGACCTACTCCTGCACGAAATGAATTTGTTTGCACCTCTGTTAGATGGGATGCCATCTAACTGGAAAAGTAACCAAGGCATTCCTAGGGGAAACGTGCTGAACCAGACAAGTCAGAAGACACAGAAACAAAGACATAAATTGCTGGAGAAAATCAGCAGGTCTGGCAACATCAGTGGAGAGGAAGCAGGTTAACATTTTGGGTTTATTGACTCTTCAGAACTGGTTATAGATAGGAAAAGGTGATTACAGGGGGTGGGGTTATTAAGAAGAGAGGAGATAGGTGGAGACAGAGCCTAGAAGGAGAGAAAGACAAACACAGGGATGGTTGATATTAACCTAGGAGCAAGAGGAGATCATTCGGCCCTTCGAACCTGCTACACCATTCTTCACGACCATGGCTGATCATCCAACTCAATAGCACAATCCTGCTTTCTCCCCATAACCTTTGATCCTATTCGCCCCAGGTGTAATGAGTAGATGAGAATGGGTTGGCTGTGCTGAAAGCAGCCAGTGTGCTAACAGGGCCTGGGCTGTGGGAGTGAATAAAAGCCATGGTAAAAGAAGGTGTTCAGACTCTAAAGTTATTGAAGTCTGGTAGCATCTGTGAAGAAAATATCAGATTTAATGTTTCGGGTCCGGTGACCCTTCCTCAGAAGCTACCATGGCTAATAGTCATTCCACCAATCATACTTTAAGAGGATAAGAATGCTGAAAGCTTCACTACAACACGATGACAGTGGAAATATTCATGTAGTTTACAATCAAAGCTCCTCACTTTTGATCCAAGATGCATGTCTGGACCTCAACATCCATAAGAAGTCAGAAGAAGTCCCATTAGGTCCGAGAGAAACAAACAATTGTTGGCAAAGAGGAACCTGGTAGAACATTACGTTGGGTTTCCTAGACCCATGGTGGAATCCAAAAGGAAGAAATAATCTGTTGAGATTTCATACAACGACATAAAAGAAGAGTTTCATGTGGCCAAGAAGAATTTGCTTTCATTGCTCAGACCTCTGAGTATGGGAGTTGGGACATCATTTTGAGGTTGTACAGGATGTTGTTGAGGCCTCTTCTGGAGTATTGTGTCCAGTTCTGGTCTCCCTGTTATAGGAAGGATACTATTAAGCTGGAGAGGGTTCAGAAGGGATTTACCAGGGTGTTGCCAGGAATGGAGAGTTTGAGTTATAAGGAGAGGCTGGATAGACTGGGACTCTTTTCCCCTGGAGCACCAAAGGTTGAGAGGTGACCTTATAGAGGTTTATAAAATCATGAGGGGTATAGATATGGTCTGTGCAAGCGTATTTTCTCTAGGGTGGGGCATTTAAAGACTAGGGGGCATATTTTTAAGGTGGGAGGAGAAATATTTAAGACAGACATGAGGGGCAATTATTTTACACAGAGAGTGGTTTGTGTTTGGAATGAACTTCCAGAGGAAGTGGTGGATGCGGGTATGATTACAATGTTTAAAAGACATTTGTGTAAGCACTTGAAGAAGAAATGTTTGGAAGGATATGGTTCAAGCACAGGCAGGTGGTATTAGTTCAGCTTGGGATTATGGTCGGCGTGGACTGTTTGGACCAAAGGGTCTGTTTCCATGCTGTGTGACTCTATGATTATAACTCATGGTCAGCAAGCCACAAAAGGCAAAATCAAATATGAAGAGAGCAAAACAGTGTGTAAGAATCTGCTTCAGAGATAGTAGAAACTGCCGATGCTGGAGAATCTGAGATAACAAGGTGTAGAGCTGGATGAACACAGCAGGCCAAGCAGCATCAGAGGAGCAGGATCTGCTACTGTTCACCAGCACTCTGTTAAAGGATGGCTAGACCGAACAGCCAGTGAGTTAGTCTTAAATACAGACTTTGAGACTGCCAGAGGTTCACAGTGTACGACAGAAGACTAATTGTTCGGGCTTCTCTCCAGGAAGATGGATGAGAAAGGATTTGCCAGGGACACTTAGGCATTGTCGTGCATACAGCAAGAGATCAGTCAGCTGTGTGGTGGCCAGAGATCTCAAGGGAGACTGAAGATCTCGTAAATCATTGTGAAATCAGCAACTCAATAGGACTGTCAAATCTGGAAAACAATGTTGTCATTGTTGCAGAAAGATCAGACTCAGTAAAGTTTGTGAGATGAAGAAAATATTGAGAACAAAAAGTAGAAGATTTATGAAACAGAGATCATGTTTAACAAATTCATTATAGTTTGTTAAGGAAGGAAGATGTGCTTTGGTTAAAATGGAACCAGTGGATGTGCTCTATTTGGATTTTTCAAGGGCATTTGAAAAGGTGCCACAAAGGTGCAAAATAAAAGCTAATTTTCTGGGGATAACAGTTTGTTTCCTGTTAGCTAGCCAGAGTGTAGTCAAAAATGGGTCATTTTCTGGGCTGGCAAGATGGAATAAATGGTGTGCCACAGGGACCAGTGCCGAGGCTTCAACTTTTCTCTATTTATAGAAATGACTTGACAAAGGGGTGGAAAGTACAGTTGCTAAATTTGCCAATGACACAAAGCTATGTAGGAAAATCAGTATTGAGGAGGACTGAAGAAATCTACAAAGGATATAGATAGGTAAGTGGACAATAATCGAGAAGACAGAGTATAATGTGGAAAAATGTGAAATTGTCCATTTCTGGCAGGAAAAATTTAAAACAAAATCTACTATCTAAATGGTGAGAGATTCCAGAGCTCTGACAGGCAAAAGGATTTGGGTCTCCTAATGCATGATCCACAACTGGTTAGTATGCAGGTACAGCAAGTAATTAGGAAAGGTAATAGAATGCTATCATTTATTACAAGGGGAGTTGAAAACAGTGGAATAGTAATGATTCTTTAAGCAAGGCATTGGTGAGACTGCATCTAAAAAAGTGTGTACAGTATTGGTATCTTCTTATGGCAGAATCTGGAATGGGGAGTAATCACTCCTTAAAAATATGGTGCCATCCAATTAAGACAGAGTTGTTGAGAAACATTTTCTTAGAGTGCAGTACGTCTTTGGAACTCTTCCCTGAAAGGTGTGGGAAGCAATGTCTTTGAATAATATTAAGCAGAGGTAGATATATTCTTGATAAGGATGGGGAGGTTGAAAGGTTTATCAAGGGTACATGGGAGTGTGGAGTGATCAGATAGGCCAAGAGTTTACTGATTGGAAGAGCAGGCTTGAGTGATCTACTTTTATTCGTAATTCCTATGTATATATGTTCAAATGCTGTCATGCAATAAGCAAGATAGTTAACTAAGAACTGTGCCTCTTCTGTGAAGAGCCTACAGTAGGATAGATATCCAAGCCACTGATAATTAGACAGGGCATATACAATATATAAACAAAGGAGGATTGGTAGCAGAGAATTATCTCAAGCAACTAAAACACAAGCTGTCAGCCTTCGCAAAGTACCAGGAGTGGCAAGCATCCTTATATATATTCATCCTTCATTAACAGTAAAAGAACATGGGAAGAGGCCATTCAGCCTCCTGAGCCTATTCTAGCATTCGATTATATCATGTTAATCTTTGCCTCAAAACCATTTGCCCAGCTTTGTTCCATATCTTTTGAGTGTCTGACAATCTAATCCTTGCAAGATTGGCCAACTCTTGGCATCCATAACCTTTTTGAGAGGGAATGTGAATTAACACGTTTTGTTTTCCCTCCTGAATAACTTGGCTCTGATTTTAAAATGATGTCCTCTTGTCGCAGATCCTCAGACCAGAGGAACTGGTAGTTCCTTTTCAGTCCCCTTATCAAATCCCTTTTAGTGTCTAATGAAGATGCGCAGGCAGCAAATAAAGATCTGAAATGTGTCCGAAATGTAAATGTACTATCAGTGCTACCAGGGAACTGTCTGTGAAGACAGGGATTTGCAAGTCAACATGGGCACTGCAGAATTTCCTTTCAATCAGGAGCTGTTCACTGATGAAAACGGGAATTTCCAGTCCTCAAGATGCTGAACTGTGAGTCAGTGGGCAACTCTCTCAAGGTTCACAGTCCTTGCAGGTCAGACGCTACACATTCCCACACGTATACATTAGGCGGCTGTTTCTCTATTTAAAAAGCCTGTTAACCAGTGAGTTTCATGGGGCTGCGAAATAAATGAGGCAAGAAAACACATGTTTGGAAAAAAAAGAGAGAATCCAAAGAAATCCATGTTCAAAGGAACCTCTTTTTGAAAAAAAAACAAGCAGTCAGGACTTAATTTGCCATCACCTTTTCCCTGTAAAACCACAAGAGTACAAATCTCACCTACTGGATGTGGAGTTAAAAGCTCTTTGTTTCTTTGCAATGCTGCCAGATGTAAAACGCCAAAATAAATTGATACCTTTTTGTTAAAACAAAACTCCAGTCGGTCAGTCTGTCCACCTCAGAACAGGATGATGGAGCAGAGTCCTGTGGACTGGTAAACACTATTCACCTCTCATTGGCACTTTGCGGCCCAATTAGCCAGGAGGCACAATTCATCAAGACTGTGAGCAGTGTACAAGCCATGACTGCTCTGCCTTTTCACTTTCAGATGCATTTCTGACATCTTCTATTTCTTGAATAGAAGCTCTGTCTGAATTATTGTTGTATAAGACTAATAGCAAGCTAACTTGAATGTTAAATGTTGTGAATAAAAGAAAACTTGAAGTTCAATTAAGTGAGCGTGGACTTTTTTTGGATAGTAATGGAGTACAGGGATCTGGGAAAAAGGCAGAAGATTGGCCTCAGGTATTAGAGCAGCATTGGATATTAGAGCCAGGGCAGGCACAATGGGCTGAGTGGCCTCTTTCTGCACCATAAATGATTCTGCGAAATACGTTTCCAACTGCAAAAGTAAAAAAATCTTGTCAACTCCTGGCAAAAGGTATACCCCATTCATATTCCAACAGTGGCAGTTGTTAATGTGGGGTTGTGAGGGAGTGAGTTGGATGGTGAGCCTGTAAGAAGTCAAGTTCCCATTGGATAGATCTGTTGAGGTTTTGCCTCGGATTCATCCTGTGAAACTGTTTAGATTTCTGGTGTGGTTGGCCCTATTCAAAATACAAAGAAAGTGAACAAATAGATAATTGCAACAGCACAGTTTTTGACTTTTTGGTCCCTCTGGAGAGCCAGCTGCTGTTTTAATCTCTCGAACATAAAGGGCTGGCTGCACCTTTGTGAATTTCCACGGGACAACTCATAAATGTGATGAAATACTCTCCACTTGTCTGGATGAGTGCTGGGAATGAGCACTGCATGTGGCAAGACCTGGAAAAGGTTCAGGCCTTGGGGTAATAAGTGGCAGGTAACTTTCACACCGCACATATGCAGGGAAATGACCAAGTCCAACAACAGAAAATCCAACAATCACTTACTTTCAGTGGCATTTCCATCATTGAATCCCCCACGTTCAACATCCTGGAGGTTATCATTGACCATAAACTAACCTGCAATCTCCACATAAACACAGTGGCTACAAGACCAGGTCAGAGGCTGGGAATACTGCAGCGAGTAACTCCCCTCCTAACTCCCTAAAGCCTGTCCATCATCTACAAGGCACCAGTTCAGGAGTGTGACGGAATACTCTCCACTTGCCTGGATGGGTGTAGCTCCAACAACATTCAGGATGCTTGACACCTGTCTGTATGATTTGTAATCCATCTAACACGTTCAACTTTCATCCGTCCTCCACTAATGCTCAGAAGCAGCAGAGTGTACCACCTACAAGATGAACTGCAACAATTCCTCAAGGTTCCTTAGATAGTACAGTCCAGAACCATGACAACTACCGTCCAGAAGGAGAAGGGCAGCAGATACATGGGAACACCAGCAACTTACAAGTTCCCCTCCAATTCGCAGACAATCCTGACTTGGAAATATATCGCCGTTCACTGAGTTTCACCAAATTAAGATCCTGCAATACCCTTCCTAACTGCACTGTAGGTGTAACCACCACCAGCCACCCTCATGGAATACACCATCACCTTCTTCAGGTGCAGGCAATCGGTATGGGCAATCAAGCTGTGACTCCCAGATATGAATGAATAAAAAACTTTATGGTTCAGTGCTAGGAAGGGAAGGTCGAGTGCACAGACTTTAGTTTCCAAGCAGGGAGAAGATTTAGGCTTTTACAGAGCACAAAAAATAAGGGATAGTAGGAACTGCAGATGCTGGAGAATCTGGAGATAATAAGATGTAGAGCTGGATGAACACAGCAGGCCAAGCAGCATCAGAGGAGCAG
>NC_063336.1:11353259-11388358 GCF_021869965.1 Rhincodon typus | reverse complement strand
TGATGCTGCTTGGCCTGCTGTGTTCATCCAGCTCTACACCTTGTTGTCACAAAAAATAAGGGCACAGCTTTTATGGGAAATATTTTCAAGACGATTCCTTTTTGACATCTTACGAAGTGGATTAGAATGGGAAACAGGACAATGAGTTTACACAGTGAACATGAAGAAAGGAGGGACAGTTTGCAAAACAGAACAATGGAGCTCAGAAGGAACAAGAGGTGGAAAGTATTGCCATACATGTGGCTGATAGATCAGAGTGTCCCAGTGGGACTCCTGACTATATTGTTGGCAAGTGCTCAGTCTTCCTTGTTGTGGTAACAAGCTGCTGAGAGAGGATTTGGGACAGAACAGGTCACTTGAATCACACAGTATCTGAATCCCTCTCCTTCTTGCTATCTCTTTCTATGAACAGCTGTGTAAACTAAAACCTAGAAAATGCAACACTTGACTCTAATTGGGCCCCAAAGGTATTTCCTTTAATCCCGTGCTTTTGTTATTGTCAGAAGCAGCAAACGTTGTTTGATGGGTTGAGATACTGATGTATCCAGTAACTGCAATATATATTACAGATCTCAGCTTTCAAATATTGGCATTGGCAGAGAATCTCAGCCATTGGTATTTGCTGAAGATTTGGCCCATCTGCTTGTCAGGAAAACATAAACTTATGGCCCTGTAGCAGCTTTGATGCTAGGCACAACTTGATGGACCGTATGGTCTACGTCATAAATGACATTACAACTCCAATTTCAAACATCCCAAAGATGCTTTACAGTCAATAAAAGTATTTCTTTTGCTTAAGTGTAATCACTTTTACAATGTAGGAAATGAGACAGCCAATTGGCCTACAGCAAGCCTCCTCAAACACCATGTGATAATGTACAAATCATCTGTTTTCATGAAAACTGGTTGACAAGACACGAGGGAGAGATCCTAGCTTCTATTACCCACACCAATAAAACGTTTCCTGCTTCCAATCATGCCGACACACTCGCAGAGTCACGGACAGAACAGCACAGAAGGAAGTGATTCAGATACTGAGTCCACCTCGGGTCACTGTGGAACAATCAAGTCAGTCCCACTCTGCCACTTGATCCTCATAACCCTGCTAGTTTATGTCCTTAAATTTCCTTTCTCCCCCTCGTAGAGACAATTCCAGGTCTTGAATGTTTGCTGCATACAACAGGTTTTTCTCATGCTCCCCCGCAGCTCACAAAATCGCCATCCAACAACCACCTCATGCACAAAAAAAAACCTTAAATCTGTATCCCTCCTCCCCTTGTATAATCAGCTACTGAGAAAAGATGTTCCTTATCTAGCCTATCTGAGTCTGTCATAATGTTGTGCACCTCCCCTCAGTCTCCCTTGCTTGGGCTAAATTGCCCATAGTGTTCAGAGATGTGTAGATTAGGTGGGTTACAGGGGGATGGGTCAGGGTGGGATGCTCTGTGGGTCGGTGTGGACTTGTTGGACCGAAGGGCCTGTTTCCACACTGTAGGGATTCTATAATCTATGAGAATGCCCCTAACCTTTCCAACCTAACTTACTAATGGAAACCCCATCACTGCAGCCGTGCTGGTAAATCTGCTCTGTGCCATCTCAAGGACATCCAGGTCTTCCCTGAAGTGTGGTGACTAGAGATGGATGCAATACTGTCATCAAGACTTGGCTAAGAGCTTTGCGCAGGTCCCACAAACTTTCCCTCCTTCTGTACACAATGTCTCTACTTTTGAAGCTCAAGATCACATATACTTTGTCAGCCACCCTCTCAGTACGCCGTGCTATCTTCAACGATCCTCGCACACACAACCCTAGGTACCTCTGTTCCTTCCATCCCTTCTTTAGGAACTCTGTCATTGAGTCTCTCCCTACCTGTTCTGCCAAATTTATCACCTCACACCTCCTTCACTAAATTCCATCTATCTCTTGCCTGACCGTTCTGCCAATCCTATGATCCTGTGCTTGGAGCTGGACTGTCTCACAAGAAGTGCTGATTTCAGGCTAGAGATAGGTAAAATCATGCAAGGGGCTCCATGCCCTCAATTATCACAGATATTGAGCAGGGACTGGATTGTGCTCAGCAGTGATGCTCACCACAGTGAAATATTTTTAAGCGCATCAATAACTTGCATTCATAGAACACGTTTGAATGTCATATAAAACCTCAACATGTTTCATAGGGACAACATCAAACAAAATTTGACATTGGTCACACAAGATGCTACTTGGGCAGATACATAATCCAAGTGGATGATTTTAGGCTGTGTTCTAATTATGGAAAAAAGGAGAGTAGTGACTTCTTTCTGGGAGATCATTGCAGATATAGATGTCTTTGGTGAAGTGATCAAATTTGGAGTTTCACGAGGCACAATTAGAAGAGTTTAACTCCCTTGAAGGGTCGTAGGAGAGACAGGAAAGTGGCCCTGGTATGAAAGGATTTGAAAGCAAGGATAAAAATGTCGTCATTGTGCTTTTGCTTACAAATGGGAGCCAATGCAAGTCAGAAAGTGTAATTAATCTACAAAATACTGTAAAATACAATTGAAGACAAATTGCTCAGTTGGGGTCAATGCCAGTGGAACTGTGACCCAGTGTAAGTCATAATCTTCAAAAGAATTTTCTCCCTCTTTACAAAATTAATCTTCTCCAAGGATGCAGTTGTGTCATCTGACAAATTCGATTCTGAAAGAATGAGGGTTTTCTTTTCAGCAAATCATTGGAGCGCTGACCTTCAACATTCAGCACTGTCTGTTTCCGTTTATTGTCAAGCTTTCACATGTGAAGCCTCCCCAGAGTGTCAGTGTTCCAAACTCTTCTGCTGATGCCAGACTCTCAGGGAGTTGATTTGAACAAGAAACAGCATAAACAAACAAAGGGAGAAAGGCAGCAGCAGGGCTGCACATGACATGTGTTGGCTTGGAATTCTCTGCTTCCCGTATTTTAACTCACACTAAATCTCCCACTCACCCATTGCTCAAAGATCTGCATAGGTTTCTGGGACACTACCACCTCATCTTTTAAACTCTGACCACCACCTTCAACGTCCTGCACACAGCCTCACTCCCCTCCCCCAGCTCCACCACTTCTGCCACCCATCGAGGGCCCACTTTCCTCTATTCCCTAACGTCGAGGGTCTCCATTTCTCATTGCCCATCATTGGCGACGGTGTCAGCTGCTGTCTAGGTGCTCAAATCTGCATGTGCCCCTCCTCTTTCAATCCTCCTCTCTCTCTATCTCTCTCTCTCTCTCTCTCTCCCTCCCTCTCCTCCTTTGATGTCCTTTAAGACCAACTTCTCTGACCAAGCCTTTTGGTGGTTGGTGCAGATGTTTCCTTCTTTGGTTAGGTGTCAATGGTTTATCTGATTATGCATCCATGAAGTGCCTGGAGGGATGTTTTATTACATTAAGTGGTATCATATAAATGCAGGCTGTTGTTGTTAACGTTGGATACCTTGATAAGGCAGCTTCTCATCCAAATTGCCTTTGCATGAATTCCTCAGCCACGTGGCGCAGACCTTCTTCTGTCTGACTCTGATTCCGACAATTGTACAATCGAAGTGCTCTCCAATACACAAAAAGGCCCTTCAGTCCATCGAGTCTGCACCAGTCAAAAACAACCACCTAGCTATGCTAATTCCACAGGCAGTGAGTTCAAGAAATGTGGAGCTGGATGAACACAGCAGGCCAGGCAGCATCAGAGGAGCAGGAAAGTTGATGTTTTGGGTCGGGACCCTTCTTCAGAAAAATCAGAAAAAGATTTCTGAAGAAGGGTCCCGACGCGAAACGTCAACTTTCCTGATGCTGCCTGGCCTGCTGTGTTCCTCCAGCTCCACACTGTGTTATCTCTGACTCCAGCATCGCCAGTTCTTGCTATCTCTGAAATTAGCTGGCGTGGAGATTTCTGGAATGAGTGTGTTATCTTATGAGAATTGGTTAGGTAGGCTATGCTTGTTTCCACTGGGACTTAGTAGAGTGAGAGAACATAGAACATCGAACAGTACAGCACAGTACAGGCCCTTCGGCCCACAATGTTGTGCCGACCTATTATTCTACTAAGATCGATCTACCCTGCATACCCTACATTTTACTATCCTCCATGTGCATATCCAAGAGTGGCTTAAAAGTCTCTAAAGTATCTGACTCCACTACCACTGCTGGAAGCGCATTCCACACACCCACCACTCTCTGTGTGAAGAACCTACTTCTGACATCTCCCCTGTACCTTCCTCCAATCACCTTAAAATTATACCCCCTCGTAATAGTCATTTCCGCCCTGGGAAAAATCTCTGACTATCAAAGGTCACTTGATTGAAGCGTATATGATCCTCAAAAGTCTTAAGATAGCTATGAAAATGAGTTTCCTCTTGTGGGTCAGTCCAAAAACAGAGGAAACTACTTAAAAGCTGAGGGGATTGTCAGGACAAAGGTGAGGAGATTTTTGTTTTCTAACTTCATAAGGTTATGGAGATTGGGTCATTAAATATATTAAGCCAGAGGTAGGTAGATTCTTGATAAATGAAAGAATCAAGGGTTGATGGGAATCTGAACATAGTCAGATCAGCCGTTATTTTATTGAATGGTATAGCAGTCCAGAGGTGTGAATTAGCCTAATTCTGCTCCTAATGTGAATGTTCTTATGTGATGTAAGTCCTGGGTGGAAAGGAAGAAACTATGCCCAGCACAGCATTCTAGTCTTGATGTAAAGTTCACTAATAAGCTTAGAGGTCCTCCAACAAAGGTTTCAGTTATAGAGAGAGGAGATGCCCAGACCTCAACAATATCCAGTGATTATTGTGGCAAAGTGAATAAGAGCGCATGTTAGGCTAGGCCAGAATGATGGTTGTCTTATGTTCTCCCTTATCAACTAACCCCTTGACACTTAATGTCTAGTTGCCCACTTAAAAGCTGGTCATGTCTAACAACTTTGATTGAGTTATAGAGTAACAGAGTCACATGCATGGAAACAGACCCTTTGGTCAAACTCGTCCTCACATTCCAATCTGATCTCGTCCCATTTGCCAGCATTTGGCCCATTTCCCTCTCAACCCTTCCTATTCATATACCCAATCAGATACCTTTTAAATGTTGTAATTGTACCAGCCTCCACCACTTCCTCTGGCAGCTCGTTCCATACACGCTCCACCCTCTGCGTGAAAAAGCTATGCTTCAGGTCCTTTTTAAATCTTTCCCCTCTCATCTTAAACCTACACCCGTCTAGTTTTGGACTCCCCTACCCTGGGGAAAAGACCTTTCTTTGAAAAGGTGACACAGGCAGAGGAGTGTAGTGTTGTGGATGTTGTATATTTGGACTTTCAGAAAACATTTGATATGGTGCCACATGGCAGGTTGGTTAGCAAATTAGAAATTTGAAATTAGAAAACGTTTGTGATTGATGGGTCCTTGGCAGCACGGATTAGAAATTGGCTAAAAATTCGGAAACAGAGATTATAAATGGGGATTTCTCAGACAAGAGATAAGTTGAAAGTGGTTTTCCCCCAGGATCAGTGTTGGGAACCTTGCTTTTTCTGATTTATATAAGCAATTTGGAGATGTGTGTTAAGAGCAAATTCTCTATATTTGCAGATGATTCTAAGCGAGGAGAAGAGTGAATTCTAGGATCCTTGGGTTTATAAATAGAGGCATAGAGTATAAAAGCAAGGAAGTGATGCTACATCTCTGCAAATCATTGGTCAGGCCACATTTGGAGAAATGTGTTCATTTGTAGGCACCTTATTTCAGGAAAGATGTTAAATCCTTGGGGAGAATGCAAAGGAGATTCACTAGAATGATACCAGGAAGGAGGGATTCTAGATATAAGGAAAGATTAGACAAACTGAGCTTATTGACCTTGGAGCAGAGAAGATTAACAGGTGACTTCATTGAGGTGTGCAAAATTATGAACAATTTTGACAGGGTAAAGAAGGATATTCTGTTTCCATTTGTTGGTATTTCAGTAACTAGGGCTTACAAAGTCAAGATTGTCAGCAAGAGAGTTGGGAGGGGGTTGAGGAGAGAAACTTCATTACTCACAGTGGCTAGGATTTGGAATGCGCTGCCTGGGAGAGTGGTGGAGGCAGATTCCAACAGGATATTTCAAAAGAGAGCTGGATATATATTTAAAAGGGATTAACTTAAAGGGATATGGAGATAGGGCTGGAGAATGGGACAAGCTGTGTAGCTCTTTCAGCAGCTAATACAGACACAATGGGTTGAATGGCCTCCTTCTGTACTGTCAAATTCTATGGCTCTAAGTTCAATGAAGGACTGCCACTTCCTGTGGAATCCTCCACCATCCTGTGGATTTTAATGGACTAGATGCTCAATGGGACAAGCTATGCTTGCTGCAGGTAACAAGAAAGGGCATTATCCAGGGAGGGATTCACCTCCTGACTCCCCGGAACCTCTCCGGCACCGACAAGGCACAAGTCAGGAGTCTTTCGGAAGCAAAAACAGAAAGTGCTGGAGAAACCGTGCAGGTCTAGCTGCATCTGTGACGAACTGCATTCATGATTCCAGTCCACTACAACTCTTTTTTGGAACACAGTTCATAGTGGACTTGAAACATTAGCTCTGTTTTTTCTAGCTCTGCCAGACCAGTTGAGATTCTCAAACACTGTTTCAGATCTCCACCATCTGCAATGCTTTGCTTTTATCTGACTATGGTGGAATATTTGCTGTGTAAGTGCATCTGTCGCACCAGTCGAGGAGATTAACATGACCCTGGGCAAGGCAACATGCTTAATTGGTTTTCCATCCATCACCTTAACACGACTCCTATTACTACGTATAGACAATGTTTGGCGTGTCTACAAGGAGTACTGAAAAGCATCAGGGTTTCTTCAATAGACCAAACCTGGGAGTTAAGAGGAAAAGCGCAACAGCCAAGTTTGATTCCTCGTAAAACTCATTTGCACTTACAACAAGTTCCGCAAACCTGGCGTTGAGTTCATCGGCGGGCGGGATTGGGACGGAGAATTCCAGAAGCTGCAGTGGCACGCTGCTGTCCTTGAAGGTGATCTCTGGGTGATCAGTGCTCTGGAAGCAGCAAAGGAATCCCAGCACATGCCTATTCCGTTTCCTTGGAGCCATGGTCAGCATCTGTTGTGCTAGCTATTGTTCATGATCTGTAACAGGATAGAAAGCAGGAACAGTGAATGAATGAGTGTCACACACTTGGTCATCCCTTCAATTTAAATCTGTCCAGAAGTTGTTTCTGAGAGACACAACTCTTGACCTGGACACACAAACAGATTGGGTGATAGTCTGCCCACACCTTTGGACCGCTGATCCATAGACATAAGTTCAAATCCCACTCTGGGATTTACATTCTGGAGTTTCAAAAACAGTACTGATAAAAGTGACCATGACGTTATTGGATGGTCATTATCAGCTCAGCGGTGTCCTTGCCTGTTCTGGTCTAGTCTTTATGTGGCGCCAGTCTCTCATATGACTGACTGACTCTGACTGATAGAGAAGGCCATACAGTTTTATCAACCGATGACAGTGGTACGAAAATAGGGTGTACTGTTATCTTGGAGGGACAGCAAGGTAAATGGTTCGTTAGTGATGAGCACATCTCAAGAACAAATCAATAATCATTCACAGAATCCCTACAGTGCGGAAGCAGGCTATTCGGCCCATTGCGTCCACGCCAACCTTCCAAAGAGCATCCCACCCAGACCTGCCCCCTACCCTATTCCTGCATTTCCCATCCTAGACACTATGAGAAATTTAGCATGGCCAATCCACCCAACCTGCACATCTTTGGACTGTGGGAGGAAACCAGAGCACCCGAAGGAAACCCACGCAGCCATGGGGAGAATGTGCAAACTCCACACAGACAGTCGCCCGAGGGTGGAATCGAACCCGGGTCCCTGGCGCTGTGAGGCAGCAGTGCTAACCACTGAGCCACCATACCACCCCAAAATTTCACACAATGGACACCTTTTGACAGATCTCTGCCCATTCATTCAACCTGTCTCTAACTCTCAGCAGCATCCTTATGTACTCTCTGCAACTTACTTTCCGATCTATTCTGTCTTGTTGGCAACATATCTCTGTCCCTTCATTCAGATATTTTCTGATCAACCTGTACAGAAATGTTATTACATGCCTCTGGAGCACATGGGACTTGAACCTGGGCCTCCTGGCTCAGAGATAGGGACACAAGCATGGCACCATAAGAGACCTTTCTAAAGACAGCAGCAACATCGCTAGGGCTAAAGGAGAAGGAACGAGGTATGAGGTACAGATAAATGTCGCACACAAAGCAACCTGTGCCCCACCCCACCACCACCCCCAGCCCCAGCCACCCCGCACCCCTCCCCCCCCCCCCCCGACACCACTTCCCCCCTCTCCCCCCCCACCCCCCACCACCTCAAGGGTTTCGCCCTGAAGAGAGACGTAAGGAAGACAAGCCGGTGAATACATGTTGCAGTCTGTAACAGCGCATGTGAAGGTGTGAGAGAGAAGACAGTTAACTGAAAATGGGGACAATAAACAGTGACTGTTTTACTGCATTAGTAATCTAAACACCAAAACTAATGCAAGAGATGTGAGTCCAAATCCCATTGCGATGGCTTGTGGGCTTAAACCTAATTAATCAAGTACATTTGGAGTTATGAAGCTGGTGTTAGTAACTATGGGGCTATTGAATTGTTGTAAAAACACAACTGGTTAAGTCATGTCCTTTGAGGAAGGAACCCTGCCATTCGTACCCAGTCTGGCTGATGTATAACTCCAGACAACAGTGAACTGTTTGACTTTTAAGAGGTCTCTGAATTGGCCTACCTCTTATAAAGTCTCTAACCAAGATCTGGAATGTGTTTTCGCAAAGCTGCTGGAAAAGTCCCATAAGTTTAGAAATTAAAAATTTAGAAAGTAATCTGTTCCCAAAGAGTTTCTGGTAGCATTCTAACTTAGCAAAATATACCGCGTGCTTTTTCAGGGGGTGAAGCTTCTGTCATTCAGAGACTGTCTGGGGTTCAGCTAAACCCCAGTGGACTACCTGTCTCTGTAAATGACCATTCTGCTAAGTTCTGCACTGTCAGTTCTGCCAATGCACCGGAACCACTTTCAGTGCCCAGCTTACTGATATCAGGAGAGATGAGGCAAGGTCAAAATCTGCTGGATGTTGTACTCAGTGCAAAGTAACTTCAAAACATCTATCATTTTGGTTTATAATATGCTTAAAATAATTCAGCTGTGACCAAAAGCTTCTGATTCCCACTGGCTGAAGGTTAAACTTCATGGTTGAATGTTTGGCTCCTGTATGTTATTTAGAATCAGAGTCATACAGCATGGAAACAAACCCCTCAGTCAAACTAATCCACGCTAACCATGTTCCCAAATTAAACTAGTCCCACCTGCCTGCCTTTTGCTCATATCCTTCCAAATCTTTTCTACTCATGTACTTATCCAAATGTCTTTTAAATATTGTAACTGTACAGACATCCACCACTTCCTCTGGCAGCTCATTCCATACAAGAATCACTCTGTGTAAAAAGGTTGCCCCTCATGTCCTTTATAAATCTTGCTCCTCTCACCTTAAAAACATGCCTACTAGTTTTGAACTTCCCCCACCTTAGGGAAAGATATTTGCTATTCACCTTATCTATACCCTTCATGACTTTATAAACCTCTATAAGGTCACCCCTCAACCTCCTAAACTCCAGAGAAAATATGACCCAGCCTATTTTAGTAACTCAAACTCTCCATTCCTGGCAACATCCTGGTCAATCTTTTAAGAACCCTCTCCAGTTTAATCATATACTTTATACAACTGGGTGACCAGAACTGTACACAGTACCCTGTAGAACCTCAAAATGTCCCAACTCCTATACTCAAAGGTCTGAGCAATGAAGGTAAGTGTGCTAAACACCTTCTTAACCACCCTATCTATATGTGAAGCAAACTTCAAAGAATTGTGTACCTATACCCCTAGGTCTCTCTGTTTGACAACACCACCCAGGGCCCTACAACTCCTCCCCTTGTTTGTTTGACCAAAAAGCAATACCTCACATTTATCCAAATTAACTGCCATCTGCCACACCTCAGCCCATTGCCACAATTGATCAAGATCTCTTTGTAATCTTGGATAGCCTTCTTCGCTGTCCACTATACCACTAATTTTGGTGTCATCTGCAAAATAAGCTAACCATGCCTCCTAAATCCTTATCCAAATCATTTATATAAATGACAAACAAAAATGGACCCAGTACCGATCCCTGTGGAACATTGTTGGTCACATGTCTGAAAAACAACCCTCCACCATCACTCTCTGTCTTCTGCCGTTAAGCCAATTTTGTACCCAATTGGCAAGCTCACCCTGAATCCCACGTGATCTAATTTTACCATCTAATTAGTCTACCATGCGAAACTTGTCAAAAGCTTTGCTAAAGTCTAAGTAAACATTGTCTACCACTCTGCCCTCAGCAATCTTTTGGCTACGTCCTGAAAAGACTCAATCAAGTTTGTGAGACATGATTTCCCTTGCACAAAACCATACTACCTGTCCCTAACCATTCCTTGCCTCTCCAAATGCATCTAAATCCTACTGACCAGAATCACCTCCAACGACTTACCCGCTGTCAAAGTCAGGCTCAGCAGTCTATAGCTCCCAGGATTCTCCTTACAGCCTTTCTTAAATGAAGACACAATATTAGCCACCCTGCAGTCCTCCTGCACCTCACCTGTGGTTGTAGGGTGGCACAAATATTTCTGCAAATGAAATAATTGCATAGAGGCCGGGACCCATCACCAAGTCACCCTTTATTTACTAGTGCACATTGCACTGGCTGTGACCAGCCAGCTCCAAGTCAATCCTGAACTGAGGAGATTTTAATCTCCTGGTTATATTTTTGTGCTCGGAGTCAGTCGCCTGGACTGAGGAGATCATCTCCCTTTTTTTTGTGTAGGTGTGAGTAAAAAAAAACACCAGGGGTACAAATAACTTTATTAACATAACACCACCGGGAAAATCGCCTGCTTATCGTGCTCAGCCAATCAGCTTTCCCGATTGGCCCACGTTAATAACCCAATCAAGAACTTTGTAGTTAATAAGATCAACCTGGTCCCAATCGCTACAGCAAGGGGCCCCACAATTCCCTCCTTAACTTGCCACAACGTCCTGGGATACACTTGATCAGGTTCCCGAAATTTATCCACCTTTATGTTTTCTAAGACCTCCCTCTTCTGTAATGCGAACTGTTTTGAAAACAGCCCTATTTATTTCCCTCAAATTCCCGAGCCTGCATTTCTTTCTCCACAGTAAAAGCTGACACAAAATATCTCTCCCATCTCCTGGGGTTCAACACAAAGACGAGCTCATTGATCTTTAAGGGGCCCTGCTCTCTCTCTTTAGTTAATAGCTAATTTTATCTTTTTTTTTGGTCTAATCTTTTTTGTTTTCCTTTTACCCAGGGTCTCCCTGAGACGGTGGCAAACTGGACACCAAGTGCCAAGGTGGGTAAATGGGCCAGACCATCAGAACAGCTACTGGCAGGTACATAACAAGTGCATGGACTGTCACTGGACTCAGTGCTGGCCTAGCAGAGGCTTGTTTGCCTAGGACCATCAGTGACCTCACTCAGCACAGCCCCAGCAGAGGTCTTTGGGAGTGGGTTGCTCAGTGCTGAGTGGCCTTGGGGGCAAAAGAGACGAACAAACATATAAACGTCGGAGTTAGGAGACAGCTATGAGGAGAGGCTGGATAAACTCAGGTTGTTTCCAACGGCAACAGAGAAGGTTGAAGGGGGAACCTGATAACGGTGCCTGAGATTATGAGGGGCCTGGACAGGGTGGATAGAAAGCAGCTGTTCCCCTTTATTGAAAGGTCAATCACAAGTGGGTGAGTGGGGGGGGGGGGGGGGGGGGGGTTCATCATGTTAAAGTGAAAGGCAGAAGGTTTTAGAGGAGGATTTGATGAAAAACCTTTCCCCCAGAGTGGGTGGGAGGGTTCTGGAATGCACATCCAAGGAGGGTATTTGAGGTGGGATACCTCACAACTTTTAAAAAGCGCTTAGATGAGCACTTGCAGTGTCGTAACATTCAAGGCTCTGGGCCTAGTGCAGGAAAGTGGGACTAGTGTAGGCAGTGGTATGTTTTTGGCAGTACAGACTTGATGGGCCGAAGGGCCTCTTCCGTACTGTATAATTCTATGAGCAGAAGAACGCCGCTCGGCCCCTCGAGCCTGCTCTGCCATTTCAATAAGATTATGGTTGATCCAATTGTAAGCTCAACTCCATATCCCGCCTACCCCGATAACCTGTCACGTCCCACCCACCTCCTCCACAACTTGTTTCCCAAGAAACTGCCTTAAAAATCTTCAGCCTCCATCCTTCCACCACCTCGAGAGGGAGGGAGTAGCAAAGGCTCAGGGCCCAGGGAAAATATTTCGCCCCAACTCTTCAAGAAAATCAATAACTCTCCTCAAAACTAAGGAATGAGTTCAAGCATTGCAAAGTGATGGGTCAGGAATAAAGCAAAAGGAAACATTTTGCAAGAGCAAAATGATGATTTATGATATACAACATTGACCCCCAACATCATCCTCCTGTTCCAGTGCTCCAATGTTCCTGTCAGAAATAGGGTTGAGTTTTGAAGGACTGAGGTAGCGTCTGGAAATGGACAGATTTCTGTTCGGTGAGTGTATGAAGGGGACATTGAGTTGAGATGCAGATTAGCGACGATGTGGAAGAGACGTTTGAGGGGCTGAATGGCCTCCCCAATTCCTAATATTTTAATGAAAATAAAAACTTGGATATACAAGGAGGTCCACAGTGATGCAGCACAGTTTGCAGTCAACACCTAAACAATAATTTTTCACTCACAGGCCTGACGTGAAGTAAGGAGTTTTTTTGGCAAGATGCCTTGTGTAATCACTGCTCTGTAAACATTTGACAGTTTGAAACTGAAAACGAACACCAAAAAGAATTATTGAAAGAATGGTGAAATAGTAAATCACTTGCAGACTAGTAGCTGTAAAGCTATAATCATAGATACCAGGGGCAGGGTTCCAATCACCTTATCATCTCCACACACACACACACAGACATACAGACACACACACACTCACACACACACACACACACACACTCACACTCAAACACTAACAGACACACACACACACACACACACACTCACACTCAAACACTAACAGACACACACACACTCACACAGACACACATACACACACTCTCTCACACACACACACGCGCACGCGCGCGCGCACACACACACACACTCAAACACTAACAGACACACACACACTCATACATACACACTCTCACACACACACACACTCTCTCACACACACTCTCACACACGCACACACATACACACACACACACACACTATAGCTGCCCTGGAACCAGATGGCCACATGGCAGGACTTCCAACAAACTCAGCTAATCATCCAAAGGAACCAGGTGAGATAGTGCTGCCAAGACATTACTACAACTGCCAAGTGAAAGGGATGTCACTCTTCCTTTCAAAGGAGGAGTGTCTCAATGTGTCCACGCCAAGCCTCAGCGAAGGATCCAAATTGTTAAGGTAGGAGTCACTTTGTGTAAATTACGTGTGAATGCAATGTCACTTTGCCAGAGTGGCATCTTATCATGTCAGGGTAATTTCAGACACTTTTTTTTCTATTCCTGCATGGGATGTTGGCACGTCTGGTCAAGCCAGTATTTTTTACCTTATTGCCCTTGAACTGATTGATCCTTTAGGCTAAAAAGAAAACCGAAAGAGCTGCAGATGCTGCAAAATGGGAACAAAAACAGAAGTTGCTGGAAAAGCTCAGCAGATCTGGCAGCGTCTGTGAAGAAAACAAAATCAGAGTTAACATTTCGGGTCTGGTGACCCTTCCTCAGTTCTCTGATTTTTTTCTTCGCAGATGCTGCCAGACCTGCTGAGCTTTTCCAGCAACTTCTGTTCTTGTTCCTGACTTTTTAGGTGAGCTCAGAGGGCAGTTCAACCACATTTGCTGTCGGTCTAAAGTCAGACGTAGGCCAGGCGAGGCAAAGACAGCAAATTTCCTTCACTATGAATGAATGGATAATTTTTATGATCGTGTATATTTTATAGTAAAAGTACAATAAAATGCAGTGAAAAGCTTTCATTTTTCGCTGTGATTTGACACCATTTTGAATAAGTTAAATCAATAACAATAACGAAAGGCCATTAGTGAAACAGATGGGTTTTTATGACAATTGACGATCGCCATTCGAATAGCTTATAATTCTAGAGTTTAATAGATTCAAATCTCGCCAGATGCCATGGTGGGGTTTGAAGCCTTTCGCTCAAAACTCTAGCCTGAGATGCCGGGTCACTGAGATCACCCACGATGGCACCATCTCTTTTGGCAGTAAGTTGAATTTTCAGTCAAACTCCAAGCACTGTCCTTATTTCTGCTTCCTCGGTTGCACAATGAGACCATTCTGATGGCGCAGCGTCTCCGTGTAGAAACCTGGGCAGCACAGTAGCACAGCTCCAACAATAGATAGAGCCAAATCTGTTTCCATGCTTCATAGCCAAAACAAAGGCTTTGTTGGTGATCGTCAAAGACTGGCAAGAACTGCCTGGCAGCAAGCAATCATGGCTGAGAATCGCAGACAGCGGTTACATTACAGCAGTAGAGGTGGGGCTAGAAGGGCAAAAATACTAGTTTCACAAACGCTTTTCTTGTTCTTGTTACCCCAAACGATGCCAGATTGTTTGTGTCACTCACTGGCATCTCACTGTCCGGTTACAAGTCGGAGTGGCGCCACGTTCTCAGAATTGTGTGGCGTTTTAGTCCCAGGATCCTGGAGTGTCCAACCTTCCCTCAACTTTATAGTCAGTAATAAGGTCCAAACAAGCTCCTCAACGGGTATCCTCCAACCTTCTACTTTACCATGTAATCCAAACACATCCTTCAGAGGAGATTGTCCAACACAGGCTCCAAAAATCTGAGTCAACAGTCTACAGTTCCAGTCCAGCAACTCCCTACGATCATGAGATCACAAGTAATAGGAGAAAACCATTCAGCCCATCGAGCCTGTTTCACCATTCATAACATAATGCCTGATCTGATTATAGCAATAATCCCACTTTTCTCCCTTTTACCACAAGCCTTGTTAATCAAAAGTCTGTCTGACTCAACTTCGACTTTATTCACTGGCCCAGCATCCATGCTGTCTGTGAAACAGAGCTCCAAAGACTGAAAACTCACAGAGGAAATCCCTCCTTCTCTCCATCTTAAATAAGCCACCCCTTATCTTAAGTAGTCCCCACCAATCCAGGTTGCAGGCAATAAATGCTTGCATCGTTAATGACACCCTCATCCCATACATTTATTCTTTTTTTCCTAAAATTGTTCTGAAATAGTTACAAAGAATCTGCAATGGGAAATGGATATTTTAAGTCAGTGAAGAAACGATTAGCAAATAACAAACACGGGCAGACCTGAAGTTGTGTTCAGATGAAGAAAAGGCTTCATTTCTACGAAGCCATTGCTGTTATATTGTGCTGTTGAACAAAAAACCTCTCCCATTAGTGAAAGCCCAATCCAAACATTTAAATTCCATCAAGTACTTGATCCATTATAGGCCCTTCTTATGTTGAGAATCCCTGTAAGATAGCAAGCCCTGTAATAAACTTGTAGGGCTGTCACTGAAACTGTGTACTTGGAATCTCCTGCTACGATAATGATAGATTACACAAAGATAATGACATAATGATAGCCTTTGAGGTAATGTCAACAGCTATTGTAACATTAGAACAAATGTTTTTCAAATCCACTGATAAGCAGCCTATTTTTAAAAAGGGTTGGGAATTGAAATAACTTCACAGCTTGACGTGTCTACTGCCCTAATCTACCCTTCATCAGCACTTTCAACTACTCTAAGACATTGTAACTCCCACTTTGGGTGAAGACCTTTGCTACAGTGAGTTAGAGCCTGTTTGAACTCAGCGCTGAAATCAAGTGCCCTGCAGGGTTTGAGTATCTGTCATATGTGTCACAGCCTGCACCTTCCTTCCCTACTAAATCTGTTTGAAATGGGGATGGGACTTCCACATCCATGTCCTGTTTGCCATTTATAAAAGGTCCTTGGGAGACTCCATGACTTGATGACAATCAATGTTATAAAGTCATCATGGCAACGAAGGAGGCCCACTGAACCAGGCCAACTTGCTCCATCTGGCCATTCCCATTTCCCATTCTAACTTCAAAGCCCTGCCACTCTGTCTCTCATTAATTGGCTACTTGAAATGATCAATTGTCTCTGCTCCCACTGCCTCAACACTCGCCTTGTGAAGTGTCCTTCCAAGTATACCACCTGCATCTATTGCCTGAAACATTAATTCTGCACAATGTAACCTTTGTGCCATCAGCTGAAGGGAACAGCTTTCCTTTACCTCAACCTGGCATGATTTTGATCACCTCCACCCAATCGCCTCTTCGTCTCCTTTGCTCCATGGAGAATAACCCCAGCTTCTCCAACCTAACACTGTAGCTGAACTATTAATTGAAAGGCATTTGGATGGGTGAGGGAATAGGGGAGGTTAGAGGGATATAGGCCAAATGCTGGTAAGTGGGACTAGATCTGTTTAGGACATCTGGTCAGCATTGACGAGTTGGATCGAAGGGTCTGTTTCTATGCTGTACATCTCTATGGTTTAGACTTAGATTTAATTGTCACATGTGTTAAGTATAGGAACACATGAGGACAGTGAAAAGTGCACATAGTCGCTATTTCCTGGTGCCGTCTTGGTTGCAAAACCAGAATTAAATATTTAACAGAGTGAAAAGGTAAAGGAAAATAAAAGTCCAGATCTCCAAAGCCAAAGCCCCATCTCCATAAATGTGTACGGTACGCTCAGTCACAGTGCAGGCACATAGGCCCAGCTACAGCCTGTAGCCCAGGCCAGACCATGAGCCCTGCCTGGAGAAGACACATCACCGCTGACACCGCCGCTCCCAGTGCCAGGGTACCCAGGAGGGGAGAAAGGCCCACTCCTGCTGCCAAATCGATCATCGATCACCAGGAATTGGGGCCCAGGAGGAACCAAGACCGCCACTGCCTCACTGGTTTGCTCTTGCTGCCAAATTAGCCAATCCGCTGCCGATTCCAGCCCGCGCTCGATCCTCTGGCCCGCGCTCAATCTGTCGCTGTCACTCCAGCCTGTGCTGGATCCACCGCTGCAGCGGTACACAGCCCACACGTTTGTGGTCGTGACCCAACTCCTTTCCTCAGGCAGGGATAAAGTTAAAAGTTGGACAGGGGTGGGGGAAATAAATACTGCAGAGAGGGGAGAAAGGAAAGAAAGGAGAAGGAAAGGACACTGGCGAGCAGAGGACTGGACTCTATGTTCCCTCACGTTTTTCCCAAAACTGTGGGAACTAGAATTGGTCGCAATGCTCCATTGGCCTAACCAGAACCTCATAAAAGTTCAGCATAACGTCCCTACTTCTGTGCTCAACAGCTTTACTTACGAAGCTCAACACATCAGATACTTTACTAATTAGCTAATCTCCCAGAACTGCCTTCCACCTTCAAAGATCTGCATGCATGAACTTGGAGGCTTAAAGTGGAACCAGTTGCTAAACTAAATTGCCAAGAGGGGACATTGCAAAGAGAACCAGATGACCACCCCATGTGCCTGGCCAGAGAAGTAAGCTGGAAAGAGAGAAAATGAAATAATAGACTTTCTTTAAAAATCGTGTTGAAGTGTAAAAAATACGATCTTTCAACAATTTCTGTGAGCCAGTGTCGTGTCTCTTTAGCGCGGCTCTTAATGAGTTATGAGTTAATTTGTGCACTTTACACCCTATCACATCTATTAATACATGCTAACTACAACCTCTTCCCTAGCTGTGTTGGCTAGTGAGCCTGTATTTGTAAAGAAATCTGTGTGCAGACAGCATAGTGTGATGAGAATTCCCAGATGTGGCTGTTTTGGAAATATGTCCTTAACTTTGCTCCTCTAAATGTCTCAGCACAGCCTCCCAGGAAACAAAGATATCGCATCCAGTGACCAGTTATTTTGCGGAATGCTTTTCTTAAACTTGCAAGGCTTCCAGAGAATTGCAAACTTCCCAATTGTTCTGGAAGCCGCAGACTGACTCAATCACAAGATATTACGCTGCAAAGCCAGAGTCGGTGAATGCTTATGGATTTGAGACCTTCCAGTTCTGAGGGCTGGAGTACTCTGTTCACTTTTGACTGGATTTTTGGCTCTAACTGGGACACGATCAGAGACAGAAGGAAGCAAATGGTAGCCCTCCCAGCCGAAGGGCTCGATTCTCTGCTCCGTCTGCCTCTGGACCGTATATGCAAAGGGAGGTCCGGGGCTAGCCACACGTGGCAGGGTAGTCAAACAGGTTCATTGAAGTCTGATGAAAAGGCAGACCACCGCAATCGGCTGGTCAGCCTCCAGGTTCCTGCAGGCGACAGACCCCAGTTTAGAGGCTCCCTCTCAGTGAAAGGCTGGTACAGGTGGAGTCATCACAGCAGGCTGTTCCAGAAGCTCTCACTGCCTGCCTGGGTGCAGGAAAATAAACCACAGGGTAGCTTTAGGAGGAGTTCTTCAGTAGGTGGTGGCCTACCTGCTGAGTCTGTATTTGAATTACACAGCAGGGTCTGTACTGACGCCCCCTTCCATTGGCTCACCTTCCCTGTGTATCCTTCCAAGCTGGACGATGTTTGGACTGACCCACCACACTTTGAGAGTCCGTTTACTGACTGCAGTTGGGTGGCAAACCTGCCTTCTACCCTCGACTTGGCTTTCTCATCACAGGACCCCCATCCTTCTCTCTCTCTCTATGTCTCCCTGCAGAAGCTAGTTAGCACTCAGAAACAGTCCTTACTTCTGCTTTCTGCTACTGGAGCCCCCAAAATCAGCGCCTTCCCATGCAAGTCTTTATAAAATACAAAAAAGTACATCTAGTGTGGGCACCCCATCAACTTCAATGGCATCAGCTACAGTCCCAAGCAGCCTGTGTATCTGACTTTTTCTGAGCGGGTAGGGAGGTATGTTTCGGTTAACATGGCGTCTATTAATTGAGCCTGCGTAACTTGGACTGTGGCAATAAGGGTTGAGATTGCAATCATTTAATTTGCAGCCGTGTCCTGGATGTATCTTTTCATTGTGTTTTTTTAGCCCTTCCATACATCACTTATCCTGGATAGGGGCATGAGGTGAATTAAAATATCCCCCCCCATTGCTTTTGAGGGGATTTTTCAAACACTGATGCAAGTTAACAACTGCTTATAGTCTTTGATGAAGGCTTGCACGAGCAGTTTGACCATCTTTTATCCACAAGGAATCTTTGTGGAAATACACCTTTTTTGAAGGTCTCAAAAATTACAAAGTAAGAGTAACTCTGGGTTCAAATATTTTGTGTGGAACCACCTCAAAAAGTGGCAAATGGGATATAACAAAGCCTTCTCTCCATCCTGTGAGAGAACATGGAGAATTTGAAACTTTTAATTGCCTACATCAAGTGTGCATCCTGGGCAGCTTGTGCCTTTTTCAAGCCAATTCATGCCTGACAATTGCAAGAAAACATGGCGTTTGACATCAAGACACCTTAAAGCTCTTTACAACCAATGACATACATTTGTAAGTGCAGACACTGTTGTAATATAGGAAGAGTGCCAAGCCATTCTGTACACAGCCAGCTCCCGCAAATATCAATGTGGCAAATATTGTATGTGGATCTGAAAGGGTTAATGCTAGGGAGTTCCATAAAGCACCATTGACTCTGATAAAGTCACATGGACATAACAAGAAAGTGTGAGACCGAACATCTGGTCCTCTTCATAATCTCTGTAACAATGACCATCGTTTCAGTCGGGTCTGTAACTAGTTTCCATTGTGCAGTAAACTACATTTTGTTAACTATAAGAGACTCTTCCAGTCAGACTAGGAAATGGCTTTCCTCTATTGACTAGATCTGTTTAGGACACCTGAAGAAGGGACACAGGAAACGTTTTTGACCACTGAGCACCGTTTCAATAAGGTCACCTCTAGTTCTTCTAAACTCCAATGAATACAGGCTCAACCAACTTTCCTCGTAAGTCCCACCAAATTCAGGATCAACTTAGTAAACATTCACCCGGCCATCAATATACTTTTCCTTTGATCAGGGGGCCATAACTCTAAGTGTGATCTGACTAATGCCTTGCATGAGTAAGACATCCCTATTTTTATACTCCATTCCTTTGAAATAAAGGCCAACATTCCATTTGCCTTTGCTATTGAATTTGGATGCTAACATTCTGTGATTCAGCACAAGGATCCCCACATCCTTTTGTGCTACAGCTTTCTGCAATCTTTCTCTGTTTAAAATCATAATATTCAAGTCCTCTATTCTTCCTGCAAAGTGCATAACCTCACATTCCCTCACACTATATTCCATCTGCCAAGCTTCTGTCCACTCACTTAACCCGTCTGTAATGCTCCGCAGTCTCTCCGTATCATCTTCAATACTTGCCTTCCCACCCATTTTTATAGCACCCACAAACTTGGTGATAGTGCATTCACTATACTCCCCATAGGAGCAGAAGTAGGCCATTCAGCCCGTCATGTTTGTTCTGCCATTCAGTGAGATCATGGCTGATCTGTAGCCTAACTCCATATGCCTGCCTTTGGCCCATATCCCTTAATAGTTTAACAGAACAATGTCTAAACTGGATTTACAATTAACAACTCATCTGGCTGCTGGTGGAAGACAGTTCCAAACCTCTACCACTTTTTCTGTGTAGAAGTGCTTTCTAACATCTCTCCTCAAAAGCATGGCCCTAATTTTTACACTATGCCCCCTAGTTCTACATAATCAGTGGAACTAGTTTATTTTTTAGCTACCCTGTCCTTTCCTGTTAATGTATTGAAGACTTTGATCAGATCACGTCTTAACTTTCTAAATGCTAGACAGACCAGTCACTGGACATCTCGTCATTTGCTCCTTTCCAGCAAAAGTCATTGTATGGCAATTAGCAGTGGGAATGGTGCCCATCTGTTTCCCAAACGCCTGCTTGCTTCTTCAACTGCCATCAACCAAGTTGGCACCAAAATTGAGCCCAAGTTGTGACCTTGTAGTCTGCAGGGTGCAGTTTTGTATTGGCAGAGTCTACACACACCAGGCCAGTCAATGTGTTATTGCTGAAATGGTTGACCAACACTCAGTGCAGCAGGGTCTGCTCACAGACTGCCAAGTTTCTGTATGGCCAATGATTACTACAACCAGAAGTATCTTACCATCACTGGTAATATCAGATGCCAAGTCTAAGGCCACTTTTATGCTCTTCCTCCAACCTCTACATCTGAGACCATCAAATTCACAGAGCCACACAGGCCCTTGGAGCCTTACGCAAAAACAATGTCTCAGAGGCAAAATCACGGAGTAAGCAGGGATTTTCTGCTCAGTCACTCAAGTTGAATTATTCAAAAATAAAACTGTGTTACACATTTAACTTTACCCTTGGCTGATTCACAAGAATGATGCCCACAATTCATGGCTCAGTTTTCCGCTGGATGTATGGTATTACTGGCGGAAATAATATAGCAGATTCATGGCACAGTCAATCTTAAGGACTTAAAAATTAATCCCTCTGTAAAATGCCATTAGTACAGCATCAACAGTGGCTGATTTTAAACTTTGACACTTCAGAGTCCACCTAAAATTTCGTGTCTCTCATTGACAAGTCCATTTTCCACTCTCTCTTCATTTCCTCTTTGCCCCTGTCACTGTAGATTTTGCATCAACCAGCTTTTGCAGACAGCAGTTCCGAAGACCCACAGCCCTTTGAAAGAAAACTTGAGAGACTTTTTGTTTCAATGGAAAAAAATGACTAAGTATAATTTGATCCTATACCGAAAAGAACACAAAATAACTGGATTGATTGATTGATTGATTGATTGTGAACTATGGCTCCTGCAGCTCTCCATTGCTGGAGTTTCATTTGCCTCCTGTCTGATTCTTTCATGAGCTGTTTAAGAAGACGATAAAGGGGTTGACTGCTGCCAACAGTTGACAATGCCATTATTATCGCTATCACACGGCTACACCAGAAATGTACAGGAGTGAGCAAGATGAGATTTTGTCCTTTCCTATGTTCCTGTGTGTGGGTTCAGTCGAATGATTACCAAACGGGGTGGAATTAGATTACCCTTCCCCCGACATTCAATTGGATGAGGGTTATAACAGGCATTACTGCCCAGGATGAAATTCTTCCTAAACTTGTAGAATTCTCACATCACATACATGGTCACTTTTTAAGAGCTAATATTTGTCTTGAAGCTCAAGCTGCTTGACTTTCAATACAAACCTGTCTTCTCTCAGTCTTGCAGCAGAAAGACAAGAACAGCTGTGTGTCATTTTTAACGTATTTATCATCATTTCTATCTCAGCTGGTATGTTTACACAGAGATTACACAAAGGCTGGCCAAACAGTTCTTTTTCATTAAGAGTGTGACCCTTTAAGAATATGTTTGAATAACCCATGTGCAACATCGCAGGATAAATAACCAAGGCATCCATGTTGAATTGCATTATGCTTGAAGAGAGGCTGGGCTTCCACTCACTGCTCAGACAGAATTACTCCATTACTCTCTAAGATACAGACAACTAATATAATTCTCCCCTTCTCGCTTTCCAGGGTCTTACTGTCCTCAATTGCAGTGCATATAGCTTGTCCCAAAAGAGGGCTCATAAAGCAACATGTATAAATTCAATCAGTAACTTTTCATTGCTATCTGATAATTTTATAGAGCTCAGGAGAACTAAATGACCATTAAGAGGATATTCAATTCCATTCAAAGAGGCACTTTCTGTAACAGAAGTGGATGGGACCACCTCCTAAACCCTATCCTAGGGCTTTTCATTAAACCACACTTAACTTGTGCTCTGGGTTAGAGAGATACATGAGGTTTGCTTCTGTCATTAGCCCTTTGCATTTCATGAAAGCAACTTCCCTCTCCCATCTAAAAAGTATAAAGATCACAGGAAGACTGCAACGGTTAAAAGCTGCAATACATTACCATTCCCAAGAAACCATTTATTGCACTTAATTATTATTGGTCCCATTAATAAATCTGGAATTTCCCTGATGGTCTGGTACTGACCTGTTCGTCTGCGGTGTGACAACACTGTGTGTGTGTGTGTGTGTGTTGGTGGGAGGGTGGAATGGCTGAAGTGTTCAAAGTAACTGCATCCTGTTTAGTTTTACATTTCTTACTCACTGGTTTGCCTTGTTTCAAACATGTGGGCCTGGAAGTTCCGAACCTGCCTTCCTCGGCATTATACTTTAATTGTGGTCAGTAGCATAATGTCAGTAGCAAGCACCGCTCTGAAGGTAAGTCCAAAACCCACCACTGTGGCCAAGGAATTTAAATTCAATTAAACAATACATTCAGAATAAAATGGTGCTCTTTGCAATCATTACTGGGAAAGGTTGTTGGCTTGCTCGCCGAGCTAGCTGGTTATCATATAGACATTTCGTCACCATGCTAGGTAATATCATCAGTGCTGCCTCCAATGAAGCGATGTTGTTCTACTCCCCTTGGTATTTATATGATCCGGTTTGTTAAGTTGGGTTGTGTCATTTCCGGTTCTTTTTTGCATGGGTTTGTAAATGGGGTCTAATTCCACATGTTTGTAGATTGCATTACGAGTTGAAAACCAGGCCTTTAGGAATTCCTGGGCATGTCTGTGTTTGGCTTGAGCTAGGATGGCCACGTTGTCCCAGTTAAATTGATGGCCTTCATTGTCCGAGCGCACTGAGGTGAGGGAAAGCTGATATTTTGCTGTTAGCTGGTGTTCATGTATCCTGATGGCTGATTATCAGAAAACTACTGGATTGTCATAAAAGCTCAACTCACGTTTTTCAGGGGAGAAACTCCACTGTCCCTTATCTTGTCCACGATACATGTGACCACAGGCCTACAGCAACATGGCTAACTCTTTACCGTTCCTCTGAAACAGTCTCGCAAGCCAAACCCGCTACACGGAAGAAGCACTGGGATTGTAGCTACACAATACGAGTTTCAGCAGTTCAAGGAAAGTGGCTCATTGTCAGCTTCTCAAGAGTAAGTAGGAATGAGTGCTGGCCCTGTTCACATCCAAGAACAATTTTTGTGAAAAAAAACACAGCGATCAATGAGGCTTCGTGACTTGTGATACACACAAGTTCATAACGCACAGCTGTATGTTTAGAGGTGAATTTGTTTTATAATGTCCCTGTAAACTGCCCTGGGATGCTTTATTACACTAAAGGTACTATGTGAGTGTATGCTGTTACACTATTGTTCTGTGGCCCTCATGGTTCAGTTTCTCATATGTCAAAAGGCTTAGATTGACCTAGTGGATAAATTGTGCAACAAAATTAAACCACTTTGAACCAAAGGCCAAAGATTAAATCCATGGTGGGTGGTGAAATGAGCCATTGCCCAAAAGGAATCCACATTAGTTACAAAAATAGAAATTGCTGGTGAAACTCAGCAGGTTTGAAAGCATTCTTGGGGAGGAAGTTGGTTAATGTGTCAAGTCTGCTTACTCTTTATCAGTTTTGATGAAGAAGCACTGGACTTGAAATGTTTACTCTGTTCTCTCCTCACAGATACTGCCAGACGAACTGAGTTTCTCCGGCAATTTTTCTATTTGTTTCAGATCTTCAGCGTCCGCAGTTCTTTGTTTTATCCATTGTTCGTCAAAAGGAACAGGATTCCACTCAATGCTTCGACAGAACCATACATTACACACTAAAATACATAAAACTAACATAATTATTCCTCTTCCTCACTTTTCAGTGTCTTACTGTCCTCAACTGCTGTATGTACAGCCTTTCCCAAAAGACGTCTCATAAAGTAATATCTATAAATTCAATCAGTAACTTTTCATGGCTATTTGATAAATTTATGGAGCTCAGGAGAACTAAATGACCATCAAGAGGGTGTTCAATTCCATTCAAACAGGCACTTTCTGTAACAGAAGTGGATGGGACCACCTCCTAGACCCTATCCTAAGGTTTTTCATTATTCCACACTTAACCTGTGCTCTGTTTGAGAAAGATACATGAGATTTGCATTTGTCATTAACCCTATACATTTCATGAAAGCATACTTCCTTCTCCTGTCTAAAGCACACAGATCATTGTTAAAAGCTCCAACACATTACCATTCCTGAGAAACCACTTACAGCACTTTATTAGTGTATATTATTGGTCCCATTAATGCATCTGGAATGGGTTGGTACTGATTTGTTCATCTACTTTGTGACAAAGCAGTGGGGGGATGTTCAAAGTAATTATATCCTATTTGGTCCTGTCTACTTTGTACTAACATTGGGTGGCAGGAGGAGGGGGCAGTTAGTGTTGGGTTTTACATTTCTCACTTAGCAGCTTTCCACAGGAGGTTTGGGAACTGTTCTTGGTGTTCCTACCTCCTTTGTGAATAAATCCTCAATTATTACGTGGGAGTTCATCAGAGTGATGAAATTGAGATCTAGGTGAAATGATAGCAGCAGCCTTAAGCTTTGAAAATGGTTCTTAAGGCTTTGGGAACAAAAGTCTTGGGTACCCCTTAGCCTTAGTAAAGACCTAAACCACAAAAAATAAGGCTCTGCGATGAGGGCCCTGACCAATTTATATTTATTAAGCGTGGCCTTAGCACCTCTTGACACAGTTGGAGTACAGAATTTAGGTGGAGTATCTGGCTGTTTTCCACTGGAAAATTATCATGTGAGAATGGGATTGGGCTCATTTGTGATGCCTTCTGTGGTCAGTTTACCTGCTCATTTAGAATCCTGGTCTGCAGAGTGACCCCGGTGGGACAGTCACACCCACGAGTAACAGGGTAGTTCGGCAAAGTGTTAAAATGAATAGGGAGCCTGATAATGCCAAGAGTTTCCACTGAGAAAGCTAAAGAGACCCGAGCATAATACTGCGAAAAGTAATATGGACTGGTGGCCAGGAGGAACCAAGCACTGAAAAGAATACTTAATTCTCTATTTTTCTGGACGAAATCCAGGTTATGCTGGGGCTTGACTGGGTCACGTTTACACTGCCTATTCAAACTGAATGGAGATCTGGACAGTTAAATAATAACATGTTCAGGTCAAATCAACTATTTTGTTTGTTAGGAGTGCTCAAAACCAAGTATTGCAGTACAGGAAATCCTATAAACACACGGCCATCTCCAGGCACTTTGCTCGGCATTACCTTACTTCTGTTAAAATTCTATCTCCTGCATAACTCTCATAGAACCATATTGTTCGTCTCAGTTGCCTCCCAGTTGTTAAGGTTCTGAGTTCGGATCCCACACCAGGACCCGAGCACAAAAATCAGGTCTGACACTCAGGGCAACATCAGGTGGGGTGGGGAGGCATGACATTCTCAGAGTTGTCATCTTTTGGATGATGTCTTGAAGCACGGCCCCATATTCCTGTTCATGTGGATGTCGAAATCCTAGGCATTATTTTGAGGAAAGGCAGGAGAATTACCCTGGGCATCTGAACCGATAGTCACACCTCAAACTACGTCACGAAAGCAGATTGTCCCATCGTTGTCACATTCCACTGCAGTTTGTGAGAGCTTGCTGTGTGCAAATTGGCCTGCTGACATTAACAGTAACCACATAAAGTTATAGAATCATAGAGGCACAGAGCTGAACACATTCCCAACTGAACTAGTCCCACCTGCCTGCACTTGGTTCATTGCCCTCCAAGCCTTTCCCGTCCATGAACTTGTCCAAATATCTTTTAAATGTCATAACTGTACCTGCTTCCTCTGGCAGTTCATTCCACACATGAACCACTAGAATTTTGCCCTCATGTCCTTTCTCCTCTCACCTTAAAAATGTGTCCCCTGGTTTTGAGCTCTCCCACCCTAGGAAAAAAACCCTGTTGTTCACCTTATCTATGCCCCTCGTGATTTTATAAACCTCAGTAAGGTCACCGCTCAACCTCCTACACTCCAGTGAAAAAGTCCAATCTATTTTTACTTCTCAAACCCTCCACTCCTGGCAACATCCTGGTAAATCTTTTCTGAAGCCCCTCCAGTTTAATAATACCCTTCCTACAACAGAACTATACCAGATTTAATAATATCCTTCCTATAACAGGACTATACCAGACCTATACCAGACTGCACACAGTACTCCAGAAGAGGTCTCACAAACGTCCTGTACAACCTCCACACGATGTCCCAATTCTGCCTGATATAAATACGACCATTATTTACGACCAGATGCTGTCAGAGCTGCTGAGCTTTTCCAGCAATCTCTGTCTTCGTTTCAGATTTTCAGCATCCACAGTTATTGGTCATGCTGTTTGGTATTTTGGACACTGTTTTAAACAATGAAGAGCAAAATATGCTGAAACCAAACTGAATCTTACTCAGAACTCTGAGGAAGAGTCATCTAGACTCGAAACACTACCTTGCTCCCTCTCCATGGATGCTGTCTGGCCCACTGTGATCTCCAGCATTTGTTGTTTTCAATGGACAAATTATGTTAGTTTACATGAAAGATTTCAGGTCAAAATGGGCATGGGTTTACCAATGACTTCTGCCCTCTCATTCATTGTCGCTGTCAATGGCAAGGCCAGTATTTACTGTCTATCCTGATAGTCCAGAGGTTGCTTAAGCATGTACCACATCGCTGTGGGTCTGGAGTCACAGACACACTGGACTAGGGCAAGGACTGCAGATTTCTTTCCATAAAAGGGCATTAGTCAGCAGAGGGGGATTTTTATGACCGTCAAAAGTGATTATATGAAATCCAATCTTCACTACTAGCCACGGTGAAGCTGTGATTTGAACCCCAGCCCCTGAGAACATTAGCCCGGGATTCTGAATGAGTTGTCCAAGATTATCACTACACTGATGTCTACTGAATGAGCAAGACAAAGGGTACGTTGTGAGGGATTCAATAAAACCAGGAACAGCATCCAGTGAAGAGCGTTAAGGCATTAACAGGGCAAAAGGGGAATAGGATTGGGTTGCTTGATAGGGCGCAGGGTTCCCAAGCAGGAGATCCTGACCCGCCCACACCCGGGCCTGCAGCCGTGTGAAGGAATCTACCTGACGGCCCTCTCCACATGGCAGCAGAAAGACGGTCAGTAATCAGCTACTTAAGCATCTCAATTGGCCCAAGAGCAGAGGGGCGACCTACACCTAGGCCCTGGTAAAATACAGGTTGGAGTGAGTGGGCGATGAACACAATGCTACATGTCATCTCACCAGATTTTAAACCCATCCTGCCAGCCCAGTCTGGGGTGAGGGTATAAGGTGGTGGGTGGGGGGGTGTATAAAATTCTGGTGGGAGCTGAGACAGAATGAAGTGGAACTTGTGACTGATGCAACACAGACTTCTCATGCGCGCCACTGCCCCTTTGCTCACCCCCTCCCTCGTGGTCTCTACTTATTGCTTTACGTTACTCATCTTGACGCAGTCATGCCCTCTTTCACGCCGTCCCTCACACTGCATTCTCTTGTTCGGTCCTTTGCACTTCCTACTCCCACACTCACGCCCGTACTGCTCACTGTATAGTGCTGCCAAACAGTAGTGGGGGGGGGAAGGGGGCCGAGAGCAAGAAAGCAGGACCAACACCGAGCAGCAAACAAAGTGCAGTGTTTCTAACACCAGAGCCAGATAAGCAAACCTCACTGTAAATATTTGTTATGTCATAAAATATGCACAGTTTCTTCTCTTTAAAAAAAAGAATGAAGAAGATTGAAAGCCTTTATCTCAGTCCACTGGTTACATCCTTTCAAACACAGTGTAAGCAACAAAGGGGCATTTTACAGAAATAAATCAGGGGAAAGAACACAGGACACACGTTCCATGGGTAGATCTCAGTTATCCTTAAAAGGAGTTTTTGGTTTCCTAACATGAGGGAAGGATCGGTTATGGAAGACATCTATTAAAGAAGCAAAGCCTGGCCCCCAGACTATCTGTCTCTGCCATAAGCTGCGAGTTACAGCTTTTTCTCCTCATCATGAAACTGCTTTGCCAAGTTTCAGTCTGACAGAGCACAAGCTGTTAAAAGCTGGTCCTGTGCTTGATAACGACTGGACAAGCAGGATCAGGGCTCTCCTCGGAATCTCTCACACACACACACACACACTCTTTCTGATCATCGCAACCTCGAAACCCTGTACCTCTGCCAACAGAGATTAAAAACCCACCAACACGCTTCAGAAGCAAAAAAGAAACCCGAGAGCCAGCAAAGCTGAGGGGAAGCAAAGTCAGAAGCCACGCGACACCAGATTATAGTCCGACAGATTGGAATGCCCCCGAAAGCTTGTATCATTTCAAAGAAACCTGTTGGACTACAACCTGGTGTCGCGTGACCTCTGACCTTTGTCCACCCCAGCCCAGCACCGGCACCTCTGCATCAAAGAGAAGCCAGGAAGATCTCTCATGTCTGAGGTGGGGGGCGGGGGGAAAGAAACACTGAGAGATTTCCCCTCGTTTGGGCCAACTCCAACAAGAGTCCCAGGTTTTAACCTGACATTTAGGATGAAGCTGCTCAGTGATGAAGTCAAGGCAAACACCTATAGCCAAATGAAATCTGGAACCATCTCCACCGAAAAGCTGACCCGACCTGGGGTCAGCGTAGTGTCAATTGAAAATGTTTGAACTTACAGCTTCTACTTCAACAACTGAATTAAGGGATTTAGAACAAAAGCAGGTAAATGAGTGTTGAGCTACAGATCATCCAAAATTGATCTGAATGGTCATCTAAGGCTGGTGGCTATGGTTGGTGTATTTACCTTTCTATGTTCTCAAATAGGTTTATAGTTCAGAATGGAGGCTTCCTTTTTTAAATCTCCATTAAACAGTCTCATCTAACAAGCTCCACTTTAACCCTGGAAGTATTTTCTTCCTTTTTCAAAACAATATGTTTACTAGATTGCAAGTATTTCTGGTATCAGACTGCACACCATACTGTCGTAATGTTCATTACAGCATTCAATCTGTCACTGATGGTCTTCATCATTCGTACTGTTTGAACCCCTGACGCTACAAAACACTGCAATAAAGTCCCTTCCTTGACAATTAAGCTCAATCACGCCCAGTTGACTCAATGTTTAGTCCAATCCCTCCACCATGACTACAGTATGCGTGATCCACAAGATTAACTGAACTTAACTTCAAGGTCACCCACACCCCACCAATCCCCCCAGTTATCACCCTTAGGCAGCTACATCATGGGAACAACATAACCTGCTGAGTCACTCCGTGTGAATCGGCATATGCAGTTTTTCCCCTCATGGGACAGAGCCAATTTCCTGGAACTCTCATACTCATCACCACTGTGGGAGCGCCATTACCACAAGGATTGTGATGACTTAAACAGAAGTCCGATCACTACCTTCCCAAGGCAACTAAAGCTAATTGTTGCTTTCTCAGTGTCAACCACATTCAGAGAAGAAAGGAAAAAGACATGCCTTGTGGTTGTCATTGCTACGGTTCATGACCCTGAAATACTTCTGGGTATATTGAGATTTTAAGTGCAATATGTATTATTTTTTTAAAAGAAAGACATACAAACCAAAGGATAACTGAGAACATAAATGCAATAGCTGTCCAAAACCTCTGTATGGATTACACTGAAACTGGAGAGGAAACGTAGAATGTCATACCTGAAGACAGCAGGAACCTGCAGACAACAACATTTCAAAGGGAGGGATGCCATTAAAGATCTGAACTGCAGTCTCCTGTGGGCTGTTTCCCAGATTGTAGACAGGATATGAGTTGAAAGGAAAGTAGTTCTTGGCAAAATACATGTTGATATATTACCCTACAATAATGTGAATGGGCACTTGAAATGTCATAACATTCAAGGCTATGGGCCAAATGCTGGAAAGCAGGATTGGTGCAGATTAGTTCTGAGGAATGGTCACCAGACCCGAATCATTAACTCTGTTTTTTTCTTCATAAATGCTGCCAGACCTGCTGGGCTTTTCCAGCAACTTCTGTTTTTGTTCCTGATTCACTGCATCTGCAGCCCTTTCGGTTTTTATTTGGTGTAGATTAAGTTGGCACAGGCTTGAAGGGCCAAGCAAACTGTGCTAAATGACTCTATGACTCTAAACGGGGTTAAAGCCAACAACAACACCTGGTCTCTTTATGCTAAAATGCTGGTGCGCGTGTGTATTAGTTTTGGTTTGAATTCCACTGTGCTAAAGTGTACTGCGAAGGCACTCAACTGAGAACCTCCATTACACCACTCTTGTAGGTGCAGGTAAAATGAAATAAATTCACTCTCTGATTGCTGCAAACAAGTCAAGTCAGAAATGAAAATGCTGGAGGAAACTGGACAAACTACTTTCAGCTCACAGCAGAACCAGGAATCTGCAAGCTACTCCCTTGCTGTTCTACCAAATAGAGACACGGGGTCTTTTCCAACCACCTGAAAGAGCAGACTGGGCCTCAGTTTAACATCTCGACCAAAATACCGAATCTCCAGCAGTGCTGTATTCCCTCAGTAGCGCACTGGAGAATTGGCCTCAACTGATGCAGTCTCGTCTCTAGAATGACATCTTCACCCACAATGTCCTCACTCGGGTTGTGAATGCTGTCCACATATATTCTCAATGTGAACACTGCTGGCAAGATCAGCAACTGCAGTCAGGTGGACCCTGGTGGGACATCTTTGGAAACCAGTGGGAGTCAATTTGATTCCAATTGGCTTTCCAGGCCCCTCCAGAGAGCTGGAAAGTGTCAATCATGCTGTTCTGGGACAGACGTCACACTTAGCTTACACCATGGGTGCTCATGGCAGCACGGTGGCTCAGTGGTTAGCACTGCTGCCTCACAGCGCTGGGGACCCGGGTTTGATTCCAACCTCAGGTGACTGTCTGTGTGGAGTTTGCACATTCTCCCCGTGTCTGCGTGGGTTTCCTCCGGGTGCTCTGATTTCCACCCACAGTCCAAAGATGTGCAGGTTGGGTGGATTGGCCATGCTAAATTGTCCGTAGTATCCAGGGATGTGTATAGGTATAGGGTTTTATAGGTGCATTGGCCATGGGAAATGCAGGGTTGTGGGGATGGATCTGGGTGGGCTCCTGTTCGGAGGGTCGATGTTGGGTTGAGTGATGTGTTTCCACACTGTGGGGGTTCTATGACTCAATGACCAGGTAGGGGAAGCAAACTCCCTTCACTAGAGTATAGCAGTGGCCTATTTGGGGATTTAAAGCACTCTACAACTTCATGAGATCACAAGGTGTAGAGCTGGATGAACACAGCATCAGAGGAGCAGGAAGGCTGACGTTTCTCTCTCCCACTACAACTTCATGGATCAATTTTACAGGTGTCAACTTTTCACTCCCACAATTCTATTAAAGAGAAAGTCTCAAATTGCCATGGTGCAGTTCTCAGTCTCTGGACTATTCCCGAGTCTACAACTACATTACAATAGAACAGGTTTATGTGCAATCACTGAGCGATTCCGAGAAAGGGTCACCAGACCTGAAACGTTTACTCTGAATTTTTCTTCACAGATGCTGCCGGACCTGCTGAGCTTTTCCAGCAACTTCTGTTTTCGCTCCTGATTTACACCATCAGCAGTTCGTTCAGTTTTTATGTGCAATCACGGTTTAATTAAAGGCACCCATCAGCAGAAACACTGCAGTACCTCAGTTTTGCATCTGCCTGGTCCTCAGCCTGTAGCGTGATTGCTGTAACTTCAGTGTCGTGCTGCGAAACAACTTTCTACATGAGCCGCTTACATGAAAACTATCTTTTTGAAAGAGGAAGGTTCTGCAGAGAAAAGTCGAGATTGAGATATAGTGGTCCGAGAGAGAATTCCAGAGCTTAACTTGAAGACACTGATCGCGATGGTACAGTGATAATAATGAGGCTGAGCAAAACATCAGACTTGGTGAAGTGCTGATATCTCAGCATGCTGTAGGGCTTGGAGCAGATTACAGAGATAGGGGTGACATTGGGACTATTAAAGTTAAGCCTTTATTGGACTGGCAGCCAATTTAGGTCAGCAAGCACAATGAGCACAGTGGGAATATGGGCCTTGGTACAAGTCACTACAGAGTTCTTAAGCAAACATTCATTTCGAAAAATACCTAACTGACTGTAAAGGACTCAGCCTCATCCTGCAATTGTAAAAACACATTGCAAACATCAAAACTCTTTATCTTTTCTTGCTGTTAGCTATTTGTGAGTTAATATTGCTTCAAGAGGAACCTGCACTGGTCCTTCTTACTATGTTACATGTTAATCTTCTCTTACCCTCACAGTAACTGCATGTTTATAAAAAACAGTGGTTTGTTTTGTCTAGGCACTAAGGAAAACATCCCACCAAGGCCGCTTCATGACCCTGCCAACTGCTGAGCTGAGGCTGTGCCTGTGATCAGTGTTCTTCAAGGCTAAAGGCAGTTGTACAGAAATTTACAGGGACCAGCACCTTACCTTCCACCATGACCTCCTGGAAAAACACAGCAATGCCAGTAGGCTCAGTTATTCTGCTGAAACAAAGTGCCTTTAATATCAGCTTTGTGATGCCTATGCTGGTTTGCCATCTGAAGATAGCAACTACTGAGTTTTGAATCATAGAATAGAATCCCTACAGTGTGGAAACAGGCCCTTTGGCCCAACAAGTCCACACTGACCCTCAGTGAAGTCCACCCAGACCCATGCACCTAATCTACACTATCCCTGAACGCAAGATCAATCCAACCAACCTGCACATCTTTGGACTATGGGAGGAAACTGGAGCACCCGGAGGAAACCCACACAGACACAGGGAGAATGTGCAAACTCCACACAGAAGTCACCCGAGGGTGGAATTGAACCCAGGTCCCTGGTGCGGTGAGGCAGCAGTGCTAACCACTGAGCCACCGTGCCGCCCCATTTGAATTGATATAGAAAAGAAACCCATACTGTGTCTCAAGGGACGTCATCCTCAGAGTGAGTCATGAGGGACTTCAATCCTCAGAGTGAATTATGAGGGATGTCAACCTCAGGCTGAATAATGTGAGATGTTGTCTCTGTTGGGCATTCTGTGGGTACAGTCACAGGAGTCTCTGCTTTTCAGGTCTTTCACTAATGAGGATATGTGGCAGAGCCCTGTAAGCAGGCATTAAGGAGTGGTGTGGAGCATCAAGAAAGGGGCATGGTACAGCATTGCCGTGAGTTGAGCTCTAGCCTACAACAGCGAGGCTTGTAGAATCATAGAATCGATAGGGCACAAATGGAGGCCATTCAGCCCATCATGCCTACACCAGCTCTTCATTGCCTAGTGCCTATTTCCTGCTTTTTCCTTCAGATCCCTGCACACTCTATCTACCCAAACAACAATGCCCCCTTGTACACTTCAATTGAACCTGCCTCCAGTATATTTCCAGGCAGTGCATTCAAGACCCTAACACCCGCTGTGTGAAATCGATTTTTCTCAAGTCACCCCTTGTTTATTTGCACATCACTTTATATCCATTCCTTACATAACACATGTGCGTTGAATAAAAGCCATAACACCTCAAGGTGCTGAGGTGGTGTCTTGTAAAGCTTTAATATTTCCCATTGGTTATTGTAACACTGGAAAGAACCTGTGGGATGATCGATCTGATTATCAGACGCTGATCTGTCAGCACAGTAGGTGGGAAAGGGCAGTGAAGTTAAGAGGGGAACATTACAGAGACATTTTATCTTTCTCTCTGCTTCTTTAATAAGAAGAATCTCAAAAGATAGAACATGTATTTATAAGCAAGCCTTTCATGACCTCAAGACATTCTAGGGCACACCACAACCAGCACTTGTGGTGTACAGTCACTGTTGGTATACAAGAGCCAATTTGCACACAGCAAGCTCACACACGTACCTGAGACCAATATTCTTCAGGACAGAGTGCTGCATCCTCCTGGTTATACCACCAGCAGGGAGTGTCAGGAGGGCTGTCGTGGATAAGGACTCCCAATCCAGCTTTGAGCTCCTCCTGTGCTTGATGTCAGTGTACACACACACACTCACACACACTCAGACACACTCGCACACACAGACACACACACACACACACTCGCGCGCACACACACACATTCGCGTGCGCGCACACACACACAATCACACACACACTCGCGCGCACACACACACACACACACACA
>NC_063336.1:11340729-11352859 GCF_021869965.1 Rhincodon typus | reverse complement strand
TGTGTGTGTGTGTGTGTCAATGTGTGAGTGTGTGAATGTGTCTGTACGTGTGTGTCTGTGTGTGAGTGTGTGTGTGTCTGTGTGTGAATGTGTTTGTCAGTGTGAGTGTGTCTGTGTGTGTGTGTCTGTGTGCAAATGTGTCTGTCAGTGTGAGTGTGTGTGTGTGCCTGTGTAAGTGTGTGAATGTGTCTGTCAGAGTGAGTGTGTAAATGTGTCTGTGTGTGTGTGAATGGGTGTGTGTGTGTGTGAATGTGTCTGTGTGTGTGTGAGTGTGTGTGTGTGAGTGTGAATATGTCTGTGTGTGAGTGTGAGAGAGTATGTGCGTGTGTGTGTGAATGTGTCTGTGTGTGAGTATGAGTGTGTCTGTGTGTGAGTGTGAATATGTCTGTGTGTGAGTGTGAATATGTCTGTGTGTGAGTGTGAGAGAGTATGTGCGTGTGTGTGTGAATGTGTCTGTGTGTGAGTATGAGTGTGTCTGTGTGTGAGTGTGAATATGTCTGTGTGTGTGTGTGTTTGTGTGTCCCTCCAAGAATCCTGGCAGCAGTGTTACTACAAGAGTGTTACTGCCCGGCCTTTCCTCGAGTATATTTTCAGCATTGTTTTTTATTGCTGCCGTACAACAATCTCCTTGGCGGACATTTGTCGGACCATGGTGAAGTGCCATGATTTCTTTTTGGCCTGGAGAGGTAGGCCCTCTTTCCGGCCCCCTTCCCCAGGTCACCCTCAGTCAGACCCGGGGATCAAATGCTCTGTTCTTGGGGGTTAATCTGATCCACGCACTGGCCAGTCAACTGAGCGAGCCGGATGCGAGGTAACAGGGCCCGAGAGAGACTGTGCCAATAATCGGATTACTCACCTTTTCCTCACCCACACTCCGCAATAGCTTAGCAATCGCACTGTGAAGGAAGGGCTAGACGTTGGCATGAATGGCAAATGAAGCAAGAGCGGGGTGTAGGGTAGGAGTTTCTGGGACCATGAGGCCCTGTGATTGAGAAGCGGGAACATGCCAGTCCTTCAAGCTTGTTGCTGTACACTATGTGTGAACATTTGATGCTGATTCATGACCCAAAAAGGGCAAACACTGCAGTGTTCACATCCCTCACTTTGACAAATAAAATTCCAGGCAAATTGAAAAACTTGACTTTCAATCCGAGAGTGTTGTTTTTGCAAGTCAAGTGTATAGAACAATCTCAAGCCAAAACGGTCAGAGGTTGCCAGATATGTATCAGACATGGTTTTGCCAAATAGTGGGACAGACTTCACAGAATCACAGATTTGTTCCAGGGCAGAAGGAGGCCACTTGGCCCATCGCAAGCGTTCTATTACCTAGTGCCAATCTCCTGCCTTTCTCCCCTACCGTTGCACATCATCTTTATCCAAATAATCATCCAATTCCCACTTGACCACATTTCCAGGCAGCGCATTCCATACCTCACTATGACCCCACTCACGATTTTTGATAACCTCTATCGAATCTCATCCGAGCCTCGTGCCCACGCTACCTTTAAGTGAACGTGACTCAGGCATCCCGACATTCCTGTGCACCATTAATTGATCGAATCTCAAAGGTAGGACTTCATCTCGAAAAGTTTCAATGTGGCAAAAAGCCGCAGAATGCCAACATGTTACAAATGGGATCTCACCACCAAGTCAGGCCCAACATGTCAACGAACAAGCCGCTGACTCAGTTTCTACATCGCTCTGTCAGAAATTCACTGTTCCAGCTCCCACTCCATTTAGTCAGTCCACAGGCCACGTTTCCCAATCTAAAATACCACTCATTAGCATTGTTTATCTCACATATAGGTACAGCCCTGAGGACAGAAAACAAAGAGGTCTAGGGTTGCAGGATCATAGCTCCTTGAAAGTGGAGTCACAGGTAGACAGGGTGGTGGAGAAGGCTTTCAGTATGTTAGCTTTCATCAGTAGAGCATTGAGGAGAGGAGTTGGGTTGTCTTTTGCAACTGTACAAGACGTTGATAAGGCCACATTTGGAGTACTGCGTGGGGTTCTGGTCACCCTACTATAGAAAGGATATTATTTAACTAGAAAAAGTTCAGGGAAGATTTACTAGGAGTGCTACCTGGACTGGAAGGTTTGAGTTATAAGGAGAGGTTGGATAGGCTGGGGTTTTTTTCCCTGGAGAGTAGGAGACTGAAGAGTGACTTTATGGAGATTTATAAAATCATGAGAGGCATAGATAAGGTAGATAGCCAACAGTTATCTCCTATGGTAGGAGAGTCTAAAACTAGAGGCCACAGGTTTAAGGTGAGAGGGGAGAAATACAAAAGGGTCCAGAGGAGCAATTCTTTCTCACAGGGGGTTGTGAGTGTCTGAAATGGGCTGCCAGAGGTTGTGGTGGAAGTGAGTACAATTCTTTCATTAAAGAAACATTTAGACACGTCCATGGATGGGATAGGTAAGGAGGGGTACGGACCGAACACAGGCAAATGGGACTAGTTTAATTGTGAAAACTGGGCAGCATGGGCAAGTTGGAGCCAAACGGCCTGTTTTGCATGCCGTAGACTTCTATGACTCCATTACCTCAGCACTTCCTGGTTTATATTTCACAAGGAGACATTTGGCCACAACTTTCAAACTGCATCTTGCAGAATGGTCCGAACCCGGTGCCTAACCGAGATGCAGAACTTAAAGGATATAACTAGCATGCCACTGTTACAGTACTGAGAATATAACTAGTTTGACACCGCATTATTGAGGGTATAATTAGACTGGTACTATTACAATGCCATATCCGTATCAAACACTGATACTGGTACAGTGCAGAGGGTGCATTGAAACTGTATAACAGTACTGTGGGCAGAACGTAGGCTGGCACAGCAAAATACTACACTGGTGCTTCTAGCAGTGCTGGTAGCAAAATCTAGAATGATACGTTATAGTCGTGAGGGGATAATCCTGGTTGACCATCCTTTGCAGTGTAAAGGACATCATGTGCATTGGAAATATATGACTATAGAGGGTACAGAATCTCAGCTGGTCCTCTATCAAAGTATTGGACCAGTCTGGGCCAACATTCCAAAGCCGTATGAAGGGACAGTACATAGTTTTAAGATCTCATCTTAAATACAAAGAGCTGACTGACTACTTGCAAGTGAAAAATCAAAACCAGTGGTGAGTTCTCCTTATCTTGATGACTTTTTTTCTTTTTCAATGAACACAGTTCATAATGAATGCCATTACTGGTTTCGGATGAAAGCAATGTAGATTTTGTTGCAGTATTTGGCTATTTAACAATCCACTAAGAGAACAGTTCTTTGTGATATTCCCGAAATGATAAGTTGCTGTGCAAATGGAAGTGGCACCTCGGTAATCCAAAGGTTAATGCATTTATGTATCTGAATTCAGGGGGAGGATTGCAAGGGATGATTCTGACAGAAAGCTCGCAGCTGTGTAGAGCTCAGTTGCAGCTCAGATAGATGTACTCTCACATTTGTTGATTCAAATCCTGTTTTGAAGACTTTGAACACAAAACCGAGGCCGAACACTTCAGTGAAATCCTGAGAGAGTGCTGCACTGCCCAGAGGCCCTGTCTTCCAGCTCTCAGGTTGTAGGTTACAGTGCCACAGAAATGTGACATTCAGCCCAGCATATTTGTGCCAGCCCTTCTGCAAAAAGCAACTCACCTTGTTCCATGTCCCTGTAACCCAGAATTTCTTACATTTCAGAGAATGACCCAATCTCCTTTTGAAAGTCATCACTGCAATTGTGAAGAATATTCCCCTTGTAACCGAGCCGAGGTTCATTTGTCAGTCAGCAACAATTTGTAGCGATACGAATGCAATTTGACGCCAAGCCACAAAATGACATTAAAGCAGAACAATAATATAGAAGAACTGCAGATGCTGGAGATCCAAAACAAAAACAGAAACTGCTGGAGATGAATTTCTGTTTTGGTTTGAGATAAAAACAGAAATTGCTGGATGGGATAACTCTCCAGAGTCCAGCACATTGCCAGTCACCCTCGCTATCTGACTTGCTGAGTTTCTCCAGTGTAGGGATTGTAACACAGCTAGCCAGCTGGACCTCATAGAATGTGAGTTCCCTGATTGGGGCTGTTAACCTGGTCTAATCAGGGAGCCCTGGCTGACATAAAGGGATGAATGTCAGGGATACTGAACCCCTGGATGCCTGACTCAGTGAGAGGCAATGCTACTGTCAAAGGCTGCGCATTTGTAAATAAAAGGTGACTGGTGATGGGAATATCAGCCTCTTGAAGAGTTATTTCAGATTGAGATGAGGATGGACCAGCAACCACTTAAGACCAGGAAATACGTGTCGAGGCAAAAGGGCAAATGTTTCCCCATTATGTTACACCCTCAAAGGACCTACAGCACCTGCCTGAGACACTGAATACAATGGGCATGAGTTCAGAAGCAAGTGTGATGTCTGTGCATTGGAAGAGGCAGAGAATTCTATGACTAAAGTGGTATGGTTTGCCCCCATTTTGCACCAGACCAGAGCAGGCCGTCTGCTCCAAATGGAGCTTTTTGAGGAAAAACTCCCACTTCAAAGCACGGAGTGCCAAAGAAAAACCCACTGTAGTGATTGGAACAAGGTCTGCCAGGTGAAACTTATAGAATATGAGTTCCCTGATTGGGGCTGTTAACCTGGTCTAATCAGGGAGCCCTGGCTGACAGATAGAAACAGGAGTGTCAGGGGTTCTGCTCACTCCAGTAGCCGGCTCTAAGCTGACTGGGTCAGTGTCATGTACTACGCACGTGTAAGTAAAGGGTGACTTGGTGATGGGATACCAGCCTTCGCGTAGTTATTTCACTCGTGGTACGATGGAGCTTTTACACAGCTCTGTCTAAAGATCGGCAGTGGATCTGAAGCCAGCAAGCATCTCCTCTAACACGTCAACTCTGAAACCACTCTGCCAAACATGATATATTTTTATGTTTCTAAATGCTCACCCTTTGCCTTTTGGATTTGTGATTGTGAAACCAGAGGCAGATTTTATTTTTTTTTGCTGTGTGTGTTAATTAAAATAAAAGAGGCAGGCTGCCAGTAAACACAGCCTACTCATAACCCTGCAGAAGCAATATGAAAAAAGGGGCTGAAGGAGTTGGCCAAACTGATAGGGCAAGGCACCAGAGACACATACAGGATACAAGGGTCAAAGGCCAGCTGTACAGTACAAGCTGCCTCACGTACTTCCCTCAGCTGGGGATACTCTTCAGTTCATCATTCCACTCCTTCTACATTTGTTAAGTCGTGTAAGTACTTAGTAACGCACTGTGTTGAGTATTCCCTGATTTTAAAATTCCTTAATATTTCCTTCAGATTCCACCCAAAATACCTGCATGGCAGCGTTGATAGTGTTCCCTAACTTAATATTGAATAATAAAGGATTTAGACGTCAAGTCTCTTTCATTGATGTGGTGGCATCTCGCTGTTAGAAGGGCAGTCAGGATGTGAGTGAGCCACTGAACTGCAGAAGACCTGGCCTGGCAGCTTCTTCATCCATGGGCATAGCTGACCCACTTAAAAAGGTAGCTCAATACTAGAGACCCCTTTCTGCTCAAAAATGCCACCCAGTGGGTAATTTGCCAGTGGGAGTGGGTGCGCACGGGTATGTGGGCAGAAGCGGGGTGGGGGAGGGTTCTCATGGAATCAGCTGAATTAAACTAAACTTGTGGTGGGCACTTGTTTTGCTCCAGAGCAAGTGGGCTGCTCGCCTTGGCAACTTCTGTCCCCGAGATGGGACATCAGCAGGTCCCGCGTGGGTCTGAGAGATTCTGGATGTTCTTCGCACAACTGAATAAACATGACACACACAGGCCAACAACATGAGCCCAGAGGTTCCTTCCTTTGGAAGGAAAGGAATTCTCAAAGAGGAAGGGTTAAAACTGTGGGAAAGTTCCAGGTCAGTTTGCCTGCTGTGAAATCTGTGGCCTGTAGGCGGAGATAGGAAGAGAGAGAGTGAGAGCAGGAGTACATAATGCAGGCTGACCCTCCAGGGATGTTAAGCCAAGGCCCCATTTTCGATCGCAGGTGAACATTAAAGACCCCATAGGAGATATTGTTCCCCATCGCATCCTCGCTAGTCCTTGTTCCTCAGCCAACATGACTACAGCAGATTAACTCTACAAAACTCTGGTTAGACCACACTTGGAATATTGTGTTTGGTTCTGGTCACCTCATTACAGAAAAGATGTGAAAGCTTTAGAGAGGGTGCAAAGGAGATTTACCAGGATGCTGCCTGGACCGGAAGGCAGGTCTTATGAGGAAAGGTTGAGGGAGCTAGGATTTTTTCCATTGGAGCGAAGAAGGATGAGAGGTGACTTGATAGAGGTGTGCAAGATGATTAGAGGCATGGATAGAGTGGATAGCCACAGACATTTTCCCAGGATGGAAATAACTATCATGAGGGGACATAATATTAAGGTGATTGGAGGAAGGTATAGGGGAGATGTCCGAGGTAGGTTCTTCACACAGAGAGTGGTGGGCGTGTGGAATGCGCTGCCAGCAGTGGTAGTGGACTCAGATACTTAAGAGACTTTTAAGCGACTCTTGGATAGGCACATGGAGGATAGTAAAATGTAGGGTATGCAGGGTAGATTGATCTTGGTAGGATAACAGGTCAGCACAACATTGTGGGCCAAAAGGCCTGTACTGTGCTGTACTGTTCTATGTTCTAACTCCTTATCATTGCTATTTGGGGGAGTTTGCTGTATGCAAGTTGTGTATCATCTGTGTCTACAATAGTAATTACAATTCAAAAAGTACTTCATTGGCTGTAAAATCAACGACCATCCTGAGGCCGTGACAAGGTGCTAAATGCATGGTATTTCTTTCCTGCTTCCTAAATACCATGGCATCAGACCACGCTCAATAGTCAATCTGAGATGAGTCGGGAGACGATATTGCAGAGTCTGCAGCATATCCCTGCTGCCTGAATGGGGAAGGAGTACAATGAGGATCAGACATCTTCACCAGGTGATTGTGCCTCACCATAACTATTCAAAGAGTATTACAGCAGATGCATCACACAACCTTAATTAACCAAGGTAATGGGTACCATGGGTGAGATGTAGCAATGAGCTGAAATGAAGGAAGCAGAGGTTACTCATAAAGGTCAAACTAGATGTGGGGGGGATATTGTATGACATTCCTAGCGAGGCTACATTGTCACTGAGTTTACAGTGAATTCTCTCCTCTTTCCTACAACACTAGCTTAACAAATTGACACAAGACACCAACTACAGAAGGGAAGTGTGTCTAACCCCCACCTCACCCTTTGAGGTCCTACAATAAAGAGTGGCTTGACGAGGTACTAAAAGATGTTGCAAAGTAGTTACAACACAGAAACAAGCCATTTGACACAACAAGTCCTTATGAGCCTCCACTGTCTTTATCCCAGTCCATCCACAAAACCAAAGATCTGAGAAAGTAGGTAGGGGACAATTCCAAATGAAAAACCTAGCGTGTTAAACAAAAAAAATCCACACCCCGCCCTCACAATACCGCCCCCTTCTTAGGAAGAGTTAGACGTAAGACCCGAACTCTTCTGTTTCTGAGTCAGATGCCGTGCCTTGTTTACATGTTTCGGAGTTCCCCGTGTTGCTCACTCTTTATTCCGCTTTTAGGATCGTTTTCCTTTTTGGTGCGAATTTGACAAAGCTATCCAGTCCCAACACCAAATCATCCAGCTAGTGCAGGTCTTCAGAAACCTGAACTTGGTCTTTCTCAAGTATAACGAGAAGGTGGCATGACGGGAGGGGAAGGGGATGTTAGTTCATCTCCCCTCACCTTTGTCAGAGCAGCAGGGAAAAAGTCTGACGGCCACTCAGGAGCTTCAGCGTTGACTCCAAGTGTTTTCATCAGCTGGAGCTGAAGCAAATGCTGGAGGAACGGAATTGGTTGAATTGAATGATGTCTGAGTCACGTTTCTTGCTGCCAGGCCCAACTCGATACCAACGTTATGCCCTCCGCCATCCCTTCGGTGGCGACCCAACTGTCGACGAAAGATCCTCAGGGGGCCACGTTTCTCCGCTGGGATTACCTCGCAAGTGAAGATGTGGCAGTCATCCATTCCGATGCCAGGCCCCACGAGGGCTCACTCGAGACCTGCGCTGGGGGTCCCTCAAGGTCTGCTGCCGATGCCATCGGGGCTAAAGGGGCAGGTGAGGAAAATAGAAGGTAGAAAAGAAACAAAGGTAAACAGAAAGAAGAGAAAAGCAGTCGCCGTGCAGGTCAGGAGCCCTCCTGAGCTGCCATCTTGCAGCCTTAGAATGAGACACATCCAGAGACAGAAAGAGAGAGAGAGAGAGAGACAAAGAGGGAGAAAATGAATCAAAGAATTTCCAATCCATGAATCTGAAACCACTGAAAGCTGCAGGGCTTACTATTGCTGACAACACTAATTCATAAAAGGAGCTGAAGTCGTAGCATGGCAGTGGATACCATTTCCCTGCCCCCCTACTGCCCCTACCCTAGCCCACTCTCCTTCCCAGTTATTGCTTTTGAATAAAAAGTCTCCCTCTCTCTGCCTCCCTCCGTAACGACCAGAGATTAAAAGAACAAATAGAAAGTAAGAAAGAACGTGAAAAATGGTACTATGATCCAAGACAGGCTGTGTTGGAATGTCAACATAAATCCCATGTCATGTTGAACAAGACCAGCCTTGGTACCACGTGGTATCATGCATGTGCACACATCTTATTTGCACAATAAATTAGCAGGCCAGATCCACTCCAGTAACGGTTAAAGTGCTGTTTCAACATTTTTCAGACAATGTGATACACACAGCACATGTCACTAAAGGTATTTCCTGCTGCAAGTCCATCTCAGGGTCTCTAGGTTAATTAAACACAATGGAGCCAGAAAGTGCTGGAGAAACTCAGCAGGTCTGATGGCATCTACGCAGACAGAAAACAGGCTTCAGAAGTGAAGACGGGTCACTGGGCCCATTAACTCTGTTTCTCTCTCCACAACTGCTGCTGGATGGGCTGAGTTGCTCCAGCACTTTCTGTTTCTGTTTCAGATTTCCAGCTTCAGCAGCTCTTTGTCTGAATTAAACGCAACAGTTTTTAACATTTCAGAGTTGAAGGCCTAGCAGCTGGTGGACGGTTGGCCTGTTTTCTAGCAAGATAATTAGCGTCCAATGTGATAGGCAGCATGTAGACACTGGAGATCCACTGCTCACACTCTGGTAAAAACAAAACCCATCCTCAGAGTCCAAGCCTGAAACCTGCTTCAAACTCTCTGCCTATACATACAAGCCCATATCCCTGCAATAGTTTTTTTCCGTATTCAATTCCTTTCTGAAATATACTATAAGAGTCTCTTTCCACTGCCCTATCAGTCAGTGCTTTCTAAATCTAACCACTCGCTGTGTTAAAAAGTTTTGACTGTGACTCGGGATTGGAAAGTGCATGTGCTCAGAAGGCTGCAGTGTTGTCTGTGAGAGGACACTGTCAGGGCTAAAAGATTAAGAAAGGCTGCTTGAAAACATCGCCAGCGATAAGGCCAAGTGTAGCGAAATCTCTCCGCAATTTATTCCAAATATTACAAGGCAGAGTCAGGGTTGTGGGTCTCTTGAATGTCTTCGAAGGGACTAATCAATCATAGGAAGGCATGAGAAAAAACTTCAGCATATGCTTCCTGTCTGGTGGCGAAACAAATATTAATTCCTGCACATCAAAGAAGACTAGAATGTAACCCAGGCCCGCCCCTGGGTCTGGATGGATTGGGCCAGCGATTTTAAACTTTTACGTTCATACACATCCTTGGGAAAGCACAGCCTCTTTCTCACGCTTTTTAAATCCCTTTTCCTTCGAATCAAAGTTTGCCCTGAGGATTAAGCAGCAAAAGTAGATCTCCATTCCAGATGGTCACTACACTCTTCCATATGTGTTATCATGCTTGTGCACATATGTCCTATTTGTCCTATCAGCAAAGGTTCAACAGGTTGGCACTTTACTAAAATAAAAACCGAAAGAAATCAGAAACCAAAACAGAAATTGCTGGAAAAACTCAACAGGTCTGGCAGCATCCGTGGAGAGAAATCAGAGTTAATGTTTTCGGTCTGGTGACCTTTCTGAGGAACCCAATTGCGAGGAAGGGTCACCGGACCCGAAACATTAACTCTGATTTCCCTCCACAGGTTTTGCCAGACCTACTGAGCTTGTCCAGCAATTTCTGCTTTTGGTAGGACTGTACTCACTGGAGTTGAGAAGAATGGCAGGTGAGCTCATTGAAACATAACCGGATTTTTAAGGGACCCAGCCATACAGGTCCACAGTTCCCTGAAAGTGGCAACAGAAGTGGGGAAGGTGGTCAAGAAGGCATATGGCATGCTCATCTTCATCGGTTGGGGCACAGAGATTAAAAATTGGCGAGTCATATTGCAGCTGTACAGAACTTTAATTAGGCCATGCTTGAAATATTGCGTATAGATCTGGTCACCACGTTACCAAAAGGAATTGGAGGCTTTGGAGAGTGAACAGAAAAGGTTTACCAGGATGTTGCATGGTTTGGAGGGTATTAGCTATGAGGAGAGATGGGACAAACTTGGTTTATTTTCACTTGAACACCGAAGGCTAAGGCGTGACCTGATAGAAAGTTTGCAAAATTATGAGAGGCATGGATAGAATGGATTGAGTCTGGAGCATTACAGATCAGCCTGAGAGCTACCATTTTGCAAGCAATGCTGTCTGACTGAGTCCACATTACCATTGTTGAGGAGGGGAGGGTCTCTAAATTCATGGCTTGAATATCAGTTCTACGTGATTGTAAAGTCTTTGCTGTGAGGCTATGTTTGCTTTCATAAGAGATTAAGTGCATAAATAATTTGAAATGTATACATTTTTTTCAGTCAATGAAAGTGCTTTTTACTGAAGTGTGGTACCAAGACTTAGAACGTTACTTTATTTGATGTCATCATGTCTCCCTCGGCCCGTATATGATGGATACTGGGTAAGTTGGCACAATGAGTCGAAGAGTGAAGTTGGGGAGTTCAAGGGTCGTCATGAATTGGCATTAAGTTGGCACAGGAGCTATAAAAGGGCCGTGGCAATCACAGAATCATACATACACCAGAGGGTCTTCAGGCCATTGAGCCTGTACTGTCGAAAATATACAACTAACAGTACTCGTCCTACTTTCACGCGCTGGGCCGACTGCCTGAGCCATTATGACTTCAAGTATTAATCCGAGTACTTTTAAAACATTGTGAGATTACCTGCCTCAAATATATACATTTCATAGACATGGAGGGGCAAAGGGCCTAGTTCTATGCTGTCCTAGGCCTAGTTCTACTCTACCCTCTGTTGCAATGCAATCAGACAGTCAACCACCATCTGGGTGAAAAATTGTCTCCTCAACATCCCCTCGAAACCTGTTCCCTTTAAAAGTGTGACTCCTTGTTGTTGACCATTCGACTAAGGAGAACAGCTGTTTTCTATTCGCCCTGTCCATGCCCCTTATAATTTTATACACCTCTATCGCTCACCACCTCCCCCAACCCAACATTCTCTGCTCCAAAGAAAACAACCTAAGCTTATCCAGAGATAACACAGTATGGAGCTGGAGGAACACAGCAGGCCAGGCAGCATCAGAGGAACAGGAAAGCTGACGTTTCGGCTCGGGATCCTTCTTCAGAAGAACAGCCCCTCCCCCCTCCATCTCCCCACACTCTGAAGAAGGGTCCCAACCTGAAACGTCAGCTTTCCTGTTCCTCTGATGCTGCCTGGCCTGCTGTGTTCGTCCAGCTCCATACTGTGTTATCTCTGACTCCAGCATCGGCAGTTCCTACTATCTCTGAGCTTATCCAGCCTCTCTTCAGAGCTGAAATGATCCCTCCCAGGCAATGTCCTAGTCAATCTCCTCTTTAGCCCCTGCACTGCAATCACATCCTTCATATAATGTGATGACCAGAACGTACATAGTGCTCCAGCTGTGGCCTAGCCGAAGTCCTATATAGCTCCAACACAATCTCTCTGCTTTTATAATCTATGTCTCAACTGATAAAGGCAAGCATCCCATCAGCCTCTTTATTTACCCTATTAACCTGTCCTGCCACCTTCAGGGGTCTGTGGACAAGCCCTCCCAGATCCCGGGGTTAAAATCGAATCAGAGATAGTAGGAACTGCAGATGCTGGAG
>NC_063336.1:11321693-11340329 GCF_021869965.1 Rhincodon typus | reverse complement strand
GATGAAGGGTCTAGGCCCGAAACGTCAGCCTCTCTGCTCCTATGATGCTGCTTGGCCTGCTGTGTTCATCCAGCCCTGCACCTTGTTGTCTCCCCTCCCAGATCCCTCTGTTCCTCTCAGCTTCCTAGTGTCTTGCCATTCATTGTGTCCTCCTTTGCCTTGTTGCTTCCTCCAAAGTGCATCGCCTCACATGTAATACTGTTAAATCCGAACTGCCACTGACGTGCCCACCTGACCAACCTATCCACATCTTCCTGCAACCTAAGATCTTCCTCCTCTCTATTAACCACCCAGCAGATCATTGTGTCACCTGCAAACTTACTTACCATCCATCCACATTCTCATCGCTATCTACACAAATCATGAACAATAAGGGACACAGCACTGATCCCTGTGGAACGCTACAGGGCACCAGCCTCCAGTTACACAAACAGCTTTCTACCACTACCCTCTGTCATTTGCCATTAAGCCAATTTAAGTTGCCAAGTTACCCTGGATCCCATGAGAATCAGATTGCCATGTGGGACTTTGTCAAAGGTTTGCTGAAATCCATGTAAACTACATCACTAGCAACTGTTCCCCCCACCCCCACTTCCCGCCCCACCCCCCCACCTTGGTCACCTCCTCAAAAATTCAGATAAATTTGTTAGGCCTGACCTCCCTCTGGCAAAACCCTGCTGAACAAGGCTTGCCCCTCTAAATAGGAATTAATTTTGAGGGGTGGATGGAGGAGGGGTGGTGTTTGTAGCTTGGCATGAGGAAGTACTGACTTGACATGGGGGCATTGAGATGGATTGGGGGCATAGGTTGGCATGGGAGGGTAGGAGGAGCCATGGGGGTGGATACAGGGTACACAGTGACATGAGCTGACATAGATAGAGTATGGGGAGTGTTGGTGGGGGGGGGTGAGGATTTTTTTGTTTTGTTTTGTTGCGTTTTTAAACAACTGGGGCAAAGCCCTTTTATTGCCTCCACACTTTACCAAAGATGGTCGGCTGGGTCCAGCTGTCACCTGGCTCTTGCTGGAACAAAACAGAGAACATTCCAAATGCTGCCCTCTCAACTCAAGAGTGAAAATTCAGACCTGAGTGCTGTCAGCTTAGTAAACTATTGACCAGGCATCCTTAAGGGTGATACATTTACTGACCTTCATTAAATCAAGATCTAAATGTTTATCGTCGAATTTTACAGTACAGAAGGAGGCCATTTGGTCCATTGTTTCTATACCAGCTCCTGAAAGAGCTACCCAGCTAGTCCCATTCTCCAGCTCTATGTCCATAGCTCTCTAAATTAATCACTTTTAAATATATATCCAACTCTCTTTTGAAATCTCCTGTGGAATCTGCCTCTACCACTCTCCCCGGCAGCGCATTCCAAATCCTAAAAATTCTCTGAGTAAACAAGTTTCTCCTCATCTCACTCCGAGCTCTCCTGCTGATAGTCTTGAAATTTTGACCCTTAGTTACTGACATACCAACCAGTGGAAACAGAATATCCTTCTTTAACCTGTCAAAATTGGTCATAATTTCAAACATCTCAATAAAGTCATCTCTTAAACTCTCTGCTCCAAGGAGAATAAGCTCAATTTGCCTAATCTTTCCTTATATCTCGAATCCCTACTTCCTGGTATCATTCTCGTGAATCTCCTTCACACTCTCTCCAAGGCTTTAACGTCTTTCCTGAAATAAGGTGCACAGAAATGAACACAATGTTCCAAATGTGTACAGAGATATAGCATCATTTCCTTGCCTATACACTCTATGCCTCCATTTATAAACCCAAGGATCTTATAAGCCTTCTTAACAACTACTTCAACTTGCCGGGCCAACTTCAGAGAATTATGTACTTAAACCCTGCTCCTGTACTCACCTCAAAGTTCTACCATTGAGCCTGTATTGTCTCTCTGTGTTTCTTTTCCAAAAATGCATTACCTCACATTTCTCTACATTGAAATTCATCTGCTCAGTGTCTGCCCATTTGGCCAACTTGTCAATGTCCCTCTGAAGTCGCTCAGCATCATCCTCACAACTCACTATACTCCCTGGCTTAGCATCATCTGCAAATTTATAGATTTTGCCCGTGACACCCATCTCCAAATTGCTCCTATAAATCAGAAAAAGCAAGGGTTCCAACACTGACCCCTGGAGAATATTACTTTCAACTCTTCTCCAGTTTGAGAAATGCTCATCTATGTCTACCCTCTGTTTCCTATGTAGAGTTTACAAACAGTTTTAATAGTGGAAAGGCAGTAGAACTGACTGTGTGAAGGCCTAGGTCCTTTCTTCACCCAAATCAATCTAATTTAGTGTTATTAAATAGTGTTTAAGCTAAACCACAGTCATGGAATGAGGTGGGAATCTGAAGTACCGTCGCTTGAAGGTCACATTTACTTTCCAACAGAATTCCTAGATCTCAACTGGGAATTCCGACGGTGTCTATGCCTTCCCTTAAGCCCACACATGCTGTGAAGTAAGAGAAAAACAATGAAAATCCGAAGTAAAAACATACGGCTAACAAAATGTCATCAGTCTGCAACCGTGGATTCAGGAACTCCATTCCCTTTTCCACACAGCAAGATGAGGAGGAGTCAAGCAAGTGGAAAAGCATGGAGAAGACAGGGGATAGAGAAAGATAAGGTGAAGGGAGCATGGAGGTGCCAGGAGTTGGATGGAGAGGGGTGCGAGGGTGATAGGAGAGGTGAGAACAGAGTAGGAAGATGGAGGAGATAAGAATGGACAGAGGAAGATGGAGAGGGTGAAGACCGGACGAGGGGACAGAAAGAGTAGAGGAGGATCATTGGGGAGTGAAGATAGAGGAACTGGCAAAACAGGAACGGGTGGAGAAATGAAAGTAAATGGGGTGAGCGGAGAACAGGGATCAATAGGGAGATATGGGAACGGGGGTGATCAGGGAGGATGGGAAAGAGGATGGAGAGCTCATTTGCCATTATCCTTCCCACCTTCAATGTGATCATTCTACATGTGAATTTTCTTTTACGAACATATGAACATACAAACAAGGGTGTGTAGGCCGCTCAGCCCTTTGAGCCTGTGCTGCCATTCAATAAGATCATGGCTGATCTGATTTTAATCTCAAATACATTCTTCTGTATTCATGATTGATTCTTAATTACCAAGGGAATCAAAAATGATCTACCTCTACCCTAAAAATATTTAAAGGCTCTGCATCCTCTGTCTTTTAAGGAAGGAACTCCAAAAACTCACTACCCTCTGAGAGAAAGAAATGTTTTCTTACCTCTGACTTACATGGGCAACCACTTATTTTTAAACTCCGGTCCCTGGTTCTAGATTCTCCCACAAGAGGAAACATTCTTCCAGCATTCACCCAGTCAAGTCCTCACAGGATTTTTTGTTTCAATTAAGTCACCTCTGACTCTTCTAAACTCCAAAGGACACAGGCCTTGCCTGTCTAGCCTTTCCTCATGAGGCAATCCACTTATTCCAGGTATTAGTCTAGTAAAGCTTCTCTGAACTGTTTCCAAAGCACTAACCTCCTTCTGTAAGTGCAGTGACCAGTACAGTACACAGATGCATGATCACCGATAACCTGTATTACTGAAGCGTAACCATCCTACACTTGCATTCAATTTCCCTCACAATAAAGCATAACATTCTATTAGCTTTCCTGATTACTTATTGTACCTGCATACTAACTTCTGAGAGTCCTATACTGAAGTGCCCAGATCCCTCTGCATCTCAGAGGTCTGTAAGCTCTCAGCATTGAGAATACAATTCTTTTTTATTCTTTGTGCCAAAATGTACAATTTCACACTATCCTACAATATATTTCATTTGCCAGATCTTGTCTATTAATTTATCTTTTCTTCCCCTTCAACTCTCACACACACACACGCACACACACAAAGAGGTCATCTTAAATCCAAAATCTTGATCTGAAAACTTTATCGTAGTAAGTATTAAGCCACTGTCAATAGAAACTCCATGTTCAGAGGAGTTCCCACAGAGTGGGTGGCAGCCAAATTTTTGGGAACCTTTTACAAAGTATTCTAGTGGTCAACTGAGCAAAAACAGCACAGAGGGCAGATGGTTTTACATCCCTACAGGAGAAGCTTTGTCCTGGGCAAGTATATTAATACTGGCTATCCCTGGCATGAGAAAGCAAATGCTGTGCTGGAATCAGATGTCAAGTGCTTGAGATCCAAGGAAAATGTGCAGACACAACTAGGAAAGGAAAAGGAGAACTTGGAATATCGTAGCATCTTTCACAACATAAAGATGGTCCTAAAGTGCTGAACTAAGTGACATACTGTTTTGAAGTGAATGTGATGTTCGGAAATACTACAGCCAGTTTCTTCACAGGAAGGTCCAAGGTGCCCCATAACGTGGCTGATAGCAGAGCCAGCAGCTTCAGTTTGAATTTGCCCCCTCCTCAGGAAAACATTCTGAAACTATCAACTCCACCCCACTAAGTATATATCATAACTCAATAGAAACACACAAAATAGGTGCAGAAGCAGGCCATTCAGCCCTTTGAACCTACTCCATCATTCATTATGATCATGGCTGATCATCCAACTCAATAGCCTGCTCCTGCCTTTCCCCCATATCCTTGATCTCTTTAGACCCAACAGCAATATCCACCTCCTTCCTGAAGTCATACAAGGTTTGGGTCTCGACAGCTTTCTGTAGCAGAGAATTCCTCAGGGTCAACACTGTCTGGATGAAGAATTGTCTCTTCATTTCCATCTGCATCCTTAGGCTGTGTACCACGGCCTTCCTCCCATCCAGAGTTCACAGGAATGAAGACACCAGGGCCCAACCATAGCCAGACAAATTCATGGCCTCATTCAAATCTCTTTCTCTGTTTGAAAGGAAAACATGTGCTTGGCTGTGGAGCAAGAGATGGAGGACTGCGATTAACTTCGTAGTCTGTCAAAGAGCATGCTCAAGCACAATGGCCTCCTTCTGTACTGTACATTCATATAATTCTGTGGGTAAATGCAATCAATCTCACAGATTAGGTGGATTGGCCATACTAAATTGCCCATAGTTTTCAGGGATGTGCAGGCTAGGTGGGTTAGCCAGGGGGAAATGCAGGGTTACAGGGATGGGGTAGGGGGCTGGGTCTGGTCGGGCTGCTCTTCGGAGGGTCTACGTGGACCCGATGGGCCAAATAGTAGGGGATCTATGATTCTACGAACCCTATCCCAATCCAGAGATATGCCAGAATGAAGCATATTTCATCCTGCTATCTATCACCGCCCTCTTAAGCAGACACATGCCACAATGCAACAACCTTTCTCTCTGGGCAATGGGCCTCTCGACGCAGCTAATCGGCATTCTAACATTTTTCAGCAGTGCATGAATCTATTCTTCAGAGGCTGGAAGAGTGACAAGCACAAGGCAACTGGCTCACAGCTAGAATTCCTTTCCGAACTGGGCTGGTGATCATGCCGAGGCAGCTCTCGGTGATTCTTAACACCCGTGAAGAACAGCCGGAGAGCGATCAGTCCAATCTTCACGGTGTTTGGTTCCAGAATCCCACGTGACACCAGGGTAAATGAAAGAGATTCATTCATTAGGCTCTGATACATAAAAGCAAAGCCCTCTTGCAAACAGCCCTCATTAAGAATGAGCTGGCAGCATTCCCTGACATGAATTTGTGAAAAAAAGGAAATACACACACACACACACACATACTTTAACTGAACCAGACCTCATTATCCTTAAAAGCAGCCAAATGCCCAAGAATCCACTTGTCATTAACACTCCACAGAAGTATCATCGAAAGAGTGTGCAGGCATCCAAATTGGACAGTCTGTCAAAAGGCTCAAATGGCTGAGCATCACTGTCATACCACTAGATGGCACTAGCAGGTGTTAATTCAGCACTGAGTCACGCCCACCTTTTCTCCCACCTATCCGCTCCTCCCACCTCAACCCCCATCCCCACTTCCTACCTACTAGCCTCATCCCCACCTCCTTGACCTGTCCGCCTTCCCTCCCACCTACTCGCCCCTCCCTCCCAACTGACCAACCCCCATCCTAACTCCCCTCCTACACTCACCTTTACTGGCTCCAACCCCGCCTCCTTGACCTGTCCGTCTCCTCTCCACCTATCTGCTCCTTTATCCATCATCCATCCGCCTCCCCCTCTTTATTTATTTATTTCAGAGCTCCCTTCCCCTACTCCCATTTCTGAAGAAGGGTCCCGACCCGAAACGTCAGCTTTCCTGCTCCTCTGATGCTGCCTGGCCTGCCGTGTTCATCCAGCCTCACACTTTATCTCACGTGGATGCACGTTGCCCATTGACCTTTCACCTCTGTCCTAACATGACGCAAGTTGAAAGCCTCATTGGCTCTCCAAAGCAAATTTTCGTCTGATTAGAGGTATCTGCATTGCTGAGGCTGGGTTAGTAAGTCTACTCACGGATGAGCTATGCAGATTTGTAATGAGTAAGGCAATCAAGAGATATCAGGAAAAGGCAGGAAAGTGGAGTCGAGGATTTTCACATCAGTCGCTGGCTCATTGAATGATGGAGCAGACTCAATGGGCTGAATGGCCTACTTCCTCTCATACGTCATCCGGTCTTCTGGTATTCAAAACCATGAGGGGTCTGGACATAGTGGATAGACGCAAGGATTGACAACCAGATTTATGAAAATTGGTAATAGATTCGCTGCGAACATGAGAAAAAGAAAATGTCTCACAGTAAGTGGTAAATGATCAATATAACTCACTGGGAGGTGAGTGTAGATTCAAAGAGGCTTTCTGGGAGTAATTGGATAATTGTCTGAAAAGAAATAACGTAAGGGCCATGGGAGAAAAATAAGCAGAGGAGTAGCAATAAGTGGAATGCTCCTCTGACTACAGGCTTAATGGCCTCCTCTGCAGAATTCATTCTAAGATTCTGCGGGAAACCTCAGCTCAGTCCCTGTTCATTGGATCACGTCCCAGGATTGCCAGGTAAACGAGCAAAATGGATTCAATGTTGCTACAGCACGTCATGCCCACAGAACAGAAGATGGTACTCTGCAGAAGGTTGGCATGAAGGCACAGAGCCATGAGTAAGAACAGAAGAGATTTAATGTGCAGCTTGCAGGGACCTTGCTGTTTTACAGAACTGCCTGCCAGTACTGCATTTCCTGCATCAGCGATTACACTTCAGGGAAAAAAGACAGTACTTCATTGGCTGTAAATATATAACAGGAGTAGGCCATTCAGCTCCACAAACCTGTTCCCTCATTCAATGAGATTATGGCTGATCTGTGACCTAACACCATTTACCTACCTTTGGCCCATATCCCTTAATTACCTTTGCTTAATAAAAAAATGATCTATCTCAGACTTGAAATTAACTCCTGATCCTGCATCCACCGGCATTTGTGGAACAGAATTCCAAACATCCACCACCCTTTGTGCGTAGAGGTGCTTCCTAAAATCTCTCCTGAATGGTCTGACCCTAATTCTCGGACTATGCTCCCTAGTTCTGGAATCCCCAACCCGTGGAAATAGTTTATCTTTGTCTACGCTGTCTTTTCCTGTTAATTTCATGAAGACTTCAATTAGATCACCCTGTAACTTTCTAAATGCTAGAGAAATCGTACCTAATTTGTATAACTTCTCTTCAAAACTTAACCCCTGGAGTCCAAGTTCTTGCAAACCTACATTGTACTCCCTCCAAAGCCAATATAACCTTCCTCATGTGTGTGTGCCTAGATCTGGTGATGGTTCTCCAGGTGGGGTCTACCCAGCGTTTCAGATCATCTTAATATAATTTTAAAAAGTGTAAAATTGATAGATTTGTTTTTTTTTAACAAAGATGCTGAGGTTGACGCAGGAGAGCTCATGTCTAATACTTAATTTATGAAGCAATTTATAGATAAACAGCAGCAAAATATCATAATTGCACAAATATCTTCCCTAATTAGGCAGCTTTGGGCTTAATTCTTCTCCTGTGCAGTTGCAGCACTCTCACTGAAGTGGTTCCATTAAATTCCTGGCCGCATTATTTTAACCTGCCTGTCCTACTTTAACACAGTGATTAATCCATTTATTTTAATAGACTAAAGTATCTGTTGTGATAGCACAAACAAAAACTTAACATTAATGCATGAGCCACACTGCTAAAAATGGTCAAAAATTAAGCCCCTTGAGCCTAAAATTCACTCTAGAAATTTGAGCAGGTCCTGGTTTCAATATCTGTGGGATTCTACCATCATGGGAGCAACCAACATAAATTTCACTTGACCCCACTCCACTGAAAGTCACTCACTTTCAAGAAAATTGGTTAAAACAAACCTGGCATGCATTGTCTGAAAGGGTGGTGTGAGAAGTTTCAGTAATACCTTCCAAAAGCGAATTAGATATATGGACTGAAAAAGGAAAGATTTGCAGTGTTCTGAATAAAAAGGAATAGGGATTATTGAAAGCTTACTGTCACAGTAGGCTGAATGGCCTCTTCCTGGATTGCATGATGCACCCTGCTAGCACCAAAATCAGAAATCGCTGGACTAGGAGTCAGTAGGTCTAGCAGCATTTGAGGAAAGGAAGGAAAGCCAACCTTTTTGGGTCCAGTGACCCTTCTTCACCCTGCCAGCATTTCTGGCCAAAACCGAGCTGAACTTTCATCTTTTAGATCCATTCCTTTTGCATATTGCACCAAATAAAGCTCAGAAAAACCTGGAAGGCAGTTCTCAGACTCCAGACTTACCCTCTCTGAAACCAATTTCACTGCAAGATATAAATGGACAGTGCAGGCATTTGCTGTGTAGGGAAATAACTGTCTTCCCTCAGTTTTCTTCCCATCTCTCCTGAAGCCTCCAATTGTTAGGGGAGTTCAGTTATAGGGTTGTCATAAGTCCCTCAGAACATTAGCCAGTGGTGATTCGAACACAAGGCAGATGCAATTTCATAAAGTTCTCCTCCCTCATCGTAGTTAATGTGTGTATCGGGCTCCAATAAAAGGTGGTTCCAGTTAATCACAAGAGGGATAGGGATGAGGAATCTCTGAAAATAATAATCTAACCAGTGCAGAGATGTCTTCCTGGTCTCGAAAACAATAAATATTCCCCAGCGATGAGACGGTGTTGAGGACGGTGCCCCTAGATTGCAGCAAATGGAGTCCCCTCACCCCAACTCCTGAACTCAGCAGTCACTGAGAGTCCTTAGGTGGTGGCAGGTGAGGAAGCTAAACCATGGACCATCAGAACATGATTGTGGGAAAAGGAGTGGGAGGGATAGTTCTCCAATGCCAACTTACCCCATTTTATGCTTCTCCCACAACATCAAGGGAGGGGGTAATTCTGTCTAATATGTACAAAACTGATTATCCAGTGATTATTGCACCACTATTCCTAGGAGTTTGCTGTGCAACATAATGGGCTGCTCTACTGCATGCTATGAATTAGTGACTACTTTTCAAAAGTACTTCATTCACCCCAGGGCTAAGGATATGAAAGTTGCCATCGTTATCTTTCTTTTATTTCATCCAGGGGAAAAAAAACCCTGCACTCTCTCCATCACAACTACTAACTGCCTCCCTATAGGATGATTGACTTTTGTACTTAGTTCTTGCATAAAATATGGGCATTGCTGGCTTGTTTATTATCCATTTCTAATTGCCATTGAGGTGCTGATGAGCTGTCATCTTGAACCACGGCAGTCCTTAGGCTGTAGGTTCAGCCACAATGCTGTTTGGGAAGTAGTTCTGGATTGTCGACTCAGCATCGTCGAAGGAATAATGATATAGCTCCAAGTCGGGATGCTGATTGGATTGGATGGGAATATGTGAGTGGGTGGTGATCCCACACATCTGCTGCCCTTGTCCTTCTAGATGGCAGAGGTCTCTGGCTTTGAAGGTTCTACCTAATGAGCTCCAGTGAGTTGCTGCAGTGTGTCTACAAGAGGTACTGTCTTACAGTGATGGAGGGAGTGAATGGCTAACATGGGGTACCAGTCAGTTTGCTAATTTCCTTTGTCAAATACTCCAATCCGTATAGTAATGGAAATATTCAGATAAAAAGAAAGACTACTCTCCATCTAACTGTCTATCATTCCTCATGTGACAAACACTCAGGCATCAGTCCCAGATTTGGCACTTGACTTTATGACCCCTTGCCTGACCATCATGGCTTAACTCGAAGCGATCTCCCCATTTTATTGTTCCTGTGCTGCTAAGTTACACCTCTATAAAGTCCTTTAAACATGTAGAGCCTGAGTTTGTCTATTTGTTCCTCCCCACTCGTTTCTCTGACAATAATGAACACCTTTGAAAGGAGTCAGTTGAATATCTTGTTGTAAGAGAAATGACAGGGTTAAGAATCAAATTCTCTGGCCAAATTCTCCAGGGTAAGTTCTGTCATGCGGGACTATGGGAAGGTCAGCATTTTGGAATGCATCTGGAGAGGGCTGGACAGTTAAAATTGGAATATAACATCAGCCTTTTGGAATTTTTAGTCGATTGACTTTGGGGGTCAGGGAAGCATTTTCCCAAGAGCTCTTCTTCCTGTGGCAGAGACGTTGAGAGCACAGAAATGACTTTACAAGATCCAGCCACTGTAGTAATGGGAACAGAATCTCAGGATAAGGGGTCAACCATTTAGGATAGGGCTGAGGAGAAACTTCTTCACTCATGCGTTATAAATCTTTGGAATTCTGTACCCCAGAGAGTTGTCAATGTTCCATCATTGCAAGTGGAATTTTGGCATTTATTGCCAAAGGAATGGAGTATAAAAGTAGGATAGTGTTGCTGTGATTATACAAGGCATTGGTGAGACTGCAACTGGAGTACTATATACATTTTTAGTCCCCTTACTTAAGGAAGGATGTAATAGCATTGGAAGCAGTTCAGAAAAGATTCACTAGATTAATTCCAGAAATGACGGCTTGTCTTATAAGGAGACATTGAGAAGCTTAGACCCACACTCATGAGAGTTGGGAAGGATGAGAGGAGATCTAACTGATGTATGTAAGATGCTAAAGGGGTCTGACAAAGTGGATATAGAGAGGGTGTTTACCTTTGTAGTGTGATCTAGAACAAGAGATCATTGATTTAAGCTAAGAGGTGGCAGATTTAAAACAAAGATGAGGTGGAATTACTTCTCTAAAATGGTCCTGAATCTGTGGAATTCACTACTTCAGAGCATGGTGGACACCAGAACACTGAAGGAGACAGACAGATTTTTACTTAGTAATGAGTTAAAAGTTTATGGGGAGCAGGCAGGAAAGTTGAATCATAGAATCCATACAATGTGGGAGCAGGCCATTCGGCCCATCAAGTCCACACGGACCCTCTGAAGAGCATCCCACCCAGACCCACGCCCCAACACTATCCCTGTAACCCTGCATTTTACATGGCTACTCCACCTATCCTGCATATCCCTGGACACTATGGACAATTTGAGCATGGCCAATCTGCCTATCTTTGGACTGGGGGAGGAAATCCACATCGACACGGAGAGAATGTGCAAACTCCACACAGACATTCGCCCAAGGATGGAACTGAACCTTGGCCTCTGGCTGTGCTAACTACTGAGCCACCGTGTTAGGGCTGAGATGAGATCAGCCATGATTATATTGAAGGACGGAGCACCCAAGGGTCTGAATTGTATACCCCTGCTCCCAGTTTGTACGTTCATTGCGTATACTCAAGGCCAAGATCAATTGACTTTCACTGTCGCTGGGAATGAACAGATGCAGGAAAGCAATGGGAAAAGTAGAGTGGGGACAGACAATCAGACAACAATCTAGGCAAAGTCCAAAAAGGGCTGTAAATCTTCATCAAACACTGACTGGATGGTGGATCATAGAGAAAATTTGAAGGAATCTATCACTCCCATCATCTCCGTCCCCTCAGCAAAGAAAATGTAAATGTGTTGTTTAGCACATTCCCTTTGTATACACTGCATCCACTGCACATATGAAAACATAAGCTTCTTTGCCCCACCCTCTCCCACCATTAAAAACTGGAACTCTCTTTCCCCTGAAACACAAGGCAAGCAGCTGGGAGCAGATTTTGAGACCTGGAGAGTTGCTGAAATTTGCAGTTTAGTTAATGACTTATCGATGCTGTCTTAACGTTATAAGCCCACAACGCGGCACGATGGAAGTGAGGGAGATAAAAAGAGAGAAAAACAGAGCAAGAGGTGATGTCAGATAAGAGAGACGGGGGGTTGGGGGGAAGATTTTAACTCCCTTGAAATACCTCAACTCTGACAGAGACCCAATGCAGAGAAATACCAAAAATGAGAAAGAGAGAGGGCAGGATGTACAACTCACTGAGGTGGGAGAGGAAAGTGTTTTAGGATGTTCAGCCCACATTTTAACAAGATGTCATTAAATTCCCAGCATGCTCACATCTCATTTCTGTCTAAAGGTTCTAGCAAAGTAGCAGGCAGTCCAGGAGATCCACAACTCCTGGATCTAATAATACACACTTCCTGTGCCTGTCCTCAACACCTCCTCGCCTAATGGCATTGGAAGAAGTGGCGAGTCTGGCAGGGCAACAACACGCACCAGAAATCTCGCCAGCTCCACCTAACCTACACCTGACAGGAAGCTTCAAAATCTCCCCTCCCCCTACCGCATCCCAAAACCAACCCAGCTCGTCCCTGCCTCCCTAACCTGTCCTTCCTCCCACCTATCCCCTCCTCCCACCTCAAGCCCCACCCTCATCTCCTACCTACTAACCTCATCCCGCCCCCTTGTCCTGTCCCTCCTCCCTGGACTGACCTATCCCCTCCCTAACTCCCCACCTACACTCACCTTTACTGGCTCCATCCCCACCTCTTTGACCTGTCTGTCTCCTCTCCACCTGTCTTCTCTACCCATCTTCTATCCGCCTCCCCCCTCTCCCTATTTATTTCAGAACCCCCTTCCCCTCCCCCATTTCTGAAGAAGGGTCTAGGCCCGAAACGTCAGCCTTCCTGCTCCTCTGATGCTGCTTGGCCCGCTGTGTTCATCCAGCTCTACATCTTGTTATCTCAGATTCTCCAGCATCTGCAGTTCCTACTATCTCTCTCAGGCACAGTAATACAATGGGCTGGCCAGTTCTCAGCCAAACTGAAGTGATACCCAGGCTGAAGCTGTATCTCTCTTCAGCACATATATTTTGCGCTGCCAACTCACTGTTTAAGTCCAATGAATTGATAATTTGAATTAATAAATGTAGAATTGAAAAAAGGTCACAGCAGACAGTCTCACAGGTCTCCAGACTGGCAGTTCTCACGGGTAGGGGATGGGGGTTGGGGCTGACTGTTTTTAAGCCTAGAATCCCTACAGTGTGGAAACAGGCCCTTCAGCCCAACAAGTCCACACTGACCCTCAGAGCATCCCACCCAGACCCATCCCCCTATAACCCACCTAATCTACACATCCCTGAACACTATGGGCAATTTAGCATGGCCAATCCACCTAGCTTGCACATCTTTGGACTGTGGGAAGAAACCCACGCAGACACGGGGAGAATGTGCAAACTCCACACAGACAGTCACCCGAGGGTGGAATCAAACCTGAATCTCTGGCACTGTGGTTAGCCTCACAGAGACAGGGACCTGGGTTCAAGTCCAGCTTCGGGTGACTGTCTGTGTGGAATTTGCACATTCTCCCCGTGTCTGTGTGGGTTTCCTCCGGGTGCTCCAGTTTCCTCCCACAGTCCAAAGATGTGCATGTTAGGTGGAATGGCCATGGGGAATTGTCCATTGTGTCCAGGGATGTGCAAGTTAGATGGGTTAGTCACGAATAGGGGCTGGGTTTGGGTGTGATGCTCTTTGGAGGGTTGGTGCAGACTTGATGGGCCAAATGGCATTCTAGGTCTTTCTATGTTTTATATTGCATTTACATGTCCTTTCCACCAAAAGGTTCTATCACTTCACACTGACTTTACCTAACTGCCCAAACTTGTCATTGTCCTTTTAAAGTTCTGCACAGCTTTCACAGTTTATAATGCTTAGAAGTTTTGATTCATCTGCAAACTTTGAAATTATTCCCTTCACACCAAGGTCTAGGTCATTGATACGCATCAAGGAAAACTAGGGAAGTTCACTGTAAACCTTGTTCCAGCCAGAAGATTATCCATTTACTGTTATTCTCAGCCCATTACTCAGCCAATGTCCTATCCATGTTGTTACTCTCCCCTTTATTCCGCAAGCTATAGATTTTCTCTCAGGGTCTGCTATGTTGTATTAAAATCTAAAATTGTATTTAAAAATCTATGTACATCACATCAAGCACATTATCCTCATCAACTCTCTCTGTTGCCTCTTCAAAAAACTCCAGTAAGTTGGCTAAACTTGATTTCTCCTTAACCTCTGTAATGTGCTGTTAGGTATTAGAGATCTTCATCACCAACCTTGTAACTGTTCAACTAATGATGCTAACGGGGAAGGGGTTTAAAGTAAGTTCCTTCTACTGTACAAAAGGCTACAAGGCAACGAGTATTCGAAACTAATGAGCATCGATACTCCAGACTAATTCATTTGATGTGTTAGGAACAACAATGGATGGTCTACACCAAAGCCAGAAGAAGGTGCACAACTGAAAATTTAAACAAACACATTTTTATCACTCTACAAATAGCTAACAAAAACAAAATTATCTTGTCATTATCTCATTGCATTTTGCGGGCTCTTACTGCGTGCAAAATTAGCTGCCACATCTTCCACAGTCCAATACTGACTACAGCGTAAAAATACTTCCTTGTCTGTAAAGCACTAAGGGATATCCTGAAGTTGTGAAGGACGCTATGAGAAATGCAAACCATTCTTTAATTTTCATATTCATGGGCTCGGTGCGCTTGTACTCTGCTGCAGCATCTTTGCCTTGCGTCAGGAATTAGTGCAGTCAGGAGACAGACATTCTTTTCAGAGCCTGATCCTTTCCATCTTAAAGTGGCTTGGCCATCACACTCACGCTGCCGATGGTTGAGAAATGCAAACAGTATGCAAACATTACATTTTCAATGCAAACCTTTCAACCGCACAACACGGCTGTAAATTGACTGTGCAGTCCGCTCTTGCAGCGACACTCATAGGCTCACGTGGAAAGCAATTTTTGGAGCCATCCTTTTCAGAGAACTGAACCTCAGAAGTATAAACTGTGCCACCTTAAGAGGCAACCAAGCGAACCGCCAGATTAATCGCTGATGGCCACCAGTGCTTATGTTAATTTACAAACCACATCCAGGAAATTGACAAACAATTCAAGCACCTCTCCAGAATGATCAGCTTTGAGAGCAACTCCCCGTGCCAAGCACGCAACAGAGATGACTAGCCTCCCCTCTTGTACTTACTCATTCAGATCTAAGGGTGATAGAACATAGTGTCTCAGTGCCCTTTGCTGCAGCTTCTTTCCTTTTCTCTCGTTTGTCCCGGTGGATTCCTATCCTGGACACTGGCTCCAATTTGAGGAGAGCTGGGTGCAGGGAGGGGGATTGGGGTGGGTTGTGGATAGGAGCAGAGTCAGGGTGTCAGAGGCTTTCGGCTGGAGAACACTCAATGTGTTACTAATCCGTGAACAATCGGAAACCGAATGGTAAATGGCGAGGGGGGCAGAGGGTAAACTGCACTGACAAATCTGCATCTGCAGCAGAAATTGCTTGTCTCCTTTCTTCCCTGGGTGTTAAGCCCCTCTTGAATGCTGAAGTGTTACAGCGTGTCAGCGCAGCCGACTGCCTTGCTCAGCTCGCTTCTCTGCAGTGAATGAATGTGCTTTGCATTTCAAGTCAATCCAGCTGCAGTTTGTTTCACTGTCTTCTGAGTAAGCTGTAAACAAGGGAGCAAAGCCAAAGAAGGTCAGTGCCAGGAGAGAGAGAGAGCCACTCACAGGAGCATGAAGGCAGAGACGGAAAAAGCACCAATGCCCCTTCACACTCAGTCCGAGGCAGGCACAGAAAGAAAGATAGACTCCGACACACAAGAATAGATGGAGACAAAGGCACATACAGTTAGACATAGCACATCCGAAAGGCAGAAGAATACATGCATATCAAGAGAAATACGACAGGGATATATACGTACATATACATGGAGATGTTTGAAATCCATGCTGACTATTCATTTATTGTGGTTTTGTTTTGTTTTTGAGAAATATTTCTATTCTGTTCTTTATTGTCTATTAATGTTAACCTGACCAGCCTTCGGGATATGATCTAGCTCACTTCTTAGTTATTGCTTTCACTTGAGTAATCTGCCAGTTGTCTGGCACTGTACATTTTTATAACCAACCATTCCAAGTAAAAGTATTCCCTGCTGCATTTATTATTTATTTATTCATTAATTATTTTGAAAGGTGAATATAATCTTGCAAAATGGTATATAATAACTGATGAATATCAAAACTGATTAAGTGGGAGGTATTCTATTCTGACAGGAAAAATGAAGACGTCACATATGATTTGGAAAACAAGACTCAAAATGGGGAAGAGAAATTAAGGGATCCGCAAGAAAAAGACTATTGAAAATAGCCTGGATGAACACAGCAGGCCAAGCAGCATCATCGGAGCAGAAAGGCTGACGTTTCAGGCCTAGACCCTTCATCAGAAATGGCAGCATATCCACATTGCCCAGCTCGACTCTATTGAGAAGTTGACCTTTCGATCAGCCAAGACTGACTGGGTTGTACTCCTGCTCCTATGATGCTGCTTGGCCTGCTGTGTTCATCCAGCCCTGCACCTTGTTGTCTCGGATTCTCCAGCATCTGCAGTTCCTACTATCATTGAAAGTAGCCTCTCTGGTTAATAAGGCCATGCAAAAGCAAACTTTGCATAGGGGCTCATTTCCAGATGGATTGAATTGAAAAGTAAAGATGTTATCCTAAAATTGTTCTGATGATGATCAGAGGATTAGATAGGGGGGACAGCGGGAGCCTTTTTCCTTGGATGGTGATGGCTAGCACGAGGGGACATAGCTTTAAATTGAGGGGTGATAGATATAGGACAGATGTCAGAGGTAGGTTCTTTACTCAGAGAGTAGTAAGGGCGTGGAATGCCCTGCCTGCAAAAATAGTAGACTCGCCAACTTTAAGGGCATTTAAATGGTCATTGGATAAACATATGGATGATAATGGAATAGTTTAGGTTAGATGGGCTTCAGATTGGTTTCACAGGTCGGCACAACATCGAGGGCCGAAGGGCCTGTACTGCGCTGTAATGTTCTATGTTCAACCTGAAACATTAACTCTCTTTCCTCTCTACAGGTGCTCCCAGACCTGCCCAGCTTTTCCAGCAATTTCTGTTTTTGTTTGTGTTTGATACTAAACTTCTGTTGGTTTATCTTGCAGTGTCGTGTATATTTCTGGTCACCACAGTGTAAAAGGATATAGAATCATTGAAGAGGATGTAAAATAGATTGACAAGAATGTTATAAAAAAAAATGAATTATATCTGTCAGAAAAGGGTGAACAGGTGGAATCTCAGCTGGTTGGTTGGAAGTTGGTTTATTAACAGGAAAGAGACACTATGGAGAATGGTCACTTTTCAGACTAGAAATAAAGGGGTTTGTGGAAGAGTTTCCCAAAGCTTGGCTTTGGGGTCACTACTTATTTTTAACTAGTGACCGCTAACTCTAGATCCTCACATAAGAAAAAACATCCTTACCACATTTACCCTGTTAAGGTCCCTCAGGATCTTATGTATTTCAATCAAGTCTCTTCCAACTCTTCTAAACTCCAGCAGATACAAACGTAGCCTGTCCAGTCATTCCTCATAAGACAACCTCCTTTCTCCAGAGATTAGCTTTTCCGAACTGCTTCTGATACATTCACATCATTGCTTAAATAAGGAGTCAAATACTGTACACAGTACTCTAACTGTGGCGTCACCAGTGCTCTATACAACTGTTGCATAATCTCATTACTTTTGTACTCAATGCACAATGACTTGATACCATCCTACTAGCTTTCCTAATTACTTGCAGTTATCTGCAATTCATGCACTAGGCAATACAGATTTGCATTTATATCTCAGAGTTCTGCAATCTCACTGATATAACATGTTTTTTTTATTTATTCTGTCAAAATAAACAGGAGAGTGTAGTTAATAAAGCATACAAGCCTTATCAACAGAGAATTGCAGCAGAAATGCAAGGTAGTTTTGTTAAACCTGTAAAAGAAACTGGATAGGCTTCAACTGAAATCTTGTGTCTAGTCTGGATGCCTGATAAATGTGAATAGAAACTGCAGAAAAGATTCATGAGGATGGTTTTGGTGATGAGGAAAGTCAGTTACACAGACAGACTGCAGAAGGTGGGACCTTGCTTCTTGGAGAAAGGAAGATGGAGGCAAGATTGAGGTCAGTATGGATTTCAGTAAAGCATTTGATAAAGTTCCCCATGGTAGGCTATTGCAGAAAATACGGAGGCATGGGATTGAGGGTGATTTAGCGGTTTGGATCAGAAATTGGCTAGCTGTAAGAAGACAGAGGGTGGTGGTTGATGGGAAATGTTCATCCTGGAGTTCAGTTACTAGTGGTGTACCTCAAGGATCTGTTTTGGGGCCACTGCTGTTTGTCATTTTTATAAATGACCTGGATGAGGGCGTAGAAGGATGGGTTAGTAAATTTGCGGATGACACCAAAGTTGGTGGAGTTGTGGATAGTGCGGAAGGATGTTGCAGGTTACAGAGGGACATAGATAAGCTGCAGAGCTGGGCTGAGAGGTGG
>NC_063336.1:11264039-11306693 GCF_021869965.1 Rhincodon typus | reverse complement strand
CCACCTCTCAGCCCAGCTCTGCAGCTTATCTATGTCCCTCTGTAACCCGCAACATCCTTCCGCACTATCCACAACTCCACCAACTTTAGTGTCATCCGCCAATTTACTAACCCATCCTTCTACGCCCTCATCCAGGTCATTTATAAAAATGACAAACAGCAGTGAAAGCCAAGAAGTTCCAGAAAAGGCATCACATCAAAACAGAATGGCCAATACAGATGTGAGTGTTTGACAGAGCTTTTACCTCAGATTGACGCCTGTCCTTTCATATGAAGGCTGACAAACTGGCAGTGCAATTTCTTGATTTTCACTCAGATTTCGTACATTTACAGAACTTTCATTTCCACTTTTTGTAATTTTTTAAGAAAACTCAAACCAGTTACTCATGCTGCACAAATAAAATCTAGATTGAAACTTATTTTTGTCAGCAATTTAACATCTTGCAGACCAACGACGGACATTGTGCTGGGCTGACATGTTAGGAAGAATGAAAACATGAATAATTGAGGAAGAAGCTGATACTTGAATTTAACATTACATACCTGGAGATCTTAGTCTTTGCACTGATCATTTCACATTGAGAATGAATGATATATTGGAATTCCGTTTGGGACAGAAAAGTGTTAATCCTGTCAACCATATCATATCAAAGGTAGGAGGGTTATTTTTGTGATTGGAAGCCTGTGGCCAGTGGTGTACCACAGGGATTGGTGATGGGACACTTGCTGTTTATTATGTACGTTAAAGACTTGGAAGTGAATATACAAGGTATAATGAGTAAGCTTGCAGATGAAACAAAAAATTGGTGGTGGTGTTGTTGATAGTGAGGAGGATGGTCTCAGGCTACAGTCTGACACTGATCAGCTGGTAAATTGGGCAGAGCAATGGAATTTAACCCTGGTAAGTGTCAGGTGATGCATTTTTTTTTCATCCACCTTCAGCCAGAAGCGCCTAATGAAGGATTTATCTCAGCACAGATGCCAATCTTCAGCCAACTCGATTCACTCTACATGATATCAAGAAGTGATTGAAAGGACTGCATGCTGTAGAGGCTATGGGCCCTGACTATATTCTGACAATGGCATGGAAAACTTGTGCTCCAGCACTCCCTTAACCAAGCTCTTCCAGTACAGTTACAACACTGGCATCAACCAGACAATGTGGAAAATTGCTTAGGTATGTCTTGTACATAAAAAGCAGGACAAATCCAACCCAGCCAATTACCGCCCCATCATCAATCTGCTCAATCATCAGTAAAATGATACAGGGGATTGTCAACAGTGCTGTATAACCAGAAACAGGACTTATCTGAGACACTAGTCTGCAATCTCTCTCCCCCTTCTCTTCATTCTACTCACAATGAATATGAAATTCTTCAATCAGGAACACATCAACAAGACAAACCAGCATTTCAAAACACTTCTTTTTTCACAAGAATTAAGACAGAGCTTCCCCTCTGAGATTGGAATCCATGGGTGCCAATTTTAACATAATGTGCAAGTCACACCCAATTATGCCCATCATTGAAGTCAACGGATGGAGTGTGAACCTGTTATTCTACCCAAAAAACTGTAAGTTGCATTAAAATAATGCTCATTGAAATTGCCAGACACCTCTTCCCGCATATCTATGTTTCCAAAAACTCTGGGTTTGTCGTTCAGTGCTCACAGCTTTAATGCATTCAAAGTACATAAGGAACAAAGTTGCTCCAATCTCTGGTTCAGTTCCATGCAATATTTTTAAAATCACCATTCTCTGTCAGCCAAAAATACAGATGCAGAAACAAATCTCTCCGTAGCTCGGGAAGTGCAGCCTTCATTCATTAGATGGTTCAATAGTAGGACATGTTCCTTTGGGCTCTGATCAAGCATCAAAGACTAATAAAATATATCACATTTTACAGATCATGAAATTAATATGAAGTTGCAAACACAAGTAACACTGCAGCCTGGATGAGTGCAGCTCCAACAACACTCCAGGAGCTTGACACCATCCAGGACACAGCAGGCCACTTGATTGACACTACATCCACAAGTATCCACTCCCTCCACCACCGATGCTCAGTAGCAGCAGTGTGTACTATCTACAAGATACACTGCCAAGATTCTCAGACAGCACCTTCCAAACCCATGACCACTTCCATCTTGAAGGACAAGGGCAGCAGATACAAGGGAACACCACCATCTTCAAGTTCCCCTCTAAGCCACTCACCATCCTGACCTGGAAATATACCGCCGTTCCTTCACTGTCGCTGGGTCAAAATCGTGGAATTCCCTCCCTAATCAACCAATAGCTGGTGGACTGCAGTGGTTCAAGAAGGCAGCTCACCACCACCTTCTCAAGGGCAACTAGGGATGGGCAAGAAATGCTGGCCAGGCAGCGACGCCCACATCCCACAAATAATAATTTTAAAAAAGCCAATCTGCCAATGACCAGATTTCTCGCAGCAATGTGATCACAGCCAGATTGTCTATTCCAGTGACCAAAGGGTCAGAAGTAAACGTTGGCCAGGACATGAGGGAAAATACCCTCCTGCTCTTCTTCAATATCCCTGGGAGGATAGACAGGGCCTTGGGTTTACCCATAACTGGACTCAGCGCGGTAGTGGCAATGCCCCTCGACTAACAGTCCAGAAACTACCGAGCTGATGTCTTAGGGACATGGGTTTGAATCCCACCATTGCGGCATATTGTGAAAATTTCAAATTTTAAAACAATTCTGGAACATGAAAATGCCCCAGTGGTGACTCCGTAATCGTTGTTGATGGGCTTCTTAAAAAAAAACCGTCAGAGATTCCCTATTGTCCTTCATGGAAGAAAAGCTGCTGTCCTAACTTAGCTGGCTTACACGTGACTCCACACCCACAGTAATGTGATTGACTTTTAACTGCCCTCTGGAGCAACTAGGGATGGGCAATAAATGCTGGCCTAGCCAGTGATGCCCAGACACCCCCAGTACAAATTAAGTAAAACACACCTGGGAGATAGCAGCTCTGACAGTGCACCAGGTAAGATTTTTGTGCTCATGTAGGAGTGAACCTACAACATTAACTCTCCGTGTCAACCACTGAGCCATACATTGAGCGTACATCATTAAGTCTTTGTCCTGTCCCATGATTGTCCTTTAATTCCTTCTTCGTCTCCCCCTTTCCTATCCTGTCCATCACCTTTCCTTTGGAAGGTAAATACAAAGAGAAGTAGGCCATTCAGCCTGTCAAATCTGCTTTACCGTTCGACTAGATCATGGCTCATCATCAACCTGCATGCCACGCTTCCAGGTTATCCTCATAACCCTTGATATGATTGGTCTCCATGGAATCTATTGATTTCTGTCATGAACAGACTTAGTGACTGAGTTTCAACAGTCTGCTGGATTACAGAATTGCAAAGGTTCACCTCAACATTCCAAAGAACCTTGGTCATCTCAATCTTAAATGATCTACACTTTATCTGAATGTTACGTCCCTTGGTATTTTTTATTTATCGGTCGGAAGAAACATCTCTAACTGCCTTGTCACACCCCTACAAGGATTTTGGAAGTCTCAATGCTGTCAGCCCTCGTTCTACAAAACTCTAGGAACAGGACACAGACCCTGTTTCCTCAATTTCTCCTTGTAAAACAATCGCACCGTCTCAGGTGATCTGGTGAACCTCCGCTGCACTCCTTCTGTGGTAAATGTATCACTCCCTTAGATAAGGGGACTGACACTGTGCACAATACTCCAGGTGAGGTCTCACCACTGCTCTGTGCAACTGCAGCAAGATGTCTTTACTCCTGTGCTCATGATGAAGGACAATATGCAACATGCCTTCTCAATTGCCTGCTGCACCTGAATGCTAACTTTTGTTGATTCATGAGCAAGGGCACCCAGGTCCCTTCACAGAATCCCCACTGGCCAACCTCTTGCCATTTAAGATTTATTCTGACTTTTAGATTTTCTACAAAAATAAAAAAACTGTTGCTACATTCACGTCCACAGCCTGTAGCTACCATCCCATTAACTCATCGGAGCAACCACGGTAGAAGGACCTAATTTAGCTGGGCTTAAAACACAGAGACAGAATGACCTGGAGAAATATTTCCCTCTGTAAGTACTGCCCTGTGGCACAGGCAGAACTAACTCCAAACAGTCCCAGATAAAGTATGCCAATGATTTCCTGTCCGGCAGCTTGTAGGCTATACACTGCACAGTGTAACCACAGAAAGCTGGCTCCTGTTCCTCCGACAGGCACATCGCCAAGTTTCCATTGGAGTTTTTTTTCGCGTTAAACCTTACAACTTAAAGAGGCACTGTCTCTTTCAAATTTCAGGATTCCAGAGCCAGGAAAGTCAGACTCTCAAAGATGCAGCAAAGCTCTCAACAAGTGGGGAGAAAGTACGGCTTTTGATCAGAGCCTGAAAAGGTGGAAAACCTTTTAAAGAAATGGATCTCTGTTGATTTTCCAGTGCGGCACTTCTAAATCGAAAGAGTGGGTTTTACCAACTCTACAGGAGATTGTTGGGGGGGTGGTGGGAAGTGAAATGTACACAGTGTGTTCCCACTGCTGTGGCATTTACCAATAGTGGCAGATGGTAGAGGACGATCCACTCAAGCACAGGATGGTGTGGCTCGCTTTTAATTCATGGAAGGTGGGCTTCAACACTTGGGGTGCCTAATGAACGCTGGCATTGTCCCTCCTGCTGCAGGTAGGGTTGGGGGTTATGAAGGGCTCATATCCCTAACTCCCCCCCCCCGAACCCCCACTGTGGCTACATCCCCTAACCAACTGCCCTCACCACCCCTTTGCCAAGGCCTGCCTAACCAGCCTGGTACAGCCAACTCCCAACCCCTGCTACGCCATCCGTTGGGTGGGAAGCAGTCACCAATCAGCTGAGTGTAGTTCCCGACATGGCCACCAGTCCCAGATGCGCCATTGCCACACCGAGAAGCTGCCTACCCTCCAAAATGGCCAGCAGCTCTTGAAGGAGGGATCTTACCGCTTCCTCTATTAGGGAGGCAATAGCCTCGTGGCATTATTGCTGGACTATTAATCCAGAGACCCAGGTAATGTTGTGGGGATCCGGGTTTGAATCTGGTCATGGCAGATGGTGAAATTTGAATTTAATTTTAAAAAAAAACTGGATTTAAGAGTCTATTGTCAGAAAAACCCATCTGGTTCACTAACGCCCTTTAGGGAAGGAAACTGCCATCCTTACCTGGTCTGGCCTACATGTGACTCCAGACCCACAGCGATGTGGTTGACTCTTACTTGTGGGCAATCAGGGATGGGAAATAAATACAGGCCCAGCCAGCGATACCCTCAACCCTTGAATGAATAAAGTAAAAAAATACAGGGACTGTTATGGCAACCAATTCACTGCTAATTGAACTAAAAACATGGTTGGGGATTTCCCAAAACCACCAAAGTGGAGTGCTTGATTCTCCCTGAAGTCATTACTTCAGCTTCAACTTTACTCTTTGCTAAAATCAGAATTACTTGTCTGGTTTCTGTTTCGTGACGCACATCCAAGTATAGATTACACCACATAAGAAAGCAAACTACGTAGTACCTTTCACAGGGTGATTCACAATCTATATGAAATATATCTCATCTGTAGTTAATGATGTTACACAGAAAAAGCCAGGTTCCAATTCATATACGGCAAGGAGTCAGAAACAGCAATGCAGTAGATCACCCAATAATCTGTTTTGGTTATTTTAACCAAATCACTGGAAGTACTTGCTAATATTTTAGAATTCCAGCATTCCCAGTGTTTTGTTTTTAATGGTTGGTTGAGGAACCACTTTTGGCCAGGCCACAGGCAGAACTTCCATTCTCTACAACAAATGAGCAGCATGGTGGCTCAGTGGTTAGCACTGCTGCCTCATGGTGCCAAGGATCTGGATTTAATTCCACCCTCAGGCTACTGTCCGTGTAGAGTTTGCACATTCTCCCCGTGTCTGTGTGGGTTTCCTCCGGGTGCCCCAGTTTACTCCCACAGTCCAAAGATGTCGAGGTTAGGTGGACTGGACATGCTAAATTGCCTGTTGTGTCCAGGGATGTGCAGACGAGATGTATCAGACATGGGAAATGCAGGGTTATAGGGACAGGGTGGGGGGGGGTTATGGAGAGTGGGTTGGGAGGGGGGGTGGTGGTGGTGGTGGTGGGTCTGGATGGGATGGTGTTCAGAGGGTTGGTATGGACTCAATGGGCCAAATGCCCTGATTCCACACTGCAGGGATTCTATTCAATGACACTGATGGGACATACTGGAATTAGATGAGAGAACAGATGAAAGGCACACTTGCAAAAGTGAGGCACCTTCTCTGAACCACACTGGCATTTCAGTCTGGCATAGCATGCTCAAAGCCTACAATGCAATCTCCTGATTCAATTGCATGGGTTCTGTCACTGAAAACAGGCAATACCCTTCAGCTCAGTACAGTCAATGGTTGTCAGTTCAACTGCTGAACACAAATAGCATGTACGAGGGTGGAAAATTAACATTTCAAGCTGGAAATGTGCATAGCTGTGCACGGATAATCTTTCTAAAGCGAGGGTCACTGAAAGCCCTTTCTTCCAATCTCTTCCCACCCCCTTCCCACAACCCCCAATCCCACTCTCACTCATACGTGACCTGGATCTTTATTTGACTCTAAGCCTCTTTATGGAGACTGGGAGCAGACACGTCTCCTGGTAGCACTGACGGGAATGGAGAGCTACAAGTAATCATTCTAATGAACACTCCAATCTAGAGGTCTTCGCTAACGGGGGCTTTGTGGAGCTACCTTCTGTTGTCTACTATCGCCAAGAATAAATATGGCCCAAGGAAGAGTGCTGACCAGGGCACAGGCAATCCCCTGTAGAAGCAAAATGAGTCAAGTCCATAACAGAGAGTTGAATAGGTAGTGGAAACAACAATTGCTGGAGATCACAGCAGGTCAGGCAGCATCCATGGAGAGAGAGCAAGCTAACATTTTGAGTCTAGATGACTCTTTCCTGATACCTCAATTTCTGTAGACTTTCCAAATGGTGCCTCATATATGGCATATGACCTTTTAGAAATGTCTACTCAAATCTTTGGATCCTGGACAATAATCCCCACCCTTTTAAAGAATGATAAACACCAAATATCTGTTTTTCTGTGTTTTCTTCTCAACAAATTTGATTTCTTCAGTTATCTTTTTGAGGCATTTCTTTATTTGGACAACAATTACTGCTATGAAAATTCAGAGTGCAGGCCTGGCAGAGGTACATTTGTAAAAACTGGTTTCAGAGGCCTGTGGTTTGATGGTATGATCATTGTTGACTGCAATCACTAACTTGTCTGACTCAAAGACAATTCAACCATGTTATAACTGGAGAATGTTACCATGTATCTCTAGTGAACAGTTGATTCAAACAGTATGGAAAAGCCTCTCCAGCTGAATAAAATAGGGAAGGATGAAATTATTGCATTGATATGCTGCCTATTGGCACCTGCATTAATTTACAAACAATGGATTTATTTTCTGCAGGACAGTAAGTCAGGACATCAGATGAACTTTTTGCCTTAAAATTGAACCATTTATATCAACATGATTAAGGAGACATGATTAAATGTGCAAATGAAAAGACACCACCTCTGATAATACAGTGCTGTGACCTCAATATGTCTACCCGGGCCAGGCTGGATTACAGGCTGAGTTCAAAATTGAAGCTTAAATCTAGAATCTCTTGACACAGAGGTGAAAGGGCAAATTGAGGTAATGCAGCACATTCCTGCTACATGGTGACAACTTCATCTGAATTGTTGAGGAAATGGAAGATAAGCAGTTGCACAGTTTACAGGCTGTGAACTGTATGTCTGTGTATATGTGTTTGCGTGTGTGTGTGTGTGTGTGTCTGTGTAAGTGTTTGTGTGTGTGAATGTTTGTGTGTGTGTGTGTGTGTGTGTGTGTAAGTGTTTGTGTGTGCGAGTGTTTATGTCTGGATGTGTCTGGGGGTCTGTGTGTGCAAGCGTGAGGGTGTCGGTGTCTGTGTCCATATGTATATGCACCTCTGTGTACGTATGTGTGTGTCTATGTGTGTCATTGCGTGTGCACGTGTGAGTGTGTGTGTCTGTGTTTAGGTGTGTGTGTCTATGACTTTGTGTGTGTGTGTGTGTGTGTGTGCATGTGTGAGTGTGTGTGTGAGTGTGTGTGTGTGTGTGTGTGTGTGTGTGAGTGTGTGCGAGTGTTTATGTCTGGATGTGTGAGGGTGTCTGTGTCTGTGTCCATATGTGTGACATCTCTGTTTATGTGTGTGTGTGTCTATGTGTGTCATTGCTTGTGCACATGTGAGAGTGTGCGTCTGTGTGCTTAGGTGTGTGTGTCTATGACTTTGTGTGTGTGAGTGGGTGTGTCTGTGAGTATGTGTGTGTGTGTGTGTATGTGTGTGTGAGTGTGTGTGAGTGTGTGTGTGTGTGTGAGTATGTGTGTGTCAGTGTGTGTGTGAGTGTGTGCGTGTGAGAGTATGTGTGTGTGTGACTGTCTGTGTGTGTGTGTGTGTGTGTGTGTCAGAGTGTGTGTGTGTGTGACAGAGTATGTGTGTGTGTGTGTGTGAGTGAGCGTGTGTGTGTGTGTGTGTGTATGTATGTATGTGTGTGTGAGAGGGTATGTGTGTGTCAGTGAGTTTGTGTGTGTGTATGTGAGTGTGAGTGTGATTGTGTGTGAATGTGTGTGTGTGTATGTGAGTGTCTGTGTGTGAGTGTGTGTGAGTGTTTGTGTGTGTGGGAGTGTGTGTGTGAGTGTCTGTGTGTTTGTGTGTGTGTGAGAGAGAGAGAGTGTGAGTGTGAGTGTGAGTGTGACTTTGCATGTACACGTCCATGTGTGCGATCATCTTGATTTCTTAACAAGAAGTTATCCCCCAATTATGTCATTGCGACAACAAAAATAAAATGTCAGAATGTGTGACAGAACCACTTGTGAGGAACAGGAACTGTGCTAAAGCTAATAATCCTTTCAAATGGGCTGGTGTACGAATCAGTCAATTGCTGGAGGTTTTCTTTTCCTGTGCTGGGGATGAGGAACACTGCAGATTGGGCGATAATGTTAAGCAATGATTCCCAATGTGGAGGATGCCAGATGAGGACATGATTCATTTCAGCTGTGATGGCCCTCATGGCGAAAAAGTCCAACCAAGAAAAAAGTCTCATAAACAAACAATTGAATGAAGTACTGTTCCCATCCTGCAAAACCTAGTGTCGCCCACAAGTCTGCTCCCCATTTCCAGGTGAACTGAGTCAGTATCACACTGCGCCTTTGCACTCATTAATCTGCTCCCAGTTTTGAGATATCTCAAACTTAAAGCTCCTATCCTTGATTTCTCCAACTATGCCTTGATCCTCCCCATCGCTGCTAGCTCCTCCAACCTTATAACCATCTTTAGGCTCCTCCAATTCAGGAACCTACATGCCCACAATTTTCATTGTTTCACCAATGGTGGCTATATCTTAGACCCATCTTAGCTGCTTAGACCAAAAGCTTTGGAATTCTGCTGTTTCCTTCAAGATGATCCTTCAAACCTGCTTCATCATCCCAACGCCTCCTCATGTGGCACTGTGTTTATAACACTCCTCGTGGGATTGTTAATGACATTGAAAGGTGCTACACAAATGTAAGTCATTGTTGTTTGAGAGCTGTGAACGCGTACTCTATCAAACCGCTCGCCTTCAGGAAAGGAGAGGGGGAGATATTGGGATGGAATATGTGGAAAGAAGATGGGAGATATTGAGGTGCTGTGAATAACCAAAAGAGGCGAAACGCAGGGAAGAAAGAAAATCAAATGTTAAGAAAATAAATTTTCTGGACACCAGTGGAGTGGAATTGTTTGGTGAAATGTTTGCAGAGAATGTTCCCACAAAGGACCCAAGGACTTCAAGCTGTGATATATTCTGGGAAGGAAACTTTTTTTTCCAGAGTTTTCAAACAAACAGATTGTTTTATTTACACAAGATAAAGGTTGCAGGCCAAGTAATGTGAAAAATGTACTCTTTGTAATGTGAATAAAACACACACACAAACACACACACACACACACACACACACATACAATATCAAAAGGTAAAGGTACCATAATCCAGCTCCCTCACGAGAAAGACAATTAACCTCGCAGTCCCCTCACCTTTGTCAAGGAGGGAGGTTGATAAAAGGAGAGACATTTTCATGGCAACCTCGCTCCGTGTGAGAATTGTACCTGTGATGTTGGGATCACCCCACACTGCAAACCAGCTGTTCAGCGAACTGGCCTTAGCAATTCCCGAGAAAATAGCTACAGGGTGCTTTAAGCATGCCAATTGTGACCTCTCGAAAGGAAAGATTTTGGGCTGATGCTACGTGATCTTGTGTGAACAACCCAGGTAGCCAAGGTTCTTCAGAAAAGCCAAGACAGACAAGAAGTTTGTATGACATTCAATTTGATAACACCAACTAATATTTACATGGTGTCTTTAATGCAAGGAAACATCTCAAGGTGCTTCACAGGAGCATTATAAAATAAAGCATGACACTAAGGTCAAACAGGAAGGTTTTAATGAGAGCCCTAGGAGGGAGGAAAGTGAGTTAGAGAGCTGGAGAAATGTAGCAAAGGTAGTCCAATGCTCAGGACCTCAGCAACTGAGGACACAGCCACCAATTATGGAGCAACGATAACTGGGAATTTTACAGAAGATTGGCATCAGAGGAACGCAGATATTTCAAAAGGTTGTAGAGTTTATGGGTAATACTATTTGCGTGACAAGGTTTTGCTTAAATCTGATGTGGCAATGTTTATATAAATTGCTCATACGAAAGTAGGATGTGTTTATCGTGGCACTAAAGAATCTAACAGATATATATTATGGCTAGCTATTGTATATTAATATTGCGTTCTCAGGGGGCTGAATGGCCTAGTCCAGTTCCTCTGTTCTCAGATGCATAAAAACATAGGCACTAGCATTAAACAATTAGTTATAACACAACTGCATGCTTTCAGTAGCATGTCATACTTCAAGTGATTCAGAGGTAAGATGGAGACGAGACTTTTACACCCTCAGGTCACATGCCCTGATACAGTGATGCTTTAATAACTGCATCTCTTAGTGGTGTGCTAAACATAAGGCCATAAGATACAAGAGCAGAAGAAGGCTATTCAGCCCAACAAATCTGCACTACCACTCAATGTTGTGGTAGTGGTGTGTGTTTTTATTCACATCGCATACAATACATTTTTCACATTACTTGGCCTGCAACCTTTATCTTGTGTAAATAAAACTATCTGTTTGTCTGAAAACTCTGGAAAAAATCACTCAATGGTGATTCTGATAATCCTCAACTCCACTTTCCTGCCGTTCCCCCATAATCCTTGATGCCCTTACTGATTAAAAATGAGTGCATCTTAGACTTGAATGCACTTAATGGCCCAAGATCTATGTTCCCCTGTGGTAAAGAATTCCACTGATTCAACACCCTCCAAGAGATGAAATTCCTCTCATCTGTCTGAAATGGGTAATCCCTTATTCTGAGATTATGCCCTCCAGTCCTAGGCTCTTCCACAAGGGGGAAACAACTTTTCTCCACATCTACTCTATCAAGTTTCCTGAGAATCTTGTATGTTTCAATCAGGTAGCCTCTCATTCCTCTGGTGGCCCAGCGCAGTGCATGACTACATGGAGGCCCCCTGTTCTGGTCTGCTGCAGAGAGCCCTTGGAGAGAGAGAGAGAATCTGAGATGTTTGTCTTTTTAACTCTGCTTCTTTCTCTGACCTACGGTCATGCTGTGTATATCTGTAAAGTAACTTTTTTTTCTATTCTGTAACTAAGGATTATACCTAGGTACCTTTGTATCTAAACGGCACTGTGTGTTGGTGACAATGTTACACTGTAACTAATCTATAACTGAAGAAGCCGTACCTAAGATAGTACTCTAACAGGTGACTTATAAACTTTTCACTGTACACATTTGAGTACATGTGATAATAAAGCTAATTCAATTCAATTCAAAATCCAATGAGGATGACAGTGGGATATAACAAAAAAGAGAAGATTAGACAGATAGGAAGTGGTGAGGCCAGGGAAGGATTTGAAAACACGCAGGAGAATTTTAAAATTGAGATATTGCTTAACTGAGAGCAGGTGTAGGTCAGGGCACAGAGGGAAGACTTAAGAGTGGAGCTTACAGAGGAAGTGAGACACAAGCCATTGAAGTAAGGATGGCTGCTAGTTTATGGAAAATAAAATGTTAGGCACCAGTCAAGTTTGTACTAAAATTGTTGGTTTGAGAGGGAATGAAAACATAGAGAGGTCTCCAGCAGCAGATAGGCTGAGACTTGAGTAAGTTAAGAAATAAAAACAAGTAAAAGCCTAGAACTATACTTGCAGATGGAGAGAAAAAACTAGGAGGAAACAAAAGTAGCAGGTATTCTTTCGTGCTTATCAACAGTCATCCCTCCATTAAAAAAATCACAGGTTCTCTGGACATCATCACATTGCATTCAGCTGCTGTTTGCAAATTTCCTACACCATAACAGTGACTAAATTTCTTAACTGTTTAACTAGCATTAAATGCCCTGCAACATCTGAAGGTGCAAATACAGCACACGAGCACAAATGAACCACTCCCAGTCAGAATTGTTAATTATATGATCTAACTCGGCTTTCCAGAGGTCCCCAGCGATGCCCGTCTTTAGACAATTTGATTCATTTACTCCATGTGATATATCAAGAAACGGCTGAAGGCACTGGATATTGTAAAAGCTTTGGGACCTGACAACATTCTGATGATAGTACTGAATATATGTGCTCCAGGAATAGCCATGCCTCTAGCCAAGCTGTTCCTATACACTTACAACATTGGCATCTACCCCAACAATGTGCAAAATTGTCTTGTCCATAAAAAAACAGGACAAATCCAATCCGGTCAATTCTCATCCATCTATCATCAGCAAAAAAACATTATGGAATGTGTCATCGACAGTGCTTATACAACCTGCTCACTCATAATTAGTCGGTGTAGGTCAAGACACTTGGCTCTCGATCTTGTTACTACCTTAGAACAAACATGGACAAAAGAGATCATTCAATTGTGGGGTTACAGTGATTGGTCTTGACAGCAAGGCAGAATTAGGGAGAATTCAGACCTAGAGGCACAGGTACATAATTCTTTGAAGTTTGCATCACATACAGACAGGGGGTTAAAAAGGCAACTGTGTATAGGAGTTAAGACATCATGCTGAGGTTGTACAGACCTCAGTGAGATATCTCCTGGAGTACTGTGTCCAGTTCTGGTCTCCCTGTTATAGGGAGGGTATTATTAAGCTGGTGAGGGTTTAGCAGAGCCAAGAATGGAGATTTGACTTATAAGGAGAGGCTGGACAGGCTGGGACCTTTTTCACTGGAGCATAGAAGGTGAAGAATTGACTTTGCAGAGATTTATAAGAACCATGTGGGGTATAGACAAGGTGAATAAGAGGTGCATTTTCCCAAAGGTGGGGGATTTCAAGACTAGGGGGCATATATTTAAGGTGAGAGGAGAAAGATTTTAAAAAGACACAGAAAGTGGTTTGTGTGTGAAAAGAACTTCCAGAGGAAGTGGTGGATGCGGGTACAGTTACAACGTTTAAAAGCCATTTGGTAAATACACAAATAAGAAATGTTTGGAGGGATATGGGCCTAGCACAGGAAGGTGGGACTTCATGTGGCATTAGAGTTGGCATGGACTGGTTAGACCAAAGGGTCTGTTTCCACTCTATGGCTCTAACCGAGAATAGCATCAAGGAGCCCTTACAAACTTGATGTCAGTGGGAATCAGATGGCAGGATCTGTTTGAAGTCACATGTAACATAAAGGATGGTTGCGCTTCTTGGATGTCAATCATTTCAGTCTGATGAAATCTCTCCAGGAGATCTTCAGGGTAGTGTCCTTAAAGAAACCAGCTTCAGTTGCTTTAAAGATCTTCCCTTTATCAGAAGCTCAGAGGTGGGGATGGTCGCTGATGATTACACAATGTTCATGGGCTTTGTGACTATCCACAGAACAGAAATCAGGCATGTGGTGGAATAATCAGTGTTTGGCTAGGTGAGTACAGCAGCAACATCAGGAGACTGGATAGTATCCAGGACAAAGGAATCTGCCTAATAGGTACCTCAGCCACCACCTTCAACATCCACTCCCTCCACCAGCGATGCTCAACAGTGTGTGTCATCTCTATGACACTCTATAGAGATTCACCAAAGTACCTTAGACAGCACCTTCCAAGCCCATGACAACTTTTACCTAGAAGGTCGAGGGCAGCAGACACATGTGGATACCACCACCCGCAAGTTCTCCTCCAAGCCACAAAGCATCCTGATTTGGAAATATATTGCCATCTCTTCAGTGTCACTGGGTCAAAATCTTGAAGCTCCCGTCATCAGTATGGATGTACTGACACTAAATAGACTTTACCAGTTCAAGAAGGTGGCTCAGCATCGCCTATTTGAGACAAGTGGGGAGGGCCAATAGTTCCGGCCAAGACAGCAACAGGCACATCCCATGAATGAATAAAAAGAACCTTTCTTTCTTTCACAGGGTCAGGGCAGCAAATGACAAGTTCAGGGCAGATGACAAGAAAAATTGCTCTGCAACAAGGGTTGAGCACATCGGCACGTGGAATGGTTAAATCCAAATCAATTTATTCACTTAAAAAAAAATTGCAACGCAAGTGAAAATTATAGGGATGGGAGGATAGAGCCTCAGGGCCTTCTTCATCCAAAGCCCTCTTATGAGCTGAACGACAATGGACAATGGCGATCATTCAGAGTTGCTCAATGTGTGACACCGCAGTGTTGATGGAATTTGCATGGATGCCAGAAACATCTGCATGCATTGATACTTCAAACATCCATTTGTTGCTCTTGAACAAATGGCATGAGAAGCTTTGGAACATTGTTTGCAAACAAGTGGATGAAATGATATTCCTGTTTACTTGTACACAGTCACAGTCTGATGAATTAGAGGAGCAATCTGATCCAAGAATTTCCTTGCCCCCTGCCATTTAATCTCTAAATCAATGGCACACCATGGCTGCATGTTTGTACTCTCCTCAACATGCACATCGACAACTCCTAAAGGGTTGTTTATCAGTACCTCCCAACCCCATACCTCCATCCTTTAGAAACAACAAGGCAACAGTTTTGTAGAAGCTCTCCTATCTCTAAGTCACACCTTCACTTGAGCATTTCTCACTATTCCTTCGTGGTTGGTCCCTAGCTACCACCACAGTGTAGACACCATCACCGTACAGGCTGCAGTGGTTCTAGACGGTGACTCAGCATCATCTTCTCAGCATATCAGATTGGACAATAAATGCCGGCCATGGCCAATTTCCATATCCCTAACCGAGATATGTAAATACCATTTTCCCAACCAACTGAGAGACTGCACTCAAGATATAGGCAAATTAACTTGGAATAGTCTTTGTCTCAGTGTCCCAGCTAATCACAAGATTATAGATTTTAATAAAGATGTTGAGTGTGTTCAAATTCAACGGTTCAACAAATCCAACCTGATAACAACACAGTCATATAGTTTAACACATTTGTAATAATGGAAGTAGAAATACAAAATAGGAATGGTCTTTAATATTACATCACAATATTATTTCTTTAGTCCATGTGTACATAACTAGGTCCTACATTAAATTATGAAACATTTTAACAACTTAGCAACTAGGTCATATTTCCATAACTTTTTTTGGATTCAGACACTAAAGGTATCCAAGGATTTATTTGTTTGGGTGACTCAATAATCCACATTGATCATTGGTTACCATTGACCATACACTCACCTGGACACGCCACATAAACACAATGACTACAAGAGCAGGTAAGAGACGAGTAACTCACCTTCTGACTCCCCAAAGCCTGTCCACCATCTACAAGGAACAAGTCAGGAGTGTGATGGAATACTCCCCACTTGCCTGGATGGGTGCAGCACCAACAACACTCAAGAAGCTTGACACCATCCAGGACAAAGCAACCTACTTGACTGGAACCACATCCACAAGCATCCACTCTCTTCACCACCGATTCTCAGTAACAGCAGTGTGTACTATCTACAAGGTGCACTGCAGGAATTCACCAAAGATCCTCAGACAGCACCTTCCAAACCCGTGAACACTTCCATCTAGATAGACAAGAGGAGCAGATACATGGGAACACCTATGTTCCCCTCCAAACCACCCACCATCCTGACTGGGCGATATGTCACTATTCCTTCAGTATTGCTGGATCAAAATCCTCAAATCCCTCCTAAGGGCAATGGGGGTCTACCTATAACACATGGACTGCGGCAGTGCAAGAAGGCAGCTCACCACCAACTTCTCAAGGGGATCTAGGGACAGGCAACAAATGTTTGCTAGCCAGCAATATCTATGTCCCACAAGTGAATAAAAACAAGTTTATTACAAAATGGTTGGTGCTACAGCACTCTCATTTAAGGATATAATTTGACATACAAAGGGATCTTGAGGTTCAAGTCCATAGCTCCCTGAAAGTGACCGCTCAGGTGGATAGGGTGGTGAGGAAGGCATACGGCATGCTTGCCTTTATTGGTTGGGGAATTGAGTACAAGAGTCAGGATGTCATGTTGCAGCTTTATAAGATTTTGGTTAGGTCACACTTAGAGTATTGCATTCAGTTCTAGTTGCCACATTACAGGAAGAATGTGGAGGCTTTGGAGAGGGTGCAAAGGAGGTTCACCAGGATGCTGACTGGATTAGAGGGTATGACCGATAAGGAGAGGCTAGAAAAATTCAGGTTGTTTTCTCTGGAGCAGCAGAGGCTGAGGGGAGGCTTGGTAGGAGTTTATAAAATTCTGAGATGCATACATAGGGTTCATGGTCAGAATCTTTTTCTCAGAGTTGAAATGTCTAATAGTAGCGGGCATGCATTTAAGGTGAGAGGGGGAAAGTTCAAAGGAGATGTGAAGAGTAAGTATCTTACACCGAAAATGGTAGGAGACTGGAACCCGTTGCCAGGGATGGTGGTGGAGCCAGATATAATAAGAGACTTTTGGATTAAGTACATGAATATGCAAGGAATGGAGGGATATGGACCAAGGGCAGGCAGAAGGAATTAGTCTAATTTGGCGTCATGTTTGGCGCAACATTGTGGGCCGAAGGGCCTGTTCCTGTGCTGTACTGTTCAATGTTCTGTAATTAAATTAGCCCATATTCATTTTCTTCTGAAATGGGATGATGATTATGAAATGGAGTTGGTCAATTTATGCCTCATTTTCATTAAGAAAAATCAATTATTTTGATTGGCAAATACACCAAACTCTCCATGTTAAGAAGCATGACTTGAATCAATGACTAAGGCACACAGCCCTTCTAAGTGAATGAGACTGTATCTGATACTGCTTAAACCAATCAGTGCTGAACAAAAGGGATAACAAGGTGTAGAGCTGGATGAACACAGCAGGCCAAGCAGCATCAGAGGAGCAGGAAGGCTGACATTTCGGGCCTAGACCCTTCTTCAGAAATGGATTCTCCAGCATCTGCAGTTCCTGCTATTTAGTGCTGAACAAAATCTGATTATTCCACTAATTCAATGTTCTCTCATACACAAGTTGTATTATCTATTTATTACACACTGTTTTTCAACAAGAAAGAAAGATTTGAGATAAGAAGACCAACCTGAGGTTGAAAAGAACTATAATTTCTTCATAAAGTGTACTAACAGGCAGCAGTTAATCCTGTGTCATTCAATTTTAAGAAAGAAAGAACTGATTAGGACCGTGAATGAAGATTTCAAGGATATATAGAAATAAAGACATTTCCTGGATATGTTGAGATAAAGAAAATAAAATGAGATTGAAGGTGAGAAGTTCTGATGGAGATAATGCACAGCATGATTGTTCCAGATGCACTGGATCAATAAAAATGGCATCCCAAGAATTGCAATTAGATTTTTTTCCTACTCCATGCTTGCCCATATTCTTCTAAGTAATCATAACAACGTAATCAGCTGAATGTAAGAAGGACAATATTTGTTTAACATTTGCCTTGATAGAAAGCACTTGGTGCAAAGTTTTATTTTATTGACGGTCCACTGGACACTATAATAAGGAGGGAAAAGAGTGGCGAAAATCTAAATAACATTCCAAACTTTTATTAAGTGGTAAAGGGGTCTTAGTTCATTGATGTTCTGATCCAACAACAACTAATCCTTCCCCAAGAAACATTTTTTTCTTCCCAACCTTCCTCTGCAGTCAGAGCTGCTTTTGTCTTCTGAACTGATAGCACTGTCCAATTACAAAAACACAATAATTTATTGCAACATTCAATGAATGTCCTTTTGCTGGTTCGAAAAGAAGTGATGATCATATCAGTAACTCTGTAGAGAGTTTTCAAATCTAATAAAGGAATGTAAATGTCTCTAGGACATAGTGCACAGCGCCTCCTCCTGGCTCGGTGAGATTGAGCTTATACTGTTTATATTTTATAAAGATAGAGGGAAACATATATAGTTTTCAGGATGAGTGCACAGCCCAAATTCATGGTCAGCTTTTGATAGGTTTTCATGCGCTGTTGATTTGTGATAATGTCATTGTTAGCTGTCCTTTGAATCAAGGATGAAGCCTACTCGGAGTCATGAATATCTGCCTCAAACTTAATTTTTTTCTAATTCATTCACAGGCAGCAATGAGTCAACCACATTGATGTGGGTCTGGAGTCATGTATAGGGCAAACCAACAAAGGAGAGCAGTTTCCTTCCCTGAAAGACATTAGTGAAGCAGATAGGGTTTTTCGACAATTGATCATAGTTTTGTAGTCATCATTAGACTCTTAATTCTAGTTTGGTTATTGAATTTAAATTCCACCATGGTAGGATACCAACCCAGGTTCCCAGAACATTAGCTGGGTCTCTGGATTAATAATCTAGATAATACCACTAGGTCATCACCTTCTCTTGTTAAATGACCGAACAAGCTAATTTTTGACTTGTGGATCTTTGAGCACATGTTGTTGGATGCCCCGCAATATAGTGTGATCTGGAGTGTAGAACTTTGTTTTCTTCTCTGCCATTGTTTCATCTCATCATTAAGGCATTTGGATTTAAAGCATGAAGCAGTTTGATGGACAAATTGTAACTATTTTGAATGATTAGTAGCATGTTCCTCCCCAGTCATTCATGTCAATGCTTCTGTGCTTCAAGGGGGAGTTGTAAAAAAAAAGAAATTGCTGGAAAAGCTCATTAGGTCTGGCAGCATCTATGAAGAGAAATCAGAGTTAACATTTCAGGTCTGGTGATCCTTCCTCAGAACTCCCTCAGAGACTTTGTCGTGTTTTCTTTGTCCTGTCGTGGACCCATTGGCTCCAGTGAAAAATGTCCCAGCCGATGCAGCCTTTCTTTATAACTCAAACCTTCCACATCTGGCAACATCCTGGTAAATCTTTTTCTGAACCCTCTATAGGTTAATAATATTCTTCCTATAACAGGGAGACCAGAACTGGACGCAGTACTCCAGAAGAGGCCTCATCAATGTCCTGTACAATCTCAACATAACATCCCAACTCTCTTGCTCAAAGGACTGAGCAATGAAGGCAAGCGTGCTAAACACCTTTTTAACCACCCTGTCTATATGTGATGCAAACGTCAAAGAATTATATACCTAAACCCTTAGGTCCCTCTGTACTGCAACACTACCCAAGGCCCTGCCATTAATTGTATAAGCCCTACCCTTGTTTGTTGTACCAAGATGCAATACCTGTCATTTATCAGTCATTTTGCAGCGCATTGACCCATTTGATCGAGATCCCTTTGTAATCTTAGAAAACATTCTTCACTGTCTACAATGCCATCAATTTCGGTGTCGTCAGCAAACTTGCTAACCATGCCTTCTACATTTTCCTCCAGATCATTCACATGAACGACAAACAAAACAGGAGCCAGCACTGATCCCTGGGGAACACGACTGGTGACAGGCCTCCAGTCTGAAAAGCAACCCTCCACCATCACTCTACTCAAAGAGACTTAAGTGAAATATATAAGATCCTGAAGGATCTTGACAAGGTGGATGTAGGAAAGATGTTTCTTCTTGTCAGAGGTGCAACTTTTGAACTTTTTGCCCAAAGACGCGGTGGAGACTGCGTCTTTGAATACCTTTGAGGCAAAGATTTTTGTTAGGCAAGGAAATCAAAGTATAGCGGTGGGGGAGGGAGAGATGAGAATGAGAAACTTGGAACAGAACCAGATCAGCCATGATCTTACTGAATGGCAGAACAGGCTTGAGGGGCCAAATGGTCTATTTCTACCCTGAATTCATATGTTTATATCAGCTTGCTACAGCCAGTTTAGCATTATCAGTCAGGCTTGCAACATTGCTCATTAATGCTTGCAACATTGCTCATTAATGCTTGCAACAAGCTATAGATACTCTCAGGTAACAACCTGTACTCTGTAGGAAGAGAAAACATATCCAGGCACTGTGCCTGATATTCTCCATTGCAGCTTCTTGACCAATCAGAGTCAACGTGCAACCAATCAGCACCCTTTTCTCATACCATATAACTTGTCGCTTCTTTTAAAATTTGGCATTCTTGCACTGTGTCCAGGTGAATGCAAAGAGAAAAGCTTCAACAACGTGACTCTTCTTGCAGCAAATAGGTAAGGAAAAATGGTGCAACTCATGACATCATTGGAACTAAGTCTATTGAGACAATACCCATGCTTAATTAAAAGGCGCATACTTTCGAATGTAACATTTTACCAATGGATGTACAATAAGCTTTATTTTAAACAGTGCATTATGAACCAGCACTCTCAATAAACCAGCAAAAATTATGTTCCTCAACTACCATGAAGTTTACTGTATTATTCTGCCCAATTATTATAGACTTTTAATTTATTTATCTCAATGTAAATATACTTGTTGTTCAAATGAATGGCCACACAAAACACCAACACATGGTTCAATTTCGAGTCAATTTCTCCTCAAATACTGTGATCTACCGCGATGTCTGAGTAGTCAGTTGATGGTGTGAGTGAGAAGGCTTTCTGCCAGTAACCTTTATTTAAGGCAAAGTTGCATTATTATTTAAGTGATTTATGTTGTAAATAAAGTATAACGGTGATGTGTGTACTCCCTGCATTTCTATTACTTAGTGAATGTTTTTACATTAATTACGTGGACCTCTTGATTATACGGAATATTTGATCATCTGGCACATTCCTGGTCCCATAGGTGCTGGATAATAAAATGTTTACTGTATTATTTTCATCCATTTTTCTCCTCAAAACTCATCTTGCTGATTATTTAGATGAGGGTTTTGTTAACTTTTATTTTAAAGTTCAGAAGAAGGTTTAGGTAACTGTCCAAATCACTAAACATCTAATTTTGTATGCACTGGATTTGTGACCCTGCATTTTTGGGAGCTAATTAATGAGAGGACATTTTTTTTTTCCAATTTTGACACAGAAGCATTCCTTCCCACAGTACAGGCCAATTACTGGAAACGCAAGTATAAAGCAGCCAGATAGGCCAGATACTCAGTAACAGAATTGTTCAGGGAATACGAAAAGCCAAAGAGGTTCAAATTCCAATTAACATATCAAACAGCAATAAATCTATCTGAAATCCTCTTTTGCTAAACAAGATGTTTTTTCATTACGTGCAAACATGTAAAATACTGAGGAAACCCAGAATGCTCTCAACGACTTTCAGAAATATTCACAAACTTGCTTCTACTTTGTTTTCCCAAAAGTTTAGTTTGTCCCATATTAAAGGAGTTTTCCATCACTCCTCAAGTCCTCATCCCCTCTCTCCCACCTTCTTATAAATCAGCTAAACAGTTTCCTAAGGATATTGGTGAAAATGGACTGTCTGTCTCAAACCTCTTGGGCTGCTGCTATAAAGATGGTCATTGAAAGGTGCATGAACACAGCTAGGATGTATCGTTCTTTCAATATATTGTTTAAATTTTGCTTTTCACCTCAATAACAAACTCCATTGACCTTACCTAAGAGGTTGAATAAGGAACTAACTTTCCAAATGTCTCTCTGTGTTTATTTTCTACAATCCACCGAAAGGCAGATATCTGGATGTTCATTGATCAGTTTACACCTTTTGAAAGGGAGTCATTTAGTTCAATTGGCTGGATAGCTGGTGTATGATGCAAAGTAATGCCAACAGCATGGGCTCAATTCCCACATTGGTTGAGGTTACCTAGAAAGTCCTGCCTTCTTAGTCTTGCCCCCTCAGCAGAGGTGAGGTGACCCTCCAATGACACTCACCACCAGCCATCTCTCTCTAATAAGAGAGTGGTCCTCTGGAACATCTTTACCTTGAGAGAGAGGAGGTGGCTCTGTACGTAACAGCTATATTCAGAGAGAGCCGGTGAATAATTGCCCAGAGGTGAGTCAGCTCCTGTGGGCACTCAAGCCGAATACAGTATCTAAATGCCATCCAAATGATTTTGGGGTCAATTTTAATACCAAGCAAAATGCACTCACTCGTTTGGGAAGGCTGGCTTGCAGCCAAGTGCAAATAGGGTCGAGGTGAGGGGAGTCGGTTGGGGAGGTGCACCGAATATATGGGCCAAGGTGGAAGTTGGAGCAAGTCGCGATATTTTTTAAAAATGTTTAACATTATGGATGCTCCCTTAAATGTAAATTATCTACAGAGAGGATTCTAAAGAGGCCCCTATGACTGCACTTCATTTTCTATCGTTGGTTTTAACTGAGGCAGAACAATCCAGTATCCATTAACTAAGAATGCAGATCATCTGCTGGTACTTAACTGCATGCGAGTCTGGGAGAGGCAGTGAGAAAACTGAGCCCATCAGCAGAATAGATTGGAAACAGTTCAGTCTGATTGCCAGAAGAATACATTTCTAAAGACCTTTGGTCCAGCTCTCATTGCTGAGCAAATCCTAGCCTCAATCAACCCTGTTTGGGTATGTTATGTCACCCCCCCTGACATTCTGGTCCAAAGGAATGGGCACTAACACAAGTGCCCCCTGAATCCTGGTCTGAGTAATTTGAATCAACCAGTTTGGCTGAAGCACAGATAGGGCTTGAAGCCAAACTGGGGTCACTGCCACAAGAGCCCCCAACAACTTTCTTTGAATCAACCTGTTCGGGTTTGCTAGGACGTATCTCTGGAGCAGGTGGAACTTGAACCCCGGCCTCCTGGCTCACAGGTAGGGACACTATCACTGCACTACAAGAACTCTCTGTACTATAGTCTGTTGATTTCAGATGTGCAACCATCAGCTTATAATAGACCTTAATGCGCCTATCTAATGCAGTGGAATAATTGCCATGGTAATCACTACAGAGTGCTATCTGGTAACACTTGTTGACAAGGTCTAAAATTGATCTTGACTTTGTACAATCATGAAAGTGATGATAACCATTTTGCATCCCTCTTAACATTTCACTTCAGTTGTCTTCAAGTTTGACTAATTTGAAAACTAAGCTTTGTTACAATACATTAATGGTTCTAATAATTGCATGTTGTTTATTTGTAGCCCCAACTGCAAATCATTGTTCTTGAAAGTGTCCATCAATGTCCTTACACTGATCCTTGTGAATTCTCCTTGTAACAGGACAACAGTCACTCTGAACTCATAATGTTTCTGGGTCATATGTTAAACTTCTACAAAATTGTGAAATCTTATCTCGAACGTTTCACAGCTTAATATAGTTTGGATCAATTTCAACACAATCTTAAAATTCAAGTCATTAGATGTGGGCATTACTGATTAAGTCAGCATTTGTTGTCCATCTCTAAATGCCAGAGTACAGTTCAAAGTCAACCACATTGCTTGGGGTTTGGAGTCACATGCAGGTCAGACCAGGCAAGGATGGCAGATTTCCTTCCCTAGAGACCATGATGTTTTGCAATAATGAACAGAGGTTATACTTAAGCCTGTTTTTCTTTCCAGATTTTCGTTGTGCTAAAATTTCATCATCTGCCATGGTAGGATTCCAATCCGTAATCCCAAACTATTTCCTTGGGATTGTGGAATACTAGACCAGTGACATCACCACTACATCACTACATCCTTGCCTGAAATCATATTAAAGATACTTTTACCAAAAGAGATGTAATGACAAGTATTGTGTTGGAGGTTGGGTGGCTTATGACACTGCATTCTTTTCCTCTGGGGCCAGAGTTTGAATCTACCCCAGACAGCTAAAGTAAAAGTTTACTTCTTCTGTTGCCGTGTGTTTCAAATGAGGAAGTTTCCCACTTCAAGCAGATGTAGACCCACTAGCAAGGTCTACTTTAACATCTAGCCAATTGGGCTCAGAGACTTTGCAAAGATATAGGATTCAAAAAGTTCATTCCAGTTTAAAATTGAAAAGAAAACAGAAAGAGTTTTCAATCTGCAGCAGACCCTATTATCCTTGGCTTGCATTGCTCAATGCCAACATTGAGTCACTTAGTTTTGACACTCCTCATCCTTAGTGAGCATAAAATACACCAAAAATATTGCCTTCCATCACTGACAAGTTCTTAACCATCATTCGAAGGACATTAGGATCTCTCTCCAACAGGATGGGCAGATTGGAAATTGTCCCTTGCAATGTCAATAGTGCACTTGGCACTCGAGCCAAGGGAAAGAACGATACAGATGCCGGAATGTTCTAGTGTCAGATGGCTCAACATGAACATTTTGTAAGGCTGAACGTTAACCACATCAGCACCATGTCCATAGGGCTTTGTATCTTCTTCTTCCTGGAAATGTTCTTATTCTGGGATTATGTCTGGCTGTCTTATACATGCTGTTCCTTTTGAAACTCTGAGGAGTACTCAGAAAACCAAAAAAGGGGTAAATTAAGATGGAGACTGCTTTCATCTGTTCCACAGCTAAGTTAGTGCGTTTCATGACTAATACAATAAATGGTTGTAATGTGTAAAAATTCCATCCCCCAAATTTTTTGAGCTTTCTAGTTCCCAATATATATTCCCCTCCTTTTAAAGGTAGTTTAAGGTGAACTACAGATGGTCGAACTAAATAGCATCACAGGCTCAGGCAGCTGAATGGTCTACCTTCAATTAATCGTCGAGACCTGAAACATTGGCACAGTGGCAGTATCCCTACCTCTGAACCAGGAGGCCCAGGTTTGTGTCCTTTTGCTCAAGAGGTATATAATAACATCTCTGAACAGCTTGATTGGAAATTATTTAACTGTCTCTGTCACCAGCAAACCATTGCAGCAGTGTGTACGATCTACATAACAGAATTGCAGCAATGCGCCAGGGTTTCTTTGGTAGCACATCCCAAACATACAACTTCTACCACTCAGGTAGGAGGACAAGAGACACATGAGAACATACTCTGTTCCCCTCACGCTCACCCCTCAGTCACACACCATCCTGACTTAGAATTATACCACTGTTCCTTTACTGTCACTGCGTCATATACCCTGCACCTTAACAGAAATATGGGTGAACTTTCACCACATGAATGGCAGTGTTTCAAGAAGGTGGCTAGTTATCCATATGTAATAAATGCTGGCCTTCCCAGTGGCAGACACAGAGAGAATAAAAACTCCTGCCTCCTAAGAACATCGGGAATAGAAGTAAGCTGACTGGAGAAAATAACCGCTGCCGTACGTAAAGCAGAAAATTGCCAAGCTTTTGTGCTTATATTAATTGGTTTAAGCATAGGTACACAGCAGGGTTCAGCATCTCTGGCTTGATATGTGAATTTTGTTTATAGTTCCACTCCTGGCCACACTACGTGGGGATACTGGATGCGAAAGAACATGCTTAAATCATGACCCCTATCGGCAACATGGGCATTTGAACAAAACAGTAGAAGGAAGTGAGCAGCAGGGGCCAGGATTTAACTCAATTGGTGGCGCTGTCACACCTCGGAGTGAGAAAACAATAGGTTCAAATCCCATTTTCAGGACTGGAGCACACATGTAGGTTGACAGTTGTGTGCAGTGCGAAGGAGGCACTCCATTTCCAGAGATGCTGCCTTTTGGATGCGACATTAGTTAAACAGAGAATTTCCCCCTCAGCCCTCTTGAGGGTACATAAATGATTTTAAACCACAATCAAAGCAAAGGTAACACAGTGTGGAGCTGGAGGAGCAGAGAAGGCCAGGCAGCATCAGAGGAGCAGAAAAGTTGACGTTTTGGGTCGGAACCCTTCTTCAGAAATAGAGGAGGGGGAAGGGAGCTGGGAAATAAATAGAGAGAAGAGGGGTGGGGCTGGGGAAGGTAGGTGGGATGGTGATAGGTGAGTGCAGGTAGAGAATGGCGGAGATTGGTCAGTGAGGTGGGAGGAGCAGATGGTGGGAGAGAAGATGGACAGGTTGTGTCGGATCAAGGAGGCGGGAGGGAGGATGGGTGGGGCTGGGGAAAGGTAGGTGGGGTGGTCATAGGTTGGATGCAGGCAGTGGTGGGTAGTGGGGATTGGTCGGTGGGAAGGATAAGCCGGATAGTTGGGGAAGAAGATGGACAGGTTGTGTCAGGTCAAGGGGGCGGGGTAGAGAGGGAGGGTTGGACGTGATCCCGACCTAAAACGTCAACTTTCCTGCTCCTCTGATGCTGCCTGGCCTGCTGTGTCCCTCCAGCTCCACACTGTGTTATCTCTGACCCCAACATCTGCAGTTCTTGCTATCTCTGAATCAAAGCAAAGAGATGTCCAGGCCAACTGGTGTACTTAAAACAGGTTAATTAATCATTTCTGTTCTTCACTTTGTGGGCCTTTGTTCCATGCAATCTGACAGTATCTGTTCACAGACAAAACAATGGTGATAGAGTTAGCTCAGTTGGCTAGCCAGCTGGATTGGTGCTGCAGCGTAACACCAACAACATGGGTCAATTCCCGCACTAGCTGAGGTTATCATGAATATCCCACCTTCTCAATCTCTCCCCTTGCCTGAGGTGTGGTGACGCTCAGATTAGACTCACCTACTGACAGAGCAGCCCAATAGGACTATAGCATTAGTTGCGATTCTAATGTAGGAACCAAGGCAGCTAATTCATAGATAGTAAAGCTTCAAAAATAGCAACGTGGCACTCATCTGTTTTAATGGTAGATAGTCACTGAGAAATCAAGAACATCTCCTCTGACACCCTTTAATTTTTTTTTAAACTTAGTTCATGGGCTTTACTGGTTGGGCCAGCATTTTTGCCCATCTCTAATTGCCCTCAATTGCTGGTGAGCTGGTATATTAAGATAAAGCCACCATAGTCCACAGGACCATGCGGCTGCTCTCTCATCAGATGAGTGGTGAGGTCAAGGAGACAGGACCTTCTTGATTATCTCCGCTGGCATGGTATGACTAGGTACAGCTACAATGCTGCTAGGAAGGAAGTTCCAAGATTTTGACCCAGTGACAGTGAAGGGACAATGATATGGTTCCAAGTCTGGATGGGTGTGTGATTGGAGGGGAACTTGCAGATTGAGGTGGTGCTCATGAGCAATGATCTCATGCCCAAGACGCGAGGTCAGTCATCGCAACTCCAGGACATCGCTGCAGGAATTCCTCGGGGTACTGCCCCAGACCCAAATATTGTCAGCTGCTTCATCAATGAGCTTCACTCCATCACAAGGTCAGAAGTGGGGGTGTTCACTGATCACTGCACAATGCCCATCACAATTTGTGACTCCTCAGAACCTGAAGTAGTCTGGTCCAGCAAGATCCGGCTTGGTCTGATATGTGTCAAGTAACATTGACACTATGTAGTGCTAAAGCAATGACCATTTCCAACAAGCAAGAACCTAATCATTTCCCCTTGATAATTAATGGTATTACCATCACTGAATTCCCCACTATCAATACCTTCTGGTTACCATTGACCAGAAGTGAACTGGACCAGCCATATAAATACTGAGGCTACAATAGCAGGTCAGATGCTGGGAATTTTTGGCAAATGCTCACCTCGTTTGTCTCCAATACCTATCTACCATCTGTAAGACACAAGTCAGGAGTGTAATGGCATAGTTTCTATTTGCCTAGAAGGGTGCAACTCCCAACAACTCAAGAAGCTCAACACCATCTAAGATAAAGCAGCCCACTTGATTGCCATTACACCCACAACCTACAAAACTTACTCTGTTCATCACCAACACAAATGGCCCAGCAGTGTGTGCGCACCACGTGAAAGATGAACTGCAGCAATTCATCCAGCACCTTGAAAACCTGTGGCTTCTACAGAAGCAAATGAATGGGAATACTGCACAATCCGGAAGCCACAACTCACCCCAACTGGGAACTATGTTGCGGTTTCTTCACCACTACAGAGTCAAAATCCTGACCTCCCTTTCTGACACAACTGTGGGCACAGGAGGGCTGCAGTATTTCAAGAAGACAGCACATCAGCCCCTTCACGAGAGCATTCAGGGATAGGAAATTTCTGCTGGCTTCGCCACTGATGCCCACATCCCTTGAATGGATGAAAGAAATGCACTTGCTGCTGTTGTCCTTCTAGGTGGTAGAGGTTGTAGATGTTGACTGTGCCGTCTAAGGAGGCATAGTGACTTGCTGCAGTTGATTTGACTGATGCCACTGCACATCACTAGTAGACGGAGTGAATGTTAACGTGACAACTTTCACTGAAGAGAGTAGAGAGTGCCTTGGTTTATCATTTAATTTGAAATTCAGCCCCTTCAACAATAGGCTATAGGGATCAGCCATGATCTCATTGAGCGGCAGAGTGGACTCGATGTGCTGAATGATGTATCCCATCTCCTACATCTTATGGCCTTATGGACTGCTCACTTGGTACAGCTCTGGAGTGTTAGGCTGGTTTATGAGCTCAGTCAGTAGGATGGGATTGAGCCCACAATGTTCCAACTCGAGAAACGGCTGACAGGCAAAAAGACTGGAACCACGCTGAAAAGATTGGTCTGGGGCAAGGGAGGAGGGTGGCGATGAAGAGAAGGAGGTACAGGATACTCATGCACCAGGCTGCCCTTGCGCGTATCTTGGCAACTTGCTCCAAATACCTTTGGTGGGAGGCTTAGATGTGGTCACTAGCAACTTGAAGGGATTGGTATGAGGATATCATCTGGCTGAAGAGGACAGAACAACTGGGAAAAAACACTGTGAGGAGGAATCGGGTAAGCAGAGGTGGTAGCAGGACAGGGTTGGTGCAGGGTATGGGGAACTTGGCTCAGGGATGCGGCAACTACTAATCTGCTTTACTTTTAATTGAATGCCAGCAGCAGTATGTGGGCTTGAAGCTTGTCCAATCACCATCATCCACTGTGTCACGTTTCCATTCCCAAGACTTTCCACCTCAGTTATTCACAGCTGTAGCTGCCAAAACCCTAAGTTAAACAGAAGCCGTTTTGTTGAGTCTCTTGCACCTCTGGGACTGGACCAAGGTTACAAAGGCTCAATTCATTTGTGATTAATATTTTTTAAGGTTTTTGTAAAAATATTTTCCCAGTTTCCCTTCTTTGGGCTGAATCCAAACCAGACTCTCCAGAGGTAAGATGTGTTACACAATACTTGCCTCTGTACCATTGTGTATTATACATACACCAATAAACTCAACCACCCACACCCCCCTCTAAAACACACAGACACACACACACACACACACACACACACACACACACACACACACACACAGACACACAAATATCAAGGCTGATTTGTATTTGAATGACATTTTTATTTACTTCCTCGTAGGATGCCAGTGCCTCTGCTGTGTCAGCAGATAAATGTCCATATTCCGTCACATTTCAATGGTTAGCATGAGTTAACCAGACGCAACTTGCTGACGTTAGTCAGCTGCTAAAGTATAGGGTTGATAGACACTGGGATTTTGTTCTGTTATCTTTATTCCCCTAGAAGCAAAATAACCCTCTCCCTTCATTGTTTAGATCCTGCCCTATGCAAACTAAAACACATCCAAAGTGATTTACAATCTATCAGTTCAAAAAGAGATTGACAGCTATGCCCCCTCCCCGCTCCACTCCTCACCCAAGATTCCTGACTTTTGTTGCCTATCAGTAATTGGCTTTACATTGACAGTGAGGAGCCGACTTCCTGAACGCCTACAGCACATCTTGCACAGGTAAATGCACGCCAAAATCCAATGGAGGTCTCAGGTGATTTTGACCCAGCCACAGTGAAGGACTGGTGATACAATTCAATTCTGGATGGTGTGTAGCTTGGAGGGGAACCTGCAAGTTCTGGGTTGTCATCTGCTTGGTACAATGGTTCCCCTCATTCCCATCTGCTCGGGCTTGGTATCTTGGTATCTTTGCTTGGTATCACAGTCGGTCAACTGCTGACTTGATGTCAAGGGCGGTCACCCTCGCATCACTTCCATATTTCAGCTCGTCTCCCCATGCTTAGAGCAAGGCAGCAATAAGGTCAGGATCTGAGTGATCCTAAGCTGAGCCTCAGCTAGCAGATTGTTAACAATTAAAGGTAAAAATGCCATAGGGCTGCTCTCTCATTGGAGAGAGAGAGACTGTTGGTGGTGGTTTAACCTGAGGGTCACCAAGCCTCAGGTGGGCGTTGCTGAGAAGGAGAGCCCTTCTCAGGTGACCTCGGCCAGTGCAGGAATTGAACCCATGCTGCTGCCACCATACTGTATCATGTACCAGCCATCCAAGCTAACCAACCCTGAGTGAGTGCCGCGTGAAGGCACTGTTGCCGACACCTTGAATTACTTTACCGATGATTGAGAGTAGACTGACAAACTGCTAATCATTCCATAACCTTTAATATCCTTGCCTAATAAAAATCTACTAGTTTCGAATTTTTGTTTTAGTTGACATTTAGGTTCAAACAGCTTTTTTGGAGGAGAGTTCCAGATTTCCACCATCATTTTGGGAAAGAAATGTTACCTGCTGCCATCCCATGAACTGTGTTGCTCTAATTCGTTATTCCCCGAGTTCTGGACTTCCTCCGCCAAAGGAATTACTTCTTTGGTGGAACCTACCAATCCTTTCCAGCGTCTTAAACACCTGAATTCAGCACTGATCTACCTTCTCGTTTAAGTCTGTTTTGTCCCTTCATGTCAAGTGAACACAAGAATCACATGTCTGAATGGCAAAAAAGAATTACAGAACAAACCAAAAAGTGATGTTCATTTATCAATTTAATGAGGCATTTCACTGAAGGATTTCTGGCTTGCGATCTTGGAGTTGTTGCTTAGTAAACATTCAGAGGTGACCTCATCTTAAGTCATTTAACTACTGCTTGGAGTATTTATATCTTTAAGAAAACAAAGTTAAGAAACCAAGATCAAAATTCAAGGCCCCTATGATCCGGACATAGCCAGGGTTGAAAGGAGTAAAATGAAAAGATGATTGAGGGAGCAAGGATTAGCCAAGTTTAGCTTAAAAATGCATATAGATTGCTGGGGGGGAGGAAGGGAGGGTTGAGGAGGTTAGACGTGCTCGAGAGTTATGAGGTTCATTGGGGAATAAAAGTGAAACTACTTGATGAACTGCACGTTTTTTTAGCCAATGTCAACCACGGTTTGGTTGATAGCAATCCCCGTGGGTTCAAACCCATCTCCAAAAATGCTGAACACTTAACCTAGGCTGACACATTGCAGTGTGGAGACAATGTTGCATTAGTGGGGGTGATTGAATCACTGCTGCATAAAAACCTAAGGAGGCTGGTGGCAGCAGCACCGCAAATTAATCACTGCCCTCACTGTTTTCTAACTTACTCGTTCACGATGTGGCTGTCATTGGCTCGGCCCGAAACTGTTGCCCATTCCCAACTGCCCTTGAGGTTGTGGTAAGTCCCCTTCCTGAACTGTTGCGGTTATACCCACAAAGCTGTCAGCAAGAGAATTCCAGAATTTTGACCTAGCAACAGTGAAGTAGCAGTAATGTAGCTCCAAATCCAGACGGCTTGTGGCCTGGAGGCAATGGTGTTCCCTGTATCTGCCGCCCTCATCGCTTGCTAGTAATGTCGCAGGTTTGGAAGATGTTGTCAAAGGAGCCATGGTAAGTTACTGCAGTGCAAATAGTACATACATCTGTCTGTCCGGGTTGATGATGGAGAGAGTGAATGTTGGAAGTGGTGGATGGGGTTCCAATCAAGTGGGTTGTTTTATCCTGGATGGTGTCAAGCTTCTTGAGTGATGTTGGAGCTGCACCCATCCAGGCAAGTGGGGAGTATTCCATCACGCTCCTGACTTGTGCCTTGTAGATGGTGGATAGGCTCTATGGAGTCAGGAAGTGGGTTAGGTGCTGCAGAATTCCTAGGCTCTGACATATTCCTATAGCCCCAGTATTTATATGGCTGCTCCAGGTCAGTTTCTACACAATGCTAACCCCCAGGTTGATGATCATCACTGACAAGCAACAAGGTCCCAGTTATTGATGGTACAAAGAAGAACTCAAGGAAGCACAGACAGTGGTGAGCCCCAAGGTGGAGTCAAGGAATGAGTGGTGGCCAACTGTGAGGCAAATGCAGAGAAACCTGTTGTGTGTGTCGCTACTGCCTTCAACAATGTTGCTGGTAGACCACTTCCAAAATGTGAACCATTTTGAGCCCTCAGATATATATGTTACACCTATAAAATGAGCACATTACAATTCCATTTCTAGTCTACAATATTAAGTTACCACTCCACCTGCTTAAACAGATTGGTGTAAGAGATCAAATGGCACAAATCGAAGAAGAGAAGGGGGTTTTCAACATGTATTCCTCCACCCTCAGTATGAAGAACTCACATTGCTATTTATGGGACCTTGCTGTGTCCAAATGGCTGCCTTATTTGCCAAAACAATAGTGAACAGACTTCCAATGGAATTCGAATAGCTGCAAAGACCTTTGGGATATTCAAGAGAAAGAATTTCTTCTACCATTAAAGATAGAAACAGCAATGATGGACTTGCCTAGTTCCCATCTGAAGATCACACAAGAAAGATCGCAATTGAGGTAGAGGGATGGGAGCTGGGTGAGGCAGGAGTGTTTATCAAACATTATTTTCCTTGAATCCTGGCCATGGATGTGAGAGTGATGCCTGAAATGCATTGGCAGATGCCAGAGTTTAAGTCAAATCTTGCACCGACTTGTGTTTTTGAGATGTTAATGACAAAATAAGTACCGCACTCTGTGGGAGAAGAGACATGATTGTACTAATTGACTTATCTGTGCAGTGGAATAACTATATACATTAGGGAAGCACCCTCAGGGTCAATGTATTGTAGCACAATCTACTTCTACAAGGATGTTAGCAGAAACTGCACAGTTGGTTATATTTTGAAGAAAAGTATTCCAGAGAGAGCTGAAGTTAAAGACCAGGGAAGGAAAGCTTCATTCAACTGGGAATGCCAGGACCAAATTGCTTTCTCTTAAAAAGAAAGGGTTACTAGCCATTCTGATATAATTCTGCCTGCTGAAATCACAAATGTTATCGCTGTAGTTTGTACAATTAGCCTTCTTCCCTTCTGAAAATAAATCACAATCTTCCCTTATTCCAAAGGAAGTCAGAGTGCTGAACAGAGTCATCATCTTCATTTGTTTACATTACATTGCAATCTACAGGACAGCAATGTGCTTGTAACATGACGCTGTTCATTCTTTTTTAAGTTTGGCTGCATTTGTTAGGAGTTAAGAATCAACAACATTGTGTGGGTCTGGAGTCACAGCTCGGCCAGACTGGGCAAGGATGGCTTTGCCTCTTATCCCTAAAAGGGTATTAGTGAACCAGATGAGTAATTAGGACAATTGACAATGATTACATGGTCACCATTAGGCCATATTTTTAATTGATTTTAAATTTCACCATCTGCCACTGAAGGATTCAAACCCAATGCCTCCCAAGAATTAATCTGGGGTTCTGGATTACGAGCCCAGTGACATTACCACTGTGCCATTGCCTGACTACACTAGTACCATTGAAAATCTTCAATAAGTCAAGGGGTTCCCCTAAATGACAGCATTGCCCCAATACTACAATGTATACACATTACCACCACAACATACATACATAAAACCCTCATTATCAGTTTTAAGAAACTCAACCACTATCACTTTCTTTGCCTTTTGCTCCATGACTACTTTGTTGTTCAATCTATTCCAGACTTTTCCTTTTGTCCTTTCCCTCTTTCAAAAGCATCAAAACCTCATTTCTACCATCCTTCACTTCCGATGAAGGGCCATATTCAATACAAAATGTTAACCTCAATTCTCACCACCAGAGATGCTGCCAGACCTGCTGAATTTTCCAGCACTTTGTTTTTGATTCAGATTTCCAACGCCTGCAGCGTTTTGTCTTTGTACAAGAAACCTTGACATGCGTAACAAGTCTAAGATCAGCCACGTGGAAAACCAGGCTTGTGTTATCTTGTGCCAGCATTTTCTGGTTATGCCTGCTTTCAATGTGTAGAACACTCGGTGGGAACAAACCCATAACATCACATCTGCCTGAAGACACAATACCAACGTAATAACAGAACTTGCTTCTGGGGTTCTTGTGACACTCCAGCCATTGCAATCAATCATTGTCATCATTGATAGGCCTGCTTCGTACATCCTGCTGACTTGTTCATTTTGCAAAAATGATCAAACTATTTCAACCAGGAAGGCCAGCACCAAGCAATAACAGAATATAATTGCTCCCACCATGCTATTGCATGTGTAAACACTGGTTGCAATGGGCTGGTTAAAAAATGTTTGGAGAGCTTTACAGACGAGACAGGCTTTCCAATGCCTCTGAAGTAATTGTCTGTTTTTGAATATTATCTCTTTCGGAGGAAAAAGAGTCAAGGTATTCGGAGAATGTGGACCTGTGTCCAAGATTCAGCAACGGCATGAGACCTTGCCCTACACCAACCTCTTTCCAAGCACTCCATCTCTGAAACTATGCTCAAAGTTTGGTTGAAAGATGCCAAAAAAGAGCAAGCGATCAAGTTTACAAATAAATGGAGTTTATTTTTCTTTTTGAGATGAAATAGGTTTGATACTTAGGATGATTTGAAGCAGCTTCATGAAGAATTGGGTCAAGACAATGCAGATGCACATGTTTGCAAACTAAAAAAATCCCAAATTCCAAGTGTAATGGAGGAATAGACACTTGTCCACAGTTGTAGGTTTCTCTCCAGGATTTTCGTGTACTAGCTCTGGAGGTCAAGGGTCATGGTGAAACAGATGCCGTTCTCACTCACACTTGGAAAGTAGGAAGAAAGTGTCTGGACACTGCCTCTTGGGAAGGAAAGTCTAGATAACTCCTTAATGTCATCTGTGCTTTCAGTGTAACTTGAATATTTATGAGGAGATTTATGTATCCCACTTCAATAATATAATTAAGGAACATTTCACAGGGTGAAGAGGTTGTGACCCCAAACCTACTACCCACCACTCAACATGAGCCTGCGCCACTAGGGGCAGTGTTATGCAATCAAATGTCTTCCACCAACTGCAGTAAAGTAACTACTTCATAATTGGATTCCCTTTGAAAATTACATAAGATTTGTGTCACTAAATCTTACTGTCTTTGGATTGCCCACACATAGAGATGCACATAGTGCTGTTTGAGAGGGAGTTCCCTCCAAAAGTTGCAGTGACAATGAAGGAACAGTAATATGTGACTAAGTCATGATGCTGTGCAGCTCGAAGGGGAACCTGAAGGTGCTGGTGGTTCCATATATCTGCTCTCCTTGCCCTTCTAGCGTTAGAGGTAATAAAGTTGGAAGGGGTTATTAAGGGTTATTAAGTGCACTCGGCCAGGCAAGTGGAGAATATTCCATCATAATCCTGACATGCATTATGGATGGTGGACAGGCTTTGAAGAGTCAGAAGTTGAGTTCCTCACAGGCAGAATTCCCAGTCTCCGATTTGTTCTTGTAGTCACAACCTTCATATGAATGATCCAGTTAAATTTCAGGTCAATAGCAGCCCCAAGTACATTGATGGAGATTCAATTATGGTTACAAATTTCACAGGAAGGTGGTTACGTTTGCTTGTGTTCGGGATGGCCATTGGCTGACACATGTGTGATATGAATGATATTTACCACTTATCAGTCCAAGCATGAATCTTGACAATGTCTTGTTGAATGTAGGGATGGACTGCTTCTGGAATTAGATATTCCAGGTTTCTGGGTAACCAATCTACTGCATTATTACAATTAATTGACTGACATGTGGGCACCATTGGCAAAGTTAGCATTTGTTGCACACCTCTAAGTGCTCTTGAAATGAGTGGCTTTTAGGATTTTTCAGGATGCCAAGATAAACCATATTGTATTGAGTGTGGAGTCATATATAGGCCAGACCAGTTAAGAACAGCAGATTTTCTTCCTTAAAAAAAGACACAGTGAGCTAGATGAATTTTACAGCACTGGTAGTCTGAGTAATTGTGTCCATGAAACTATTTTTCAATTCCAAATTTATGAACTGAATTCAAATTCTACCAACTGCCATGGTGGGATTTGAACCCATGATTCCAGAGCCTTTGGATAACTAGTCCAGTGATATTAGCATTACAATAACTTTCTCTGCTGAATGCCCTGCATAAGTTTACTACCACATATTCTACACTATAAAAGTGCCCATGCTTCAGGAGCACATCATTGGCTGTCAAGTGCTTTTTGAGCTCATGAAAGACGATACTTAAATACAAGGTCTGGACTACAAAATCACATGAGAAAAAGCAGCTTGTGGAGGGAAGATTTTTATCATGAAATTGTATGTTTGTTCTTTATAAAGTTTTATGATACTGTCATTCCTCATGCAGAAAAGGAAATCTCTCCCATTCCCACAGGGGTCATGAGTAAAGAAGCTTAGTATTGCATTTGTGAAAACATCGTCAATAATGAAACCGCAAACTTAACAGGAGACTCTGACAAAAGGTCACTGAATCTTCTCCACAAGTGCTGCTGAGTATTTCAGATCTGCCATTTTAATTTGAGATTTGTGGTTTCTGGAGTATTTTGACTTTTGTGGCATTTCTCTACCTCTGAGAGATCATCCCATTTTGCTTTTCAATTATTTTCTGAGATATTCTGCAGTGAACCTTTTATATTTCCAGGGATACTTAACCAACTTCTCAAGCTTAAGCCTTGTTGGGCAACAGTGTGTAAGTAATAATTCAAAGCCAATACAGTTCTTCCCTTACAATTGATGCATCTAGTCAATCATTTGGAAATTGGCCAAGCAAGAAAGTTCAAGACAACAAGGTGCAGGGCTGGATGAACACAGCAGTCCAAGCAGCATCATAGGAGCAGAGAGGCTGACGTTTCAGGCCTAGACCCTTCATCAGAAAGGGGGGAGGGGAAGGGGGTTCTGAAATAAATAGGGAGAGAGTGGGAGGCGGATAGAAGAGGGATAGAGGAGAGGATAGGTGGAGAGAAAACAAACAGGTCGAAGAGGCGGGGATGGAGCCTGTAAAGGTGAGTGTAGGTAGGGAGTTAGGAAGGGGATAGGTCAGTCCAGGGAGGACGGACAGGTCAAGGGGGCAGGATGAGGTTGGTCGGTAGGAGATGGAGGTGCGGCTTGAGGTGGGAGGAGGGGATAGGTGGGAGGAAGAACAGGATCGGTAGGAGATGGAGGTGCGGCTTGAGGTGGGAGAAAGTTCAAGCTTTGTCAATGTGGAAAACATGTCCATTTAGCCAATTCAGAAAACTTTTCCTTTTTAAAAAAAGAACACTAGCTTTTGTACAATACCAGAATTAAAAATGAGATTAAAAGTTGAGGCAGTAAACAATGGAAATGCATTCAAGTGCAACTGTTTGCTCAAAAGGGTATAGACTACAGAGTCATTTTTCCAAGTGCATGACATCCCTTATGCATTACATCCTTGACTATTGAGATCATGTATTTAGAAATTTCAGGCAAGCTCCCAAGACTTTCCAACTATCGTTGGACTTGAAAGCATGGAGGCAAGCCCAGGATTTCTCAACTTGAACTGTTCGTTCATGAAGATTTGCAACAGCAGCACGTTCTTGTGGAAAATTGGCGCTTGCTTAATAAAAAAAAAGTGTAGGCTGGTTAGCTCAGTTGGCTAGACAGCTAGGATGTGAATCAGATTAATGTGAATTGCGAAGGTTTGATTTCCGTTCTAGCTGAGGTAGATTTGGGACCTAGATCGTCATTCTGCCAGGAAGTGGAAGGTAATGGCAAATCACCAAGCTCAAAAAAAAACTACCGAGAAAACTGCTCAGGGTGAAACATTAGCAGGCCGTGAGCTATTGCATTCAGGCTTGAGTACACAAGAATGAATATTAAAGGCATTCATCACACATGACGTGTTTCAGGATATCCTGAGCATGTGTTTTAAAAGTGTATATAGATGTATGTTCCTTCATTAGACTGAATGAAAGCATTACCAGGAATGGTTATTAAAGTAAGCCAGTTTGAAGAGCTAATTAGGTGCATTTCGGGAAAGAAAATGTTGTGAGGAATCCAAGACAAAAACAGGTTGATGATTTTCACCTATCAATATGCGACAGTCTACTTAGCCTTGCTAGCATGTTGCTTTCCCTGAATGCCCCTCTGCTTTTAGACTGAATCCTTTAATCCATGTTTTAAATTTCAAACAGGAATTTTGCACATCTGCAGCCATCAGGTGCTCTGCAGCTGGTAACTGGAGCTTGTTAAACAAAATATTTTGCTCAGTGAGTCAATGGTAGCTGGATTTTATTTTGAAAAAGGAGCACAGGGCAGATCGTGTGAGCATTGCCAGGGAGAAAACGGCTTTATATCTCCACTCGAATCCTTTCCCTCACAATTCTAAAATTGCCCAAAAGAGCAATGTAACTCATCTTGCATTGTTGGAGAAGTATTCGGAGGCACTCTACGTTCCTGTAACATTCCTCAGTAATATTTAGAAGAAAACATTTAGAAAGACTAGGCAACAGCAATAGAGGACTTGAGCCAGAATGCACTGTAGGCAATCTTCTTCATTCATGGATGCTTATGCAACAAGTTCCAGATGCCCATTCAAAACCACTTTGCAGTGAGAAGGTACTGAGTTAGGCTGGCTTCATATGTGCACTAATGCATTTCCCAGTGGAAAACTAAAGACTGGATAAAGTTTAGGAGGAGGATGTGGTCTCTCTTTCCTACCACCCTCTCATCTCTGCAGCCAAATTATAGCTCAGACAAAAGAGATGGGACTGGATGAATACAATGACATTTCCCCAAAACAGGTAAACTGACATAAGGTGCCAATGTCCAGACTGCAGAACACCAACAAGTATTTTTCACCCTTGGTTGACTGGTAACTTTCACCTGTGAGAGACAGAAAGTTGTGGGTTTCAAACCCCATGCCAGAAACTTGAACACATGATCTGGGCCTGCATTCGTGTGTCATATGGTGCAGACAGTGGAAAGGACGTTGTTTGTTTGGATTATGAAGGACATTGTTTTTCAGATAAGATATTAAACTAAAGCCCCATTTGGTGAGGCAAATTTTAAAGATTCAATCACAATACCCAAAATAGAACATGGGAGTATTTCATGGACAATGTCTTTCCCTCAACCAAGCCCACTGAAAGTAAATTATTTGGTTGTTAATGCCCCTTCTGCTTATGAGCACGAACAGATTGTCACATTTCCTGATATTATTACAATAACTACACGTCAAAAGAAACTTCATTGACTGTAAAGTGTTTTAGGGCATCCTGTAATTGTGAAAGGAACCTTATAAATGCATGTTCAAAAGCAGCACATAAGAATACATAAATCCACATGTGTTGGAGAGTGAAGCCCAGCTTGGGATTAGAAACCTGTAGGTTGTAAGCGGAGAAAAACAGTGTTTGGTAGGCAAATTCATTCGAATTAGAGATGGCACATAGCAAAAACAAGAGAAAAGGACTGGGAGGCAAAAAGTAATTTTTTTTCATGCACATCTTCAAACATTCTGTATTCAACAGTAATAGGCAAGCTGCAGGCCAGCAAATCATAACTACGTCATGCAGTAACAATATTTTCACTGTTATACAGTCTTCCCTGTTATGCGATAAAGATGGCACATTCTTCTCCATTTGAACCCCTCGACTAGATTCAAGTCTGTAATCACTCCCAGGTATCCATTATTCAATACATAATCTATCTGAGCTCCTCGATTAGATTCGAGTCTGAAATCATTCTCAGGTATCCATTATTCGACATATAAACCATTTGAATCCCTCAATTAGATTCCTGTCTGTAATCGCTGCCGGGTATCCATTATTCTATATATAACCGGTCCGAGCTCCTCGATTAGATTCAAAACAAAGCGTATTCTCTATTCAATTCTATTATATCAAATGTTTGCCACTTGCAGGCTCTACATTATTTCCCTTCAAGTCATCCCTTAAAAACTAAAGTTCTCATTCCCTACAATAAATAATGTTTATATGTCACATAATTTTTCACATGAGTCATTAGTTTTTTTTGTACACAATGATCAGGCTTCCTTGTAACAAGACCGTCTTTCTGCTCTGGCTTTTAAACTCTGAAAAGAAAGGAGTCAGTATGCTGCTGAAAGGAGTCTCACATTGGGTCTCGCTACACAATGGAAAATGGGTTTGGAGGCCAGCTGAAACATTGCCTAAAACATCCCTCTCGCGTGTGTGTTGGTGGTGGTGGGGGGAGGGTGAAGGTGGGAGGAGGTTGGTGGTAGGCAAGAGTGGTGCAGCTGCAGTGAAAATGAAAACGGTGAATAAAGATCAATGTGCTCTCCCCCAACCCCCCACCCCCTTCCCTCCCCTTCCACCCTCCACTTCATCAGCTCACTCCTCACAGAGGCAAATACCTCGCCCCTTTGCCAAAGGTGTTGTCAAGCTACCCAAAATGTGGCACTCGGACCGCGCCATGCCTGACACCCCCTACCCCTCACTAAACAAAAAGACCCGAATCTGGTGACCATCTCGCCACACGATGAAAACATTCCTTCCGTATTTGTTTACTTTTCCGCAGTTCTGAAGTCACGGGCTGCGCTGAAGGACTATATAGTTGTCAGAATGTTGTAATCGCTGTGCTTCTGCCAGGACGAACCACGCTCAAGGCACACACACACACACACAGATGTTGGAACATCGTTACTGTTTCTTTTAACCTCGGGAGGGAGGTGAGGTGGGGATGGGGGAGGGGGGAGTGACAGGATCTTCTGTTGGTGCACAGAGGGAATGGGGTCCGCACACCCCAGTCTCTGGCACACATTGCTACAAGGATAGTTGGGGGGGCGGGGGTGTCCAAAGCGATCCAGAACAGCGATCTCTGAACCAAGGTGAGTGGGCGAGGGTCCTACAGCCGATCAGTAGCCCCTCACTGGGAAAACCACCCGTTAATGACCAAGGAGCAGATCACCGCCTTTAGATGCGCGCTGGCTCCCTGGTTAGCACTGCCGCCCCACAGCACCAGGGCCAAGGTTCTGATTCCAGCCTCGGGTCGCTGTCCGTGTGGAGTCTGCACAGAGGGAATGCAGGATTATACGGTGGGGTGGGATGCTCTTGGGAGCGTCGCCGTTGGCTCGACGGGCCGAATGGTCTGCTTCCATAGATACACGGATTTCAACAGGAATTTCCTGTTTCCTACTGGCAAAAGGCCAACTCAATATTGAGTCATAGAGCTGTACAGCATGGAATCATCAGACCCTTCCATCCAACTGGTCCATGCCAACCAGATATCCGTAAATTAATCTAGTCCCATTGGCCAGCACTTGGCTCATATCCCTCTAAACTCTTTCTATTCATGTCACTATCCAGATGCCTTTTAAATGTTGTAATTGTACCAGCCTCCACCACTTCCTCTGGCAGCTCATTCCATACACACAGCGCCACCTTTGGACTCCCCTACTTTGGAAAAAAGACCCTGACTACTCACCCGATACAGTGTGGAGCTGGAGGAACGCAGCAGGCCAGGCAGCATCAGAGGAGCAGGAAAGGTCCTGATGAAGGGTCGACTTTCCTGTTCCTCTGATGCTGCCCTGACCTGCCGTGTTCCTCCAGCTCCACACTGTGTTGTCTCTGACTTCCAGCATCTGCAGTTCTTGCTACCTCCTTGACTATTCACCCTACCCATGCCGCGCATGATTTTATAAACCTCTCATAGGCCACCCCCTTACAGAGGTTTAGCGCTCATCAACTCATGGGTCCCTTGCCAGCTTCCCACCCCCAAACACCCCCATATTTCTCAGGAACTTTTTTTATTTCAATGTAAAAATAAGTCTCTTTAAACATCAACCGCAAGTATTTCAAAATCGCTCCAGAAAATTTTACATTTTTTTTATTTTGAAGGGAAGATGCCTTGAACCAATCGGATTCTCCCGTGTTAAAACAGAATGGAATCAGATACAGCTCTGTCTCTTCCAAATCACTTGGACTCCTGTGTGCCGGGATGGAAGCAGCGGGGAGCGGGGGGGGGGGGGGGCGGCGGTGTTACCCCACGCCCACACCCCAACCCTAGACCATAACAATACACAATCGCTTTAATCAGGGACACTGATTCACACGGGCTGAATAAGTCAAATTCCATTGACATTACGCAGGAGATTCCAGGATTTTATGATGGGAGTTTGGAAGATTGCTTTATGAACCGTTCGTGTCTGCCTTCCCTTCTTCTCCCACCAATCCCCAGACCCATTCCCGCCACACATACACACACCCCCACCCCCCACACACACACTACCCCAAACCACCCCCACCCCACACACACACTACTCCAAACCACCCCGCCCCCACACACACACTACTCCAAACCACCCCCACCCCACACACACACTACTCCAAACCACCCCCACCCCACACACAC
>NC_063336.1:11260080-11263639 GCF_021869965.1 Rhincodon typus | reverse complement strand
CCAAACCACCCCCACCCCACACACACACTACTCCAAACCACCCCCACCTCACACACACACACACACTACCCCAAACCACTCCCACCCCCCACACACACACTACCCCAAACCACCCCCACCCCACACCCACACACACAAACACACACCCCGAAACCAGCCCCGCCTCTCCCAACACGTGAACATAGGACCAAAAACCAGTCCCGTAACCCCACAATACACACACAAACCACCCCAGGCCAGCCCCACCTTTCCCAACACACACGACCCTAAACCAGCCCCATACCCCCACAACAACACACAAACACACTATCCCAAACCACACATACACACACACACACACACACACTACCCGAAACCACCCCCACCACACACACACCACCCCGAAACCAGCCCCACCTCTCCAAACACGCACACATAGGACCCTAAACCAGTCCCATACTTCCCCACAACACACACACAAACCACCCCAGGCCAGCCCCAGCTCTCCTAATAAACATTCAAACCACCCCGAAACCAGCTCCACCTCTGTCAACACTCACTACCCTAAACCAGCCCCATGCCCCCACAACACACCACCCCGAAACCACCCCCACCACACAAACACCACCCCGAAACCAACCCCACCTCTCCCAACATGCAAACATAGGACCCCGAACCGGTCCCATACCCCCACAACACAACACACACACACACACACACACACCATCCCAGGCCAGCCCCAACTCTCCCAACACACACACATACACACACCACCCCCAAACCAGCCCTCTTCTCCCAGTTATAGTCCAACTATAAATACATACATGAATAAATAAATGAATGTACCTGTTGGACTATAACCTGGTACTCTGTGATTTTTAATCTGTCCACTCGGTTCCAAGACGGACACCTCCACATTATGTCCCTTCCCCCTCACATACACACAGCAGTGGCGATGCCTGGAACGCACAGAAGGGCTGTCGGTTTTTTTTTTAATGGCATCGGATTTAAAAATTATTTTCTGGGTGCGTCGGGAATTGCATCTCCATCAGTTACTGTCTACTCGTCCCCACCATCCCCCAAGCCCCCAGTGCTGGTGACACCAGTCCCTCTGGCAGTTCAATGATACCTTTGTGTGGCGTTGAACAGTCGTGGGGACCAATTGCGGGAGAGGGAGGAGATTGGGGGGTGGGTGTTGATAGCCTGTGCTGAATGGACCCACACACACAGAAAAATACAAGTCAACAGCCCGACAGAGGCCTTGCACTGTCAGTCTGCATCACTCTCACATTGCCCGGACAATGCTGCCTGTCATCCCTCGCAATCATAAGGGTTCGTTGCTTCAAATCCCGCCGCGGCCACAGCTGTGGAAATTGCTTTCAATAAATCCACGGCCGTCGGGAGGGGATGAAGGGCTCGGGGCTGTCACGAACGCTGAACAATAATGCGTTTAAAAGCGCCAGGCCGATATACCGTGGGAAGAGGGGGGAATGCAGTGTGTTCACTGCCTTCCTGTGCAGAAAGATCTGGTTCGAATCTTTGTCCAACAGAAATTGGTACAAAGAAAAGTGTGCTTAAGGCGCACATGGCTGTGTGGGGAAAGGGGGCGGGGGGGGGGGGGTTTGCTGGTGGCTGCGGTTTGGAGAGATTCTGAAACGGTTACTTGGATCAACATCAACGCATCGGAGTTCACTTTGTCCGGGGGAGGGCGAGAGGGAGGGAGGACGGAGGTCAGGGAGAACCAAAATGTGTCAGTAATCCCGAGCTGGCAACATGTCTGGTTGTAGAGCACCATTCTGATAGACGAGGGCATTGGGGGTCCTCTGATGCAGTGGTAGTGAACCTCTGGACCGGGAGGCCCAGGGTTCAAGTCCCATCTGCTCCAGTTATATGTCATCAAACCTCTGAACAGGTTTACCGGAAAATATCGTGAAAAAGAAAGTCACTGAGTTCAATAACATTGCCAAGTGTGGGCGAGGACCTCCACTATCTCTAGGGTACAAGGGGTTAAAGGATCAGATTTTTGTGGATGACTAAAATGCCCATTGATCGGGAGTCATTAACTCGGGGTGAGGCTGGGGGCTAGCTACCCGGAATCCCCCAACTCAATAAAACCATTAGCGTTAACTCCTTTTTGTACTGGACAGTTTGGAATCTCAATCAATCCAGGATCGATACCGTACAGTAAATATTTAAACGGAAATCCCACAGTAACTCTGTATAATGCAGCGCCACAGAATTTAAACAAGGTGGATTTCTTTGGTTACTCCATCAATATAGCATTGCCAAGACAGAGCGGGTAACGTCTGTTGATCTCTTAACTACCAGATTCAACGGGGACTGGTATTAACCCTGCGGACTGAGTCCAGCGCTCAAACCAACAAGGGTCATATTCTTAGAGACAAAATGAAAACTGCAGACACTGGAGTCCAGGTAGACAGACGGGAGGCTGGAAGAACACAGCAGGCCGGGCAGCATCTGGAGGAAAGGAGCAGTCAACGAAAGGGTCACATTTTGTTGAATTCAGTGTCCAACACTTGTGAGGAAGCTTTTAATGTCGCAGGGAGATTGAACGGCGCATTGAGGGGAAGAGACAAGGTGCTCATAATTACTGGGAAGTGCCCCTGTTTCGCCTCTTAAACTCAAGCTCCGCTATTGCTCGGCGTAATGGCAGTGAGAAGGAAGGAGTACTATTTCCCGCTCTGAAATATTGCCTTTTCCGACTCCACAGTCAGCGGAGACTGGTTTGGTTCCACTACACTTACAGGGTCACAGTGCAGACACGTGCAACGGATGGATATCTGATACACGGGGAACACACAACCAGTTGGGTCCAGTAAGTCTCCCTAAAGCCGGAAACTCCTTGCTCTGAAGGTTGAAAACTACCCTGAGATAACACGGTGTAGAGCTGGATGAACACAGCAGGCCAGGCAGCATCAGAGGAGCAGGAAAGCTGACGTTTCGGGTCGCGGAAATTTTCGGGAGTCCGGGATAACACTGTGTTATCTCTGACTCCAGCATCGGCAGTTCTTACTATCTCTGAAAACTACCCTGGCCAGCTTTAATACTGAAATCCCTCTGTTCCTCAGGTCTGAGATCGACGTCACTCATCCCCTTCCACCTCCGCCCCCACCCCATTCCTCCCCCCCCCCCCCCTCCCCGTCACTCCCCCCCCCGCCTCCTCCCCCTCGCTCCCTCCCTCTGCCCCTCCTTATCACTCCCTCCGCCTCCTGCAATTCCCTCCCCAGCCCCAGGTTTCTCTCCAAACAGTGGCTGGCATTTACCGGATACAGCTGAAAGGCGGCCTGTCTGACCTGTTCCAGGCATCCTCTCCCCACCCTCCATCCTCTCCCCACCCTCTACATCGCCAATAGAGTCCGGGTCTTCTCGCCCCACACCTGTCAGCTTCACAGGTCACTACGGCAAACTCTCCCCTTGGGACACCCAACACTGGCACTGGAACCCCCCGGCACAGTCCTCCAACACTGGCATTGGAACCCCCTGGCTCAGTGCCCCAACACTAGCCCTGGGACCCCCAGCACAGTCCCCCAACACTGACACTGGGACCCCCAGCACAGTC
>NC_063336.1:11238641-11260070 GCF_021869965.1 Rhincodon typus | reverse complement strand
CAGTCCCCCAACACTGGCACTGGGACCCCCGGCACAGTGCCCCAACAGTGTCACTGGGACCCCCGGGCACAGTCCCCCAACACTGGCACTGTGACCCCCGGCACAGTCCCCCAACAGTGTCACTGGGACCCCCCGGCACAGTCCCCCAACACTGGCATTGTGACCCCCCCGGCACAGACCCCAACACTGGCACTGGGACCCCCGGCACTGGGCTCCTCCTTCTGCAATTTGAATCATTCTCTTAAAGTGACCCCACCTGAACTAAGCTCCGCCCGCCCGCCGGTAAACTAGCTTTACTGTATCCAACAGGCAGCAGACAATGAACTCCACTAAAACCTGGTGTCTTTTCAGGGAGAGAGCATTTTCCTGCTGGACTGTCTATCATGGATAACATGGATGAACTTGGCGGGGGGGGGGGGGGGGCGGTGGTGAGGTATTGGTACTTCCTGGGCGACGGAAGGAGGGTCCTTTAACCACAAGGGTCCTGACCTGAGGAGTGTGAATGAGGTCAGAGGAAGACTGGACCTTGGCAGTAGGGTGGGGGACAGAGGTGCTGGAATGGTCAGTAAAATGTTGCGAGCGCTGGGGCTCTCCGCCTACAGGAGTAAAGGACAGGCGAAAAAGTTCATCACGATCACCATTTTTAAAGATGTGTGCACCGTGAAATTAAGGTCGGGGAGCGAGGTAGGGGCAACAAGAGTTTTGGAGAACCTTCTCGTCTTCCAGCAGTAATTTATATCCATAAAACATCGCGGCTTGCTTCACAGAAGTGATATCAAATCACATCTATCACAAAACCATACAAGGAAGGGTTTTTTTTCTGTGTTTGGCTCGGCTGACCCAAGATTTGTCAGAGAGGTAAATCTTAAGGCCACCTTTAAAGGAAGAAAAGCCCCGCCTTTCCGAATATTTACAGTGTGTACAGTCCAGGACTGCTCAAACCAAGAACAGTCACAGTCCTTCATAAAAGCATGCAGTTCCTACTATCGCTGAAATCAAGGCTGTTTTTTTTAATAAACACACACACAAGCTGTAGGTAAATGTTGCAAATGGAGTCAAATATGTGTCAAACGCACAACTTAATCTGTCAATAGAAGCTACAATTTAAAGCAAATGCGTAATTCGATTTGTATCCACTCAGGAGCCGTTCCAATTGCTCTGTTAGAAAGAACCGCGTTGGTTACAATTGGGAAGAAAGTAGCGAGTGATCTGCAGTCGGGGCCAGAGATACCTAAGAACTGATTTCAACCTCCAGATTCAAGTATCATACTCTCGTTCTCCAAAGCGATCATCTCCCTACAGAGAGTGTGGGTCTCCAGACAGCAGAAATGCCAAGTTGTCTCTTCACACGTACCAGAACACACATACACGGCACAGTTTAAATATCGAACATGAACTGAAAGCCCTGCATAAACCATAACAGCTCTTGCGAACCTCTCTCGCACGCCCATTGCCACTTATTGCAATGCCTGCCCATCTTGCAACATAGCTGGAAGATGAAAAGATTAACGAATGTCCCGCGTGAGAGAGAGAGAGAGAATATTCGCAAAATCATGGGAAGCTAGCGGAAAAAAAAAACCAAAATCACTGCAGTTCGAAAGTGTTCTCTTTCTCCGTAACATGTCTCTCCCTGAATCTCAGGCAAACGTTACAGTTTAATTGCAAACCTCTGCATCACCGGCTCTGGACTACATTAAATGATGTCACAGCGCACATACATGTTTTACTGAATACACGACTCCGCAACTTTACTTTTTTCTATATGTGACTCATTCAAAAAAAAGATTCTTACAGAGGGAGTAGACTCTCGCAAACTCTCCCCTCCGGTCTGTTTGGCAGCAAGACGCGAAAAACAAATAGCATCGTCACAAACTTTACATCAAAACGAGTGAGGCAGCCTCGCTGATGTTTCTCTAGTTTAAAAAAAGAATTGTAGCAATCAATTGTAGCATTTCATATATTATAAGTACTTACACTCAAAGCATTTCTATTGGATTTCTTTCCTGTTTTTTCCCCCTCCTGTCTGCTGGACAAGTCACCCAGATTTCCAAAAGAACAGAAGGGGAGTGGGGGTGGGGGGGGGAAGAGTTTTGTTTTAAAAAATTAAATAGATCCTTGGAAGTCTGTTAGAAGTAGTGAGAGGAAGGACACGTTTTGATTGCAAAGTTTCCACTTCTCAGATTGAGCCGGTGCTGCCAGTTTGCTTCCCACTAGCGTTCTACCAGCTCTCTCTCTCTGACATTGGTTTGTTTTCACTTTTTTTTGAGTCGCCTTCAGACAGACTTTAACGTCACTCTTCCATCACAACCAAACACAAAACAAAATACTAAAAGGAGTGCAGCACTGGCACTGGCCAATCGTCTGAGAGGTTCCTGTTTCTAAGAGACGCAGCGAGGCATTTGGGGAGTAGTAGTTTTTCTTCTGCTTTTGTTGAAGACGTCTTGTTTATTCTTTTAAGAAGGATGTTCAGAGAGTTTCATTGACTGATTTAAAATGTGGGCTTCAATGAATCTGTGTGAGTTCAATAAAATAATTTCATTTTGTGAATCATCCGAGGGCGGAATACATCAGCCAATATGGTTAGATGGCGATCCAGTTGGGGTCCATTGTCATTTTGATTTAAGTAGGCAAAAAGCCAAGTGAATGAAATCATCCTTAAGTGTATGATCTGAGCAATTTGCCTGGTAAAAACATACTTACTTTAATCATTCTGTTCACCTGTTGGCAAATATTGCACAATGTTAAGCATCATTCAAAATTCCCTTCATACTGAAGCAGACAATGTCCAGATGCAGCAATTCTGCACAATATCCAGGCTTAAGCTGACAAATAGTAAGTAGCATTCTTGCCCACAAAAGCCAGGAAATGACCATCTCCAATGAGAAGCAATTTACACCACCTACTTTTGATACCCAATGGCATTACCATCACTGAATCCCCCATGATCAACATCCTGGGGGTTACTATTGACCAGAAACTCCAATGGATTGGCTATCTTAATACAGCAGCTTATCTTTCATCAGAGACTGTGTCCCCAGGTTTAGACCTCACAACCACAGGGAATATCCTGTCTGCAGATACTCTGTCACTTAAAGAATTTTCTAAGTTTTTATGAGTTCATCTTCAATTCTTATAAACTCCCACTAATACAGATCCAATCTCCTCTGTCTCTCCTCAAAGGACAGTCCAACCAACCAGGAGTCAGTCCGGTGGACATCTGTTGTGCACCCTCTATGACAAATTTATCCTTCCTTAAGCATGGGGAGCAGAAACACACACACTACTCCAGATGTGGTCTCACGGGAGTTATATACAATTTCAGCAAGACATTGTTGTTCCTACACCCACACCCTCTTGTGATAAAAATTAACATATCATTTGTCTTCTGAATTGCTTGCTTAATCTTCATGCTAGTTTTCAGTGACTTAGGAACAAGGAATATATGCCCCTTTGTACATCAAAACTTTTTAATCTCCCACCATTTAACAAATATTCTGTATCTTTATGCTTCTGACCAAAGTGGATAACTTTATACTTATCCATTTATATTCCATCTGCCACACTTGTGCCCTCTCATTCAGGATGTAAAGTGTGACATATTTTAAAAATATTATTTGTCGTAAATATGGAATTCTGAATTAGTAACTAATAGGTTTTCTATGTGTCTGATGTTAATAATTAATTTATAACTATTTCTATATCCATTGAGTCACAGAGTCATAGAGTCTACAGCGTGCCATCCAGTTTTTACAATTTAAACTCGTCCAATTTTCCCACGTTTAGTCCGTATCCCTCCATACCTATCCCATCCATGCACCTGTCTAAACATTACTTAAATGATGAAATTGTACTCTCTTCCAACACTACCTCTGGCAGCTCGTTCCAGAAACTCACCACCTTCTGTGAGAAAAATATTGCCCCTCTCGACCCTTTTGTATTGCTGCCCTCTCACCTTAAACCTATGTCCTATAGTTTTAGACTCCTATTCCATGGGGAAAAGCTGTCCACTATCGACCTTATCATGATTTTGTAGGCCTTCTAAGGTCACCCCTCAGTCTCCTACAGCCTATGTGGCCTCTCCTTATAAGAAAAACCTTCCAGTCCAGGTAGTATCCTAGTAAATCTTTTCTGCACTCCTCGTTTAATAATATCCTTTCGCTAGTAGGGCAACCAGAATTGTACACAGTACTCCAAATGTGGCCTCACCAATATCTTTTACAACTGCAACCAGATGTCCCATCTCCTATACTCAATGCTCTGACCAATGAAAGCAAGCATGCCAAAAGTCTTCTTCATCACCCTGTCTACTTATGACTCCATTTTCAAGGAACTGTGAACCTGTACCCTTAGATCTCTTTGTTATATAACTCTCCCTAGGGTCCTACCATTGACTGTTTAAGACCTACCCTGGTTTGCATTATCAAAATGCTTTACCTTGCATTTATTGAAATTAAACTCCATCTGCCATTCCTCAGCCCACTGGCTCAGTTGATCAAGATCTTGCTGCATTCCCAGATAACCTTCTTCACTGTCCACTATACCACCAGTCTTGGTGTCATCCACAAACTTACTGACCACACCTTATAAATTCTAATCCAAATCATATTTATAAACGATGAATAACAGAGGTCCCAGCACCAAACTGATCACAGGCCTCCAGTCTGTAAACCAACCTTCTACCCACGACCCTCTGTCTTCTACTATCAAGCCAATTTTGTATCCAATTGGCTAGTTCTCCCTGGATCCTGTGAGATTTAACCTTATTCACCAACCTACCATGTAGTACCTTGTCAAAAGCCTTGCTAAAGTCCATGTAAACAATGTCTACCACTCTGCCCTCATCTACTTTCATGGTCACCTCTCCAAAACACGTTCGTGAGACATGATTTCCCATGCACAAAGCCATGCTGACTATCTCAAATGAGTCCTTGCCTTTCCAAATGCCTGTAAATCTTGTCTCTCAGAATCCCCCTAACAACTTATCCACCACAGACATTAGGCTCACTGGTCTATAGTTCCCAAGCATTTCCCTACAGCCTTTTTAAAATAATGGCACAATTTTAGGCATCGTCCGCCTAATCTTCAGGCAATTCACCTGTGGCTCCATGGTGATTTTTTTAAAAACAGGCCTGTCTTTAGAGTGAATGGATTTTGTGCACCACTAATGGACATTTATTTATTTTAGATTGTTTTGACATCCAGAAAGATAAGTAATGGAGCCTCATTTTGTTTAACAGAGTTTGAAATCTTTTTTTTAAAACTTCAGGGAAACACCGAAAGCTTAGAGAGAGAGATTTTTAGTTTCAATTTTTTTCCATTCTGTGAAATAGGATGGTTGTTTCAATGCTCCTGAGAAGGAAAGGATTGATAATGAATGAGGTTACCTGAGAAGAGTTACTGGTAGTCCTAGACCAGAAGTGTTGGGATAAAACCCCAAGAGGTTTCTGAAAGTTGAATACAGTGAAACTCAGGTGTGTGACAACTCCAGGAAGAAGTTCTCTGCAGTTCCAGTCTAAAGGTTGAATTCACAAGTGACTTAAGTGGACACTTGTGCAAGTATTGTACAAGTGGTATTTTGGGTACTGTATGGATGTATAATGGATATTATACAAAAAACTGTGCTGTTACTAATTTTAATTTCTCTCTGGGTTAAGTGATGAGGTGAGATTATACAAATCAGGCCAGTTTTCTCTAGAATTTAAAGGTTAAACGGTGATCTAATCAAAGTTGTCGAGATATCAACAGGAAAAGACCAGTAAGATAAAGATAAACTATTTCCATGAGCTGGAGATTCTCCAACTAAGGGGTATAGCCTGAGAATTAGGGCCACACAGTTCAAGAGAGATATTAGGAAGCACACAAAAAGGCTGGTAGGTGTTTGGAAATGTATGCAGGATCAGTTAATTTTGAGATGGATAAATTTTTGCTATGCAAAGGTATTAAGGGATATGGGTCAAACGTAGATATATAGAGCTAGGCTACACATCAGCCATGATCAGATTGAATGGTGGAACAGACTCAAGGGCTGAATGGCCTACTCCTGTTCCTGTGTTCCTGTTTGCTATCTATAAATTACAGCTGGTGATCTCACCAGGGAGATACATAGAACATAGAACAGTACAGCACAGTACAGGTCCTTTGGCCCACGATCTTGTGCCGACCTGTTATCCTACTAAGATCAAACTACCCTGCATACCAGACCCTACATTTTACTACCGTCCATGTGTCTATCCAAGAGTCGCTTAAAAGTCTCTAAAGTATCTGACTCCACTACCACTACAGGCAGCACATTCCACAGCCCACCACTCTCTGTGTAAAGAACCTACCTCTGACATCTCCCCTATACCTTCCTCCAATCACCTTAAAATTATGCCCTCGCATAATAGTCATTTCCGCCCTGGGAAAGAGTCTCTGGCTATCCACTCTATCTATGCCTCTCATCATCTTGTACACCTCAATCAAGTCATAAGGCATTCATTTACCATTTTCTTTCTGTTGCTTGAAGGAAATGGTAACGTATTTATTTTATCTTTAATACTTAACACCTCTAGCAGAATGACAGAAAGAGAAATGTCAGACAACCTCATTAGCAAGTTGTTCATTATTAGCCACCAACAGTAATATTCAGATTATTATGCTTGATCAATTTGAAATCTTGCCAGTTAACTAGCCAGTATTATGCAGCATTTTATTTCAAATGGAAGCAGGCAACGAAATGCTCTGTCAGTCAAAATGAACACAGACTGGGATTTACGAATCAAAACTTTTAGATGAACAGGGCCATATTTAGGAAAGAAATAGTAAACCCAAAGACACAGAAAACAAAAGCCTAGTTCTCGAACATGATACAGTTGCTAGTGGCAAAGAATGTAGTACACTGTGCAGAGTAAAGGTAATAAGTCACTGCATATTGTACATTTGCTGCATTATCTTTCAAGGTCGATATGAAAGGGATGAAACAATCTCACAATGTTCCTGCAGTTCATGACATCACCTCAGCAAGTCACTACGATGTAACATTCTCCAAACTAAATGCAATCATCTATGTAACACACTCCACCAGGTTACCTTATTTGTAATATTGCTCCTGCCTGTGCTTTATCATATGTGTAACGCACTCCAGCAACGCTATTCTTTGCAGTGTTCCCCAGGCCCTCTTTTATAACAACAACTTGTATTCATTAAGTAACAGCTTTGATATCCCAAAACATCCTGAGGCACTTCATGTAACAAAAATTGACACTAAGCCAAAGAAGGAGTCAACCATGGCTCAGTCGTAACATTCCTGTCTCAGACTCAATAGGTTGTCATGTCTGACTGCAGAAACGTCTCACAGCCCAGAGCAGTACTGAACGAGGGCTACACTGTCTAGGTGCAAGCTTTCAATAGAGATGATAAACTGAAGTCCTCATTGGTCGCAGCCTCTCACATTGCTGGAAAGGATTCCATAGCACTATTTTTAAGAACAGCCCTTGTTGGTCTAATAGTTATCCCTCAAAAAACATCTCTGAAATAACAGGAATCTGACCATTGTCAAATAAAAATGGAAAGAACAGCGGATGCTGTAAATCAGGACCAAAAACAAAGTTGCTGGAAAAGCTCAGCAGGTCTGGCAGCATCTGTGAAGGAAAAAAGAACAGAGTAAACATTTCGGGTCTGGTGAACCTTCCTCAGAACTGATGGTGGCTGGGAAAACGTCAGTTTATGTGCAGAAAATAGGGAGGGGGGTGGGGTAGGGAGTAAACAATAGGATAGAGCCTAAAAAAAAGAAGAACAGTTGGACTGACAAAGGAGTTCAGGTGACAGTTGCTGGAGGTGGTAGAAATGGCGGCTAATGATCTTCTGGATGTGGACGCTGGTGGGATGGTAGGTAAGGACAAGGGGAACTCTAGCGCTGTTGCGGGAGGGAAGAGAAGGGGTGCGGGCGGAAGTGCGGGATCGTTGTCACATTGTTGTTTGCAGATGTTTGCCGTCTGCAAACTGGCTGCTGTGCTTCCCACATTACAAATGTGTTTGCACTTCAGAGAGTATTTCATTGTCAAGATAGTGCTGAGAAGTCCTGAAATTACTAAATGTACCATATCATCAAAAAAGCTACCATATTATGAAAAGTTTTCTTTTTTTTAAGAATGGCAACCAAAATGATGAGGCAAAGAGTTGGGCTGTATTATGTAAAACATTCAATCTGTGAATTAGTGACAGCATACAATGGATGACTCAATATATCTGCGTTGGATATTGTTGATGTCGTATGATCGCATAATGTTAGAGGTATACAGTAATATATATGTCATGGAACACAACAAATACGAAAAAGAGAAAATAACCCAAAAAAAAAGCAGCATGCACATTAGTGTAACAGGGTGTGGCAGCATGAAGTGGAAAAATGTACATTTGAATCCATCTCCCTTCAAATTCATGTGGTGGAAGGGGTGTTGATCAAATTGGTTTCTTTGCATTAGATATTGTTAAGCTTCTTGAGTGCTGTTTGAACCGCACCCATCCAGGCAAGTGGAAGTACAAACTCGCAAGCTAGGAGCAGGTATTAAGCATTTGGTCTCTGAGTAATCCATAGTATTCTTGACTTATGGCTTATAGATTGTGGTTAGGCTTTGAGGAGTCAGAAGGCAAGTTACTCACCACAGAATTCCAAACCCATGACCTTTTCTTTAGCCACAGTATTTATGCTGCTGGTCTACCTAAATCTTTGACCAATGGAAATTGCCAGGATGTTCATGGTGGGAGATCCTGTGACAGCAATGCTACTGAACATCATAAGGAGATGTTAGAGTCTCTCTTATTTGAGATGGTCATCTCTTGACACTTCTGTGGCATGGGAGTTACTGTACTTGGCACCTTTCATCCCAGTCATAAATACCATTGGGTCTTGCTGAAAAAGAGCACAGAAATCCTCAAAACTCGATACTGAGCATTGTGTAATGATCTGTGAACATTCCCACTTCTGCTCTTATGATGGATGGAAGATCTTTGATGAAGCAGCTAAAGGTATTTGAATCTAGTTGGGTCTAGTATGGCACGCTGAGCCAGAAGGCGTGGGTTCACATCCCACCTACTCCAGAGGTTTGTCACAGTATCTCTGAATAGGTTGATTAGGAAAATACCTACCCTGAGGAACTCCTGCAGTAATGTCCTGAGAGTGAGATGATTGGCTTTCAAGTCACAACCATCTTACTTTGTGCTTGGTATGATTCCATTTACTTAAATTTTAAAAGAGCTCCTTGATGCCATGCTTGCTCATATTGTATCTTGATGTCAAGTGTAGACACTCTCACCTGACCACTGAAGCACTCTGATGTTTCTCTCCATTTTAGGTAATAAGTTGTCTCTCTATTTCTCCAGTCAAAATGAGTAACATCACACTTATCCACGTTAAATTTAAATCTTCCAGTTTTTGTCCCATTCACCTGAATTATCCATATTCATTTGTAAATTTCTTATTTCTTCATTGTAACTTACTTTCCCACCTATTTTAGTGTCATCTACAAATTTGGCGATTGTACTTTCTATCTCCCCTTCCAAGTCATTAATATAGATTGTAAATAGTTGGGGTCCCAAGGACTGAATCCTGTGGCACACCACGAGCCACATCTTGCCATCCAGAAAATGACCCATTCATCCCAACTCTCTGCTTTCTGTTGGATAGCCAATCCTCTTTCCAAGCTAATAAATTAACCTACCCCATGTGATCCGTCTTTGGGTATTAACATTTTGTGCAGCACCTTACCAAATGCCCTATGGAAGCCCAGATATACTATGTCAACAGGATCCTTTCAAAGAACTGTTTTGTGGACAGGATATACTTTGGCAATAAACCACATTGTCAGTTAGATTGGTTATTCCTATAAATACCATGGCCGGATATATTTGCAGTAAGTAGATTGGTGTAGTTAAGATTGATGTTTTATGTTTCACAGTTAGTGTGTCAGTATACATTTAACAGACATGCTCATGATATCATCGCAGTATCATAGCATTTGACTTAGGGATATAAAGCTCTCAGACTCCATTTTAACTGGGTCACTTGAAGCATGATATGCTGATGGAAGTATGCTCCTCTTTGAAACTACATAACTTAATTCTAGAATAAAACAAAGAGCTGTGGACGTTGGAAATCTGAAGCAAAAACAAATTGCTGGAGAAATTCAGCAGGCCTGGCAGCATTTATGGAGAAAAAGCAGAGTTAACGTTTCAAGTCCGGTGACTCTTCTTCAGAACTGATAGTAGCTAGGAGAAGGTGGTATATATGCTGAAGACAAGGGGTAGGGGGAGTTGAGTGAAAAGATTGAGCAGATAGGTGGGGCTGGAGCCCAGAGAGAGAGAACCACAGTTTGGCAGAGAAAGGAATGGAGAACGTCACGCCAAATAAGGAGAAAAGCTGATAATAGGGACCTTAAATGGGTGAAAATGCTGAAAGCGGCCGTGTCCCGAAAGGGCCTGGGGAGTGGGGGTGGATAAAGGACATAGAAAAAGGCATTCAGGTTCTAAAGTTATTGAAGTTGATATTGACTCCTAAAGGCTGCAGTGTCCCCAAGTATAAATAGCTTGCGCTGAACTTCATTGGAGCACTGCAGCAAGTCTGAGACAGAAATGATGGTCAGGGAACACGGTGGTGAGTTGAAGTGGCAGGCAACAGGAGGCTCAGGGCCGTTTTTTGAGGACAGAACGTGGTTATCCCACAAAGCATTTGCCCAGCCTGCGTTTCATCTCCCTAATGTAGAGGAGACCACATTGTGAGCAATGAATACAATGTACTAGATTGAGTGAAGTGCAGGTTAATCGCTGCTTCACCTAGAACATGTGTGTCTGGAGCCTTGGGTACTGAAGAGGGATAAAATTCTACCATCTGTGATTACATGGGAAGGTGCCGTGACAGCATGGGGAATGTTGGGAGTGGAGGAGTGGACCAGGCTGTCCCAGAGGGATTGTTCCCCGTGAATTGCTGACAAGGGAGGGGAGGGGAATATGTGTCTGATGGTGGCAGAAACAGCAGCTAATGATCCTGTTTAATTTTAGCCCAATCATGGATTTGCCAGTGAATATAATATTTATATAGATTACTGAGCTGTAATAAACATCTGCTGGCTCTTTCAATATTGCATTACCCATATCCTTGTTGTTTATGTTACGAAGGATAATATAAGCAATGTTGCATCAAGTAAACATGCACTGATGAATGCAAAATTCACATTAGCAATCAAGTAAATTTTCTGCTCTTGTTAATTCCTCATGATCTGCTGCTGGCCTCGACTGGCAGCTATGTCCTTCAAGACTCAACCAGCTCAATCAGTAGAGGGGCTGCTAAGCCATTCTTTGTGATGGACATTGAAGTCCACCAGCTAGAGTACATTCTGTCCCCCTGTCACCCTCAGTGTCTCTTTCATGGTATTTAACATGGAAGAGTCATAGCCATCCTTGATTGCTTGTCCATTTATGCCCTGATACCATGAGACTTCTGGCATGACCCACAAGGCATTTTTCTCCTGACTGCACAGCCATTTCTGATTGATATCAGTTCAACGGTATGAATCACCCATTGTCAGATTGTAAGAGAAATCTTCCAATTTTGACACATGTCTCAAGATGTTAGTGTCAAGGATGTTGTATGTTTGATTGATTGTACCTTTTGTCATTTTCAGTGCAAAAGTCAATTCTGGGCATCCAACTGGTTTTATTCCTATTTGACTTTCATTTCTGCATTGGTTTGATGCAATTGAGTGGCTCAACCACCTTGTTGTTGGAGTCTGGATTAACATGTAGGACAGGCCAGGTAAGATGGACTTTTATGACAATCTGCTAGTTTATCATCTCAGATACCAGCTTTTTATTCCAGATTTATGAATTAATATTCTCGCACTTGCAAAGGTGGGATTTGAACTTTTATCTTCAGAGCATTCGCCTTGAACTCCACACCCTGTCCAATAGCATTTCCACGATGTTAGCATTCAATTGCTTTGTGGAGTTACCAATCTCAGTTTGCAAAGGTATCCATGTAGAAGCAGACATGGGTCATGGAGTTCATCACAAAATCGCTTTTACAAACTGAAGATTGAAAACAATGCAGTCAGTGGCTTTCTGATCGTTAACTTTGCCACAGGAGACATTTACATTTATGAACGCAACTTGAATAAAAAGGGGAGGGTTTGGGAAGGATTCTTAATATGCAAATACCTCAGTCAGTGTGAGAAAATGGGGAATTTCTTTTTATTTTCTTGATTAGGTAAGGTGAATTTAGTAATTGGAATCAACCACTAAATCTTGAAAGGAATGTCTCATGGGGGGTCCAGCACACCTACCCATCCAAACCCATGTGCATAATTCAGAAGAAACATTTGCAGTGAAAAAAAATTTTAAATTATTTCCTTTGCTTGTTTTCTGGAACTAATTAACTGTTTGTTAGATGACTAGGGCCATTCCTTTGAAATGTCACTAGATGCGGATCAACAGACGAGAGAATAGATAAATCTAATATATCTGATGACTGAATCACTAAAGGAAATGTTTGGAAGGAAGACAATAACGTCCCAGCATCAACAACTTGCCTTATAAGGTGGGAATCTTACTACATATTTAGGTTGCTGTTTAACTTTATTAAGATTAGTTATGAAATGAAGGGCTTCCCATGTGAATAAATTTTGTAGTTGTGTACTGTTTAGCTCAAGTTTTATCTAGAAATCCCAATCCTTTGGACTAGTCACTTGCATCATTGATGTATATATTCACGTTATAAAGTTCCACATAATATCTGTCCCTTTTCCAGTATAGTAAAAGCAATGCTTCAATTCATTGTGAATTGATTATACCTTAATTTTGTTAAACATTATGCTTTAAGAAGCTGCCCTGTGTTTTTCTATTTGTAAATAAATCAATGCTTTTGCCTGTACAACTTGGTCCAACATCATACTATTTTCTACCTTTCATGGAAGCATTGGGAGACGTTGTGGTCTTACAGAATTATTGCTGGACTTTTAATTTAGAGCTCCAGGTAACGTTCTGGGGACCCAGGTTTGAACCCACCATGGCAGTTGGTGTAATTTGAACTCAATAAAAATCTGGAATTATGAGTCTAATGATGATCTTGAAACCATTGCCAATTGTCAGAAAAACTGATCTAATGTCCCTTAGGGAAGGAAACTGCTGTCCTTACCTAAATTAGCCTCATGTGATTCCAGACCCATGCAATGTGACTGACTTTTAACTGCCCTCCAGGAATCTTGAAAGAGTTCAGAAAAGATTTACAAGAATGTTGCCAGGGTTGGAGGGTTTGAGCTGTGGGAAGATGCTGAATAGGCAGAGGCAATTTTCCCTGGAGTGTTGGAGGCTGAAGGGTGACCTTGCAGACATTAATAAAATCATGAGGGGCATGGATAAGGTGAATAGTCAAGAACTTCTCCCCAGGGTGGGCAAGTCTAAAACTAGAGGCCACAGGTTTAAGGTGAGAGGGGAAAGAATTAAAAGGGACCTAAGTGGCAACTTTTTCACACAGAGGGTGGTTGTGTATGGCATGAGCTGCCAGAGGAGGTGGTGAAGGCTGGTACAATTACAACATTTAAAAGGCATTTGGATGGATATATAAATAGGAATGGTTTGGAGCCATATTGGCCAAATGCTGGGAAGTGGGAATAGATTTGGACGGAAGTGTCTGTTTCCATGCTATACATCTCAATGACTCTATGACTCTAATTAGGGATGGGGCAATAAATTCTGATGTAGCTAGCGTCATCCTGTGGATGAATAAAAAATAAACTATGGTAGGCATCTTCAGCAGCCAGTATCAGAAGCTAAAGGATAATTGTTAATTCTAGGCACCAGGACACAGCAGGTACAAAGGAGTTGATTTCAGTTTAATGGATATTTGATCTGCTTATGGAAACCACACTTTTACAGTGAACACTGAAGTGCTGGACGAGAGCCTGAACTGTGTCTATGACCTCGGTTTTTTTTTTAATGATTCTAGCTTCTCACAGATGTTACTGAAAAATATTCTAAAGAAAGTTTGCAACTTCTGGTCTCAGCAGAAGCCAGCATGCTTTCTTTCATCTTTGAATGGGAAAATAAAAAATATTCCCAGCACTTTGCAAGAGATTGATTTTGATCTGTTCCAGCTACCCTGGCCTGTGAATGACGACCTTTTTGTGAATGACTACCTTTTTTTAAAATACATCTTTTGAATGTTAGTTGGCTGTGTGACAGCCCTTGTGTAGAGCTGCCAATTTTTCCAGCATTTAAACTGAGCACTCTGTTTCTTTACTCTCTTGTTAAAGAGAAAAGATATAAATTCTATCAATCCAAAATTCCTTAGAGGAAGAATAAATGAGTAAAAGATGTGATTATTTTATTTTATAGTTATAACTTGCACAATGGAGGTGCCCATGAAGATTTTTTTTCCTACTCTCATTGTCGGTACGTCCAAACTAATCTAAAACTCTCCTGTCTTGCTCCATCCATCATTTCTGTGCTTGCTAACCTCCAACCTGCCTCAATTTTCAAATTTTCAATTCAACCTTCTAATCTCTCTTTCCCTTCCATGGCCTCACCTCGGTATCTTTGCAATTTCCTCCTGCCCTAAAATGACCTGACATCTATGCATCAAAAATCCTATAAGTGCAAGTTGTTGTATGATGTGGCTCTCCAAATAACCTTCATTCTGTAGCTGCCCAAATATGTGGACAGTGTAGCATCAGACGGCGAAATACTGTGTAACTCTCCAAACTTTTATCACCAGGACAAAGCAACAAAATCTTGGGAACTCCATCAGTCCACTTGGACATTCCTTTTTGTTGTACCGGGACAAATCTTAGAATTTCCTACTTCATAGAATGTTGTGAATACCGTTATAGTTCAGAGAGAAGGCCAGCCAGTAAAATCCTTAAGGCCACTTGGGAAGCCAGTGAATGCTACTTTGAAAATCTTCAGCAACTTTTAAAATTAGTGATACCTCATGAGGTATCATGAGGGCCAATATCAGCTGATATAGCACATCTCAATCTGATGACTAATGGATGGATGAAAGAACCAATGGTGCATCAGTAAGCTAATGCTTGCATTCTTTGACTTTAGAATCATAGAATCCCTACAGTGTGGAAACAGGCCATTTGGCCCAATAAGTCCACACCGACTCTCCAAAGAGCATGCTACCCAGACCCATCTCCTTACCCTTTCCCTGTAACCCTGCATTTCGCATGACTAACACACCTAACTTACACATCCTGGGCCGTAATGGGGCAATTTAGCATGCCAATCTACCTAATCTGCACATCTTTGGACTGTGGGAGGAAACCAGAGCACCTGGAGGAAACCAATGCAGACACGGGGAGAATGTGCAAACTCTACACAGACAATCGCTTGAGGTTGGATTCGAATCCGGGTCTCAGGCGCTGTGGGGCAGCAGGGCCAACCACTGAGCCACCGTGCCGCCCCAAATTGACGGAGTGAAACTGGTTGAGGGGCGAGGGATTTGAAAGTGAAGAGATGCCAAGGTGATTGATCTGGGTGACAGACATTAAAAGTGCTTAATGGATAATTAAAATTTGCTTTGCTGAAAGAAAAATTCCTAATGGCTTGAATTGCTCATATGTTTATAGTGTGCCTTACATAGGAACCATGAATTGAATGAATTGGCTCTCTGCACTATAATGTGATGCAGGCTCTCAGCACAAGTATTGAATATATCATTTAGTTCTGTCTATTGGCATGTATCCTCTCATTGTATGCTATTTGCCAAGTAGATACATTGTTTGGTGAAGCCGGTCTGGGAATATATTATACACTCAGGACTAATTGAACTCAACCTCTCTGCACAGTTGGAAGCTGTCATTAAAACCTCAGCTGAAGTTGCCAATGGCAAACACTTCGATTCTGACAATTGATAGACTCCTTATTGCAATTACGTTGCTGAAAACTTTAATGTCTTGATTGTATTCCTTGAGCTTAGGCTCCAAACGCATGTCACACCTTTCACACTCAATAAAAGATTCCATTGATGATACAATGAGTTGATTCAAAACCAATATGAACCCAAGACGTTGGCCAGTGGAACAGCTTATATAAAAAAAAGAGGGCAGCTGCTACTTTTGACCATATAAATTGCAGCACATATTTAAGATTTTGAACTTCTGAATGCTTCAGTTAATCAGATACCACAGCATAATCAAGATTGTCACATCTATCTTAGAATCATGCTATTTCCCCTATCTCATCACCCACCTGCTCCCACTCTGCTCCCCCAGTACCCACACTTGTCTATCTGTTGTAGTTCATCAGTTCAGTCTTTCCATTCATAGTTCTGAAGGGCTGGCTATGGTGATCCCCGCACTAAGTGTAGTCGTGGGCATAATAAAGAGTGACAGACCCCACTCCTGAATCAGTATCAGAGGCCGGCAGCTTGTTGGTCCTGGGGATTTCATGGGACCCCCAAGCTGAGGTCAGGAAGTGTGTAACAGCAAGGAGATGAATGGATTGGTTTTAGGGGATCACAGGATGGGGTCATGAGGAGAGTACAATGAAGGAAAGGATAGGTAATATTAATTTAATTTTCCCCACCCACTCCTTCCTAAGGATATTTTGACCATCATGATTGCAGTACCCTTTAATGATTTTTGCACCCTTAATGATTTTTGCATGTATGTTCCGAGGCCTCCCTTTTTCTGAACCCCTTCTGGAATTGCATCTTTGTTTCATTTTGCCTCTCTTCGTTTTTCTTGCCAAAATGAATTACTTCAAGCTTCTCTACATTAAATTTACATCTCATAAAGCTCTACTCATTCCACAAACTGCAACATTTTAAATCCTGTTCTCAAATACCCTTGTGATGAATGCCGACATGCCATTTGACTTCCCAATTGCTTGTGGAATCTGCTTGCTAACTTTTACTAACAGAAGTTGCTGGAAAAGCTCAGCAGGTCTGGCAGCATTTGTGAAGAAAAATCAGAGTTAATGTTTCAGGTACGGTGACGCTTCCTCGGAACTGATAGTCACTAGGCAAATGTTAGTTTATGTGCGGAAGGTAGGGCAGGAGGGAGGGGGTAAGGAGTAAACAATAACTGGGGATAGAGCCCAAACAGAGAGCAGAACAGTTGGACAGACAAAGGAGTTCATAACAATCTGGCGAGGACGGTGAATAGTTGTTAATGGAGACCGTTAATAGCTAACAATAGGTAGTGTGTAATGGCAGGCTATGTGATAACATGGCCCGGTGTTAGGGTAGGAGGCCAGCACATTGACAGAGTTCAGGCCCTAAAATTATTGAACTCGACGTTAAGTCCAGAGGCCTGCAGGGTTCCCAAGTTGAAAATGAGGTGTTATTCTTCCAGCTTGTGCTGAGCTTCACTGGAGCACTGCAGCAAGCCAGAGACAGAGATGTTAGCCAGGGAACAGGCTGGTGTGTTAAAATGGCAGGCAACTGGAAGTTCAGGGTCTTTTTTGTGGGCAGAATGTAGGCTCCCTTGTCAAATTTGGCCTCATGGGAACATATGCGATGGAGATAGAGGAACTGAGAGAATGAAATGGAGTCTTCACAGGAAGCAGCATGCGAAGATGTATAGTCCAGATAATTGTGGGAGTTGGTGGGTTTATAATGAATATTAATGGCCAGTCTCTTCCCAGAAATGGGTTTGCTAACTTTTAGTGACTGATGAAAAAACACAGCCAGGTTTTGAAACCTGCTGTCCGAAACTCTCTCCATTTAGGAGCTACTCTGCCTTTCTGTTTATCTACCAAAGTGAAGAACTGCACCTTTTTCACATCATATTCCATCAGCTATGTTCTAGCCCATTCACTTAGCCAATTCACTTCCTCACAAAGTCTCATTGCATCCGTCTCACAACCTACATTTCCACCCTCTTCAGAGTCAATAGCAAATTTGGGAAAATTACATATGGTTTCTATATCCAATTCATTTATAGAGAGAGTGAATAAGTGGACCTATCACTGATTCTTAAAGTAACCATGACTAATAGCCTGCCAATTAAGAATCTAATGATGACCATGAATCCATTGTCGATTGTCGGAAAAACCCATCTGGTTCACTAATGCCCTTTAGGGAAGGAAACTGCCATCCTTACCTGGTCTGGCCTACATGTGACTCCAGACCCACAGCAATGTGGTTGACTCTAAAAGCCCTTTGGGCGATTAAATATAGGCAACAAATGCTGCCTCGCCAGTGACATCTTCATCGCGTGAATGAATAAAGAAAAAAAAACAATGATTCTCCTTTATAAATGCCACAAGTAATTTTCCCAAAAAGTCCCACGATTTTGTCAAACATGATTTCCCTTTCATAAATCCATGTTGTCTCTGCCCAATTTTGCCATTCTTTTCTAAATATCTAGCTATCACATTCTTTATAACAACATCTAACGCTTTCCATTCTTCTGATGTCAAACTACCACTTATGTAGTTTTCCATTCTCCCACTTTCTCACTTCTTAAATTGTGAAGTCATGTTTGCTACTTTCCATCTGCAGGAACCTTTCCAGAATCTATAGAATTTTAATGGATAACAAATGACTATATATCTAGCTACCCTCTCCATCACTCTTTGATCATTTGGTCCAGGATATTTATCAACCTTCAGTTAAGTTAATAGTTTCTAGTGCTACCTCTTTACTAATAATGTTTTCTTTTCAGTGCTTCAATTTCACAAGTCCCCTGGTCACACAGCATTTCTGGGAGATTTTCTTTGCATCTGTATTCATGGAAGAAGGTAATGTAACTGGTTAGTTTCTCTGCCATTTCCTTGTTCACCACTGTAAGTTATGATGTCCCATCTGTAATGGGTCTACATTTGCCCTTGCTAATCTTTTCCATACCTGTAAATGTTTTTACAGTCCAACCTTCTATTCCTCGCTAGTTTGCATTCAAATTCTCTTTTCCCTTTCTTAATCAGTCTATTCCTTGTCCTTTGCAGATTTCTAAGTTGCTCATAATCCTCAGGCCTACTACCTTTTCAGGCATCCTTTATTCTAATGATATCTTTAACTTATTTTGTTAGTGCAGTGTCTGCACTTTTATTTTTATGCTTTTTAAATTGTAAACTGAAGTGAGAAAGAGTAGTTTTAGAAATCAAAGATTGTTGTATATGTTGAAAGCAAGTAACTCGAAACTCAAAGTTGTACACGTGTGGGTTATGGCAGAAATTGCAAATAAACTGGAGCTGAGGGGCCGTCTACAGATGGACCTCTGCTTTGCAACAAAATGTTGACTGGTCTATGGACTAGTCACCAGTTATTGATAACAAAGGCTTTTTGCTTGTCAGTAACCATGTAATTGTTTCTTAGGTAACTGAGAAGCTTCTGCGTGGAAACAAAATAATGAGAAGTGATCAGATCTCTAACAGCTCAAGAGCTTGTCTCTCTTACCTACAGTCAAAACTCACTTTAAAACCGGTTTGGCTTTTCTTCAGCTGTTGCTGTATGACTTTTCATTGATATGTTAGAGACCTTTTAAAATTGAACAAGCCACCCTGTGCCTCTTGCAAACCTGTGGAAGCATTTGGGAATGGAAAGCTGAGAAGATAGTTTTTGATCAACAAGGACCAACTCATTAACTTTGTGAACAAAGACTACTGAACTGTTTCCTAGCTTTCCCACCATGCATACATTACTTTTCCCCTGTTTATGTCTATCTGTGTATAAGGGTGATTTTATAAGGCGATTAGAGTTTAAGTAGTAGATTTATACTTCAGTGGTTATTAACTGTTTATCTGTAGCTACGGTCTGATTACTTGTAATAGATAATAATTATTACTAAGTACAAAAATCTGGCCTGTGCTTTCTATCAATCAATATCTGAAAATCAGGTAAATTAAGGGATTCTGACAATTTATTTTAAAATCTTTAATTTTTTTGATCATTCCAGGAAGAGTGGGGCTTGATTTCCAGTCCCAATTGCCCACTGGTGCAATTTTGCAACAAGCTATTCTGCTTTCAGGGAATTGTATAGGTCCAGTGTCACATGGGGGAAGCTATGTTGCATTAGATCTGCATTTTTTATTCATATACAGGATGATGGTGTCACATTTACTGCCCATCCCTGATTTCCCCAAGGTCCATTAACAGTCAACCACATTGCTGGAGTCACATTTAGGCCAGACCAGGTAAGGATGGTGTCCATCATTCCCTAAATGGCATTAGATGGGATTTATCCTGACAATCAAATCTTAATTCCGGATTTTTTTTATCCACTAGTGGCAGTGTTTGAAGCTGGGTCCCCAGAACATTATTTGAGTTGTTGGATTTTAACAGTCCATTGGTAATTACGTCAGGCCATCACCACCCTTATGTTGGATTGTGTAGATTTAGTTTGACAATGAACTGCGTTGCACTGGCTAAATTGTGGTTTCAGTTTAGTTAGACAACGAATCCTGCTGCATTGGATGGATTGTGTGGGTTCAGTTTCACAGTGAAATGTACTGCACTATTTTGTGGATTGTGTGCGACAATGTGTTGCACTAGGTGAATTGTCCATGTTCACTTTGACAATGAACCATTTGCATTGGATGAATTTGGCAGGTTGAGGGTAATGGTATGTTGCAGTGGATGAAACGTGCAGTTTCAGTGTAATGTGTTAGCAATGCGTGGCAGCGGCTGAATTATACAGGTCGAGTGCGACAGTATGTTTCAATGGATGAACTGTTCAAGTTCAGTGTGACAGTATGTTGCAGTGGACAAAATGTGCAGTTTGAGTGTGACAGTATGTTGCAGTGGATGAACTGTGCAGGTTGAGTGTGACAGTATGTTGCAATGGATGAAATGTGCAGGTTGAGTGAGACAGTATGTTGCAGTGGATGCATCCTGTGAGTTGAGTGTGACATAGTGTGAACATGTGTGGCAGTGGCTGCATCGTGCAGAATGAATGTATTGCAATGGGATTGAGTGTTGCGGTGGATACACCTGGATACAGCATTCAGAAACCTGGCGCACTCCATGCTGCAGCCGGCACGTGCCGCCCTCCTGGCCACACCCACCCACACTGCCGGCGGACCGGCCAATGACCAACAGCTACACATAGGAGCGTTCCTGACGGGCAGCCAATGGGCCAGGCCGATGCTGTTGCTGGGATGCGGTAGTTTACCCTGCGGCGGTTGTTAGGGAGACGGGGCCTGGCTTCAAATCGGGCCAGGACCGAGAGTCATGGTCAAGCAGACGATTCAGATCTACGCCCGGCTCCGGCCCACCAAGAAGCCGATCGCGGTGAGTTACGGCGGAGCGAAGCAGTCGCTGCTGTTGCTGACCGTGAGGACGGGAGCGGCTGAGCTGGTACTGCCTCACGGCTGCGCCTCTCACACTCTCAGCGGCAGCAGCGAGAAGGATCGACTCGCCAAGCTGGCCGTGCGCTGAAGCAGGACCCTTCGGACCACATCCCCCAGTCCCCAACCAGCCCTGACCCCAACTCCCCAACCAGCCCTGACCCC
>NC_063336.1:11156299-11203641 GCF_021869965.1 Rhincodon typus | reverse complement strand
AAACAACTGCACCTCCCAGTCGCGAACCATTTCAACTCCCCCTCCCATTCCTCAGACGACATGTCCATCCTGGGCCTCCTGCAGTGCCACAACGATGCCACCCGAAGGTTGCAGGAACAGCAACTCATATTCCGCTTGGGAACCCTGCAGCCCAATGGTATCAATGTGGATTTCACAAGTTTCAAAATCTCCCCTCCCCCTACCGCATCCCAAAACCAGTCCAGCTCGTCCCTGCCTCCCTAACCTGTTCTTCCTCCCACCTATCCCCTCCTCCCACCTCAAGCCGCACCTCCATCTCCTACCGACCAACCTCATCCCGCCCCCTTGACCTGTCCGTCCTCCCTGGACTGACCTATCCCCTTCCTAACTCCCTACCTACACTCACCTTTCCTGGCTCCATCCCCGCCTCTTCGACCTGTTTGTTTCCTCTCCACCTATCCTCTCCTCTATCCCTCTTCTATCCGCCTCCCACTCTCTCCCTATTTATTTCAAAACCCCCTTCCCCTCCCCCTTTTCTGATGAAGGGTCCAGGCCCGAAACGTCAGCCTCTCTGCTCCTATGATGCTGCTTGGCCTGCTGTGTTCATCCAGCCCTGCACCTTGTTGTCTCGGATTCTCCAGCATCTGCAGTTCCTACTATCTCTGAGATATATTTCCAAGTGGCTTGATGGCAAATTTGCGTGTGGTGTAGCTACTGAGCATTGGTGGTGGATTAACTGAATATTTGTGGATGTGATGCCAATCAAGTGGGTTGCTTTGACCTAGAAGCTGTCAAGCTTCTTGAGTGTTGTTGGAGCTCATCCAGGCAAGTGGGAAGTATTCCATAACATTTCTGACTTGAGCCTTGTAGATGGTAGACAGGCTTTGGTGAGTCAAAGGTGCAATATTTCTCCCCTCTGACTTGCTGTTGTCATGGGAGATTCGGTGGTAGTAATGCCATTGAGTGTCAAGGGGTGGTCATTAGATGGTCATTGCCTGGCATTTGTGTGGCATGAATGTTACTTGCCACTTTCAGCCAAGCCAGGGTATTGTCCAGTTAAAAAATGGGAAAAGATGCTGCTTTAAGGTAAGGAAACTGTGGAGCATTATGTTGTAGTTTTAAAAGTTCATTATGGGAATTTATTGTGAGTTTTATTCACAGTGTTGCCTTATTCAAGTAGTGGGGGAGAATGTTAGACATATTGGCACCATGTGTAAGTCTTCAGGGCAGTTTTTGTCCCTCAGAAATAGTCCTTTTGTTTGGTTTTTCAGTTGATTAGGGCTCAGTGTAGTAACAACCACTTGACTGGATCCTAGGCAAGCAGCTTCAGCTTTTGGTGTGGACAATGCAGCGGAAGTAGTCAGCCTGCAAAAGAGAACACCTAAATGCACCACACCTCACCATTGTGTGAAGAAGTAACAAATCCTGGTAACTGTTCTCTCTCTCCATTTCCTGTAAACTGCTGTCTGTGGAATTTCCCTGTTGAAAGGAAAAGGGAGAAAGCACTTTGTGACAGTAAAAGAACAAATCAACCGTTGAAAGGCTGATAATCAGTGTAGCCATGATCTCATCTCCTTATCAAAAAGTCAAAAGGAACTGAAAGAAATCAAGAGAATGGAGAGCAGCGAAACTGAAAGCTCTGATAAAATTCCCTGTTCATAAAACTAAATTGGGAAATCATGAGATTTTTGGGGTTGTTTGGGTCTTATTAGAAATTTGTGCCTTGCTTCGGTACAGTAGCTGCTCTGCTAAGAGATATATCGTAAAATTATGCAAAGGTACTATGGTAGAAAGAGTTCCAAGTAGGTTTGAGAAGATGAAGGCAATCCTAGTGAATGTTGTTGGCTGTCTTGACTTTTTGGAACCTTCTAAAATAGCAGTTGATGCTAATAGCTTGGGGTGGGTGCAGATTTATTACAAGATGATGAATTGGGGAAAGAGACAGCAGTTGGGGTACTTCTTGAAGAAATTAAGTCAGTTATTTTTACTCGTTAACGGGTTGAGGCCAGTGTTTATTGCCCACCCCGATTGCCGAGAGGCCAGTTAATAGTGAACCACATTACTGTAGTTTTGCAGTTGCACGTAGGCCAGACCAGGTAAGGATGGCAGTTTCCTTCCCTAAAGGACATTTGGAACCAGATGGGTTTTCTGATAATCGGCAATGGATTGGTCATCATTAGACACTTAATTCCAGATTTACATTGAGTACAAATGCCACCATCTGCCATGGTGGGATTTGAACCTGGGTCCCTGGATTAACAATCTAGAGATAATGCTACTAGGTTGTTGCCATAGTGGTAAAGGTAACCCTGGGATCATTGCTGGTTCTTAGACATTTTGCCAATTATGCCCATTATGACTATAAAAAACATTAATATGCATTAACCATAATCTGTTGGCCTTGGAGAAAATTAAAACTCAATCTGAGATCATTTCAATGGAGCTTAATTCACCCCTTTAATAGACGGATTGTTCGTATCAGTGGAGAAGATAATGTAATTGCATATACATTATCAAAATGAAATAATGCTGCATAAGCTTGTAAATTGATAAGATGACAAAAAATATATGAATTTTGAATAATGAATTGAGTGAAGATGAATAAATGTAATTTTTCTTGTGTTTTATTGTATGTATGTCATATTTACTTCGTGATGAAATGGCATTTCATCTCCAAGGGTGGAGACTATGTGGACACTACATATAATTTTGAAGTATAAAATGGAAAAAAGTGAATGCTTGGATGCCGCTGTCTTTGAGAGAATATACAAGTTCTGATTTTTTTCAAACTTGAAGGTCAAAAATCGATCTGTATGGTGTTCAGTAATTTGTTACACAAGGTTGTATGGTTTTGGAGAAGCTGGATTTGATTTAAAACAGAAATTGCTGGAAAAGCTCAGCAGGTCTTGCGGCATCTGTGAAGAGAAATCAGAGTTAACGTTTCAGTTTCAGTGACCCTTCCTCAGAATGGGACTGGACCTGAAACATTAACACTGATTTCTCTTCCCAGATGCTGTGAGACCTGCTGAGCTTTTCCAGCAACTTCTGTTTTTGTTTTCTGATTTGAAGCACCGCAGTTCTTTCGGTTTTTACCTGGATTTGGTACTGTTGTGACACAAGTAGACACCAGGTGCTATTGGATTGAAAAGCTGCTTTGCAGCCACCTTTAGATTTTTCACTTGCTGTTTATCATTGACCTGAGAAGGGGCTATCGAACTCGACCTCCAAAAAAGCCTGCAAGCAAACACACATCTGTCTTAGCCACTCCTTATACATTCTGAAAGTAAGAACTTTTAACTGCAGCAAAAACCTAGTCCAACTGATCAGCTACCGAATTGAAGATCTTCTAACTGTGGTTGATAGCAACATGATACTGCCAAAACTCAAAATAACTGAGGGAGAGTCAACTGATTCCACTCCTGTGGTTTGGGCTCATGATCCACAGAATTTGTTACATTTTGCCCATGTTTTCCAACCATGATATTTCTGCAGAGCTGTCAGTCCCACCTGTCCTATTTATGAATGAATGTGTTTATGCTTGAACTTAAAAGATATAGTTTAAATATGCATGAGTAATTAAAATTACATTTTTTGCACTTGTTAAAGTATAATTTTGTTTATAATAAAGAAATATTGTTTTGTTTATTGACAATCTAGTGAGAGGTTTTTGGTCTTGAATAGCAGTCAAAGGCCATTAACCATCTTGGCCATTTAACTGGTCATTTATACACTTGTGATGTCTCTTGTGCAGTCCACCCATTAGGGTCATGCACTTCTCCATGTTGGTGCAAAATAAAATCCAAATCTTTTGCAGTTTCCAGTAACTTTTTGGTTTCCTGTACTCCTTTCCAGTACAACAATTCCACTGGGTTTCAACAGGAGTCAGTTCATGAATTTGGCACTTATTCCCTGTGGTTAAAATTAGGGCAGTTATTATGCTGGCAGGGCCTGTGAGCTTGTTGTGTCTCCCCATTTGCACCCCGTTGTGAAAATTGGGTCTAAGATGTCCTACTTTTATCAGTTTTGTAAATGAGGTTCTCTTGAGACTTAAATTCAGTGCTTATTTTTTCTGCCTGTGGTCAGTGCTAATTTACGGTTAAAAAAATGACCCATTGTACGTTGTTGAGCAGTGGGGTACTAGAAGTTTGTGGTTGTTCATGGATTGTTAAAAATAATGTTTGGCCAGGTGGTAATGATCAACTGTAGATTTTCAAGTAAACCCTTCCAGCAGCAGATCTCTAGTTCTTGCTTATTTAGTTGCTTTGATCTGTATTAAATAATTGAATCTTCTCAATTGGCTTTACATCTGATATGGTATGTATCTGCGGAGAATATTTTTCGATGATGTTCCATTTTAGTCCTAAATATTCTGTGGATGGAATAGAGCACATGGACAAAGTCGTATTGAGGGGAGTGGAATAAAATATAGATTTGGTAGCGAGGTAGCTGTAGGTTGAATTTTCAGCAAAATTCAAATTCTGATCTTCTGGTCTCATTATGTAATATATTTGAGTTCCTAATGTTACACCTGCTTTAAGAAGGCCACATTTATAATTTTTCGTCCATTCTGAGGTTGCTAAATGAAATTAGTCTTGCAGCCTTTCTTATTGCTATCTGTACAACAGAATTCCTAGTTTGTGGAAGCAGGCCATTTAGTCTTTGAGTCCACACTGGCCTTCTGAAGAGCATTTCACCCAGACCTGTAACCCTGCATTTCCCATGGCTAATCCATATAGCCTGCACAGCCCTGGACACTGGACAGTTTAGCATGGCCAATCCTCCTAACCTGCCCATCTTTGGGCTGTGGGAGGAAACCGGAGCACCTGGGGGGAACCCACACAGACACGGGGATAATATGCAAACTCCACGTAGACCGTTGCCTGAGGTTGGATTCAAACCCAGGTCCCTGGCACTGTGAGGCAGCTGTGCTAACCACTCGCCAGCCACCGTGCCACAAGTAGGAACTTAATGTTTTCCACTTGGCTCCTGCATTTTATACATGATGATGAATTCACTTCAAAAGTACTTGGGAATGTTCTGAGATTGGGAAAGGCGCTACTTAAATGTTTTTGTTTGATTGTTTGTTGTTCTCCATAATGAACAATGTGTTTTACAAGGGCCTAAAGCACTGATTCAGGCCATCTTGTTTTTGATTTTCTGCTTAAAATGCTTCTTACATTGTGGCAAATGAAAACATGTGTCTTTAATAATTTTTATTTTCATGTGCTTGTTTAGTAAATCACAACTGGTCTGAAAAATAATAAAGTAGATGAAGAGTGGAAAGCAGATGCATATGCGTTCTTTCATGTAGGAAGCAACTGTAACAAAACAACTATAGGCCATAGACAACAAAAAAGATTGCATAATGTCTAAAGGCAAGATATTTTAAGCCTGAGGTTATCTTGACCACCACAACGAAATTAGATTTTTTGAAATGAATAAATGCCAGAACAGTGAGTTGCCGTCTGAATTCATTAATGTCACATGCACTTTCCAACATGCGGATTTGAGTTACTTTTACATAGTATTTTCAATGAGAACAAGTTTTCTTTTTAAAAGCAGCATACTTTTTTGTGTACAATTGTCTGTGGAAAAATTATTGTCACAATTTGGGTGTACCTAACACTAATCATATTTTAAGTAAGCATTCAGCTATGGTAAAAGCATCTTTTAAATTTTCTTTTAGATGCTGAACCTCTCCTCAGAATATTGAGAAGGATATCAATGGAAGGCAATAATCGCTTATTTTATGCGTAATGCCATTTTTTTCATTTTTGTCAACCGCACTCTTTAACCTTTTGCTAAGTATAGCTCATGGGGAAGTACTTTGGATTAGCAAGCAATTACCTCTGATTCTTTGTGATGTATTATGCAGCAACTGAAATTTGGCAGAAAACCATTTTGAAATGATAGAAAAGTTATGCTTTTGGATCAGCAGCGGAAATTTAATGTTTAAGTTAGGACAATTATCAGAACGAAATTATTCCCAAACATTTAGAGTGTGGAATGAATTGTTGGATCAGTGGGGGTGGGCGAATGTGAGTTTAATGTAGTTCTAGGTAAGGTCAGAGTAACTGCATTGAGAGAGTTGAAGTTTAGGGCCTTGCTGCCCTACTGGTACAGCGTGTTTTAAATTGGGAAATTTAATTCTTTTTGCAAGTATACCCTAACCAAAATTATTTACTTCCAAACCAACTAGTGTGTGAAGTAAACTGCACATACGTTTATGTATTGTTGCTGAAGAGAAATTCCATTGACATTGCTTCTGGAACTGATAAATGAATGGATGGCAGTTGAGTCTCACATGGACTGAGATAAGGAAGATGGCAGTTAATGGTAGGAAGTAGAAATTGACAGTCTTTTGTATGGAGAAAATACGATTTAGAAGTAGGGCTTAGTCATTTGGGCCCTCAAGCCTGCTCAACTATTTAATATTGGCTGATTTGATTGTGACCTCAACTGCATTTTACTTACCTACCCTGCTACTTTTTGATTAATTGAAATCCTATGGCTTAACTATTGATTTATCTGGTAACACCTCCATTCTTTCACATTATATACCTTGCTGAATAAACGAAGATGTTCCATATGGCTCGTTAACCACCTTCTTGACTTATCCTGCTATCTTAAAGGATGTATGGACATTCATTTCAAGGACCTAATTTCCCCATACCTCTCAGTATTCTCCCATTAATTGTGTAATTTGACTTTCCCAAAAGCATCAACTCACACTTCTCAGGATTGAATTTCATTTGCTAATTGTTATCTAATGCAACAGCCCATTGAAATTTTCCTGTACTTTATGTCTCTTTTGTGTACTTGGTAAGTTTCTTGATCATTCTCCCTTTACTTGTGTCTGAATCATTAATGTATCTCAAAAAGAACACTGGGGGACCTAGTACTGAACATTGTGGTAAGAAACAGCTTTCCAGTCACAAAAACATCCATGAACAATAACGCAAATTAAAAAAAAAACTGTTGCAAATTGGAAACAAACAGAAAATGCTGGAGAAATTCAGGTCTGGCAGCAGCTGTGGTGAGAGAATCAGAATTAATGTTTTGAGTCTCAAAACGATTCAGAGGTCTGAAGAAGTGTCATTCTGGACTCAAAATGTTAACACCATCAACAATTACTCTTTGTTTTATACAACCAAGCCCATGCCTTTTATTCGTTCCCAGGATGGGGGCATCACTAGCTGGACAAGCACTTATTGCCCATTCCTAATTTCCCAAAAGGCAATTAGGAGTCAATCACATCCCTGTGTCTCTGGAGGTACATATAGACCAGACCATGTTAAGATAGCAGATGTCCTTCCCTAAAGGATAATAGTGAACCAGATTGGTCTTTACAGCAATCGTTAATGGTTACTTTAGACAAGCTTTTTATCTCACTTGTTTTGAATTCCAACATCTGAACCTATGTCCCCAGAGCATTTACCTGGAGTTCTGGATTGCTAGTCCAGTGACATTACCACTATGCTACTACCTCCTCTGATATAACTCTACAGGGGTGCTATCCCATCACCAAGTCACCCTTTATGTACATGTGGAAAGTCCTTGACACTGATCCAGATCCCTCAGAGCCAGCTCTGAGTGAATGGGATATCTGACATTCTTGTTCTTATTGGTCAGCCAGGGCTCCCTGATTGGAGTGTTAATATGGTCCAATCAGGAAACTCATTTTTTGAGCTCTACCAGGCTGACCTCATTGCAATCACTACATTCCTCGCCCTCTGAGTCTGCCCGGTTCTTTGTAGCTCCTCCTGGGGTGTTTTTGCACTGGGTCTGGTTCCTCCAATACTGCCTCTGATACCGGTGGTGTATTACACGCAGTAGTTTGCCTCTTGCACCTAGACCATCTCGGAAGAAATTCATTCTCTTCAGGTGTCAAGGTTGTGACATCCTCTGTGTCTATCTTAGATTTCAAGTTATCTTCAACACTTGACGGAGAGGGAGAAGCCACAGGTTCTGGAACAGTTCGAAAGGCTGTCGAGGAGCTGGGCACGTTTTGCTCCCACACTGTTTGTGAGTTTGCAGCTTTTGTCTGGTCCATGTGCTTGTTCAGGATCATTGCACCTACCAGAATTTTATATGTCACTGGCCCTGACCTTGAGTCCACTATGCCTCTTACCCATGCAGGGCCATTCCATTGATTTCTACGCTAAACTTTGTCCCTTAAGTAAACTGTCTCCCTTGCTTGTGTCTGGCATTGGCGTTCCTCAGCCCATGTCTTCCCCCATCCCACCACCAGACATAACCTTTCGCCAACGTCTTTGTTTTGGAAACTCCTGGATGACCCTGGTGGACTTCAGCTAGTATCTGGCAGCGACCTTTGCTCGGGACGGCCTCTTGCATTCCTCATAATAACGTGCTGTCCTCGATTGTGATCTGGTCTCTCCAGGTCCAAAAAGGTTTCAATTCTGGTTGTGATGGCCCTTTAGGTTCTCCCCCATCACCAGCAGCTGTTTCAGTTTTGCCAGGAATGGATATCTTTGCGTCCAAAGTCTGATATTGTCAGCTGTGATCGGAAATTTGTCTAGAAAATTTAAAACCTTTGCGGACTCTTTGCAGACTGGTGGTGTATCTGCCAATGGGAAGCAGCTCATTGCATCCATATTTGCAACTTGGCCTCCCAGACGCTATTCCAGCTTGTAATGATATGCACTTAGTTTAGAGCCAGTTGCTGAACTTGACCTGAAAGTTTAGGTGGCATTGCCTTGCCCTCTTTAAGTAAACCAAGCAGGGGTTTGTGGATCGTTATTACAAATTCACATCTGTAAAGGTATTGGTGAAATGTCCGGACGCCAAATATGATCACCAAACCTTCCTTCTCCAGCTGGGTGTACTTATGTTCCGCATTAGCCAATGTCCTGGAGGCATACGCTTTGGATGTTCCTTTCTATTGGGCCACGTATGAGCTAATACTACCTTGATGCCGTACAGGGAGGCATCGCATGTCAATACCAGATCTCGCGTGGGATCATAATGTGCCAATCCCTTAAAGGATGATAGCTGTTCCATCACTTCCCTGAAAGCTATGGCTTGGCTACATACCATGCCCAAAGCTGACCCTTTTCAAAAAAGTTGATGCAAAGGTGCCAGGATGAAGACCAGGTTATGTATGAACTTTCTGCAATAATTCACCAGCCCGAGTAAAGACCTCAGATCCGGTACAGATGTGGGAGCCAGGGCATGTTTGATCACCCTCACTTTATCTTCCAATGGATGTAACCCAGCCTTGTTGACTCTGTAGTCCAAGTAGGTCACTTGGGGTGCCTGGAAGACACATTTTTCCTTTCTAAGGCATACACCAGCATGGGAGAAACATCTAAGGACTATGTCCAAGTTCTCTGAGTGCACCTTATTGGTCTTCCCTGTTATTAGGACATTTAGATAAATGGCAACCTGGGTAGACCTTGTAAAATGTTCTCTGTCTTCTGCTGAAAAAATGGCACAGGCTCATGAAACTCCATATGGCAGTCTTATACATTGGTACAAATCCTTATGGGTATTAATAATAGCATCCTTCTGGGAATCCTCATCTATCTGCAATTGTAAGTATGCATGACTCACATCCAGCTTCCTGAAGACAGCCGCATTGCCAGCTTTGCATATAAATTGTCTATGCAAGGGAGTGGGTGTTCATCCAGCTGTGAAAAGTGGTTTACCATTTGTTTAAAGCCCCACAAAGTCAAGCTGACCCATTGAGCTTCAGTATTGGTACAACCAATGTTGCCAATTCCGCAAATTGTGCTGGTTTGATGATTCCTTGACTTTCCAGACTTTTGGTTTCATCGAATTCCTACAGTGTGGAAGCAGGCCATTTGGCCCATCGAGTCCACATCGACCTTCCAAAGAGCATCCTACCAGATCTACATCACTACCCTGCCCCTGTAGCCCTGCATTTCCCATGGCTAATTCACCTAACCTGCACACCCCAGATACTATGGCAATTTAACACGGCCAATCTCCCTAACCTGTGGGAAGAAACCAGAGCACCCAGAGGAAATCCATGCAGACTTGGGAGAATGTGCAGACTCCACATAGGCAGTCACCTGAGGCTGGAATTGAACCCAGGTCCCTGACATTATGGGGCAGCAGCGCTAACCACTGAGCCATCGTGCTGCCCCAGTTTCTGCAACTACTTTTGCCCTCAAGGCAAAGGCATTGGATGAACCTTGCAGAATTGTGGAATAGCTTCCTGGTCAACATGCGCAGTGGCCTTAGCTGCTTTGACAGTTCCTAGATATTCCTGAAAAATGTCTGGATGTTTAATTAGGACTTTGCTCAGGCTGCCATTTTCTAATCTCAAACTGTTGAACCAATCTAGGTGAATCTTTCTCAACCACTTTCGCCCCATCAAGCTTGGGCTTGAGCCTTTTACTACAATCAGTGGTAACTCGATTAGCTGCTTCTCATTAGAGACTGGAACTGAAGTCATACTCTTAATCTGTAAAGGTTGTCTGGTATAGTTTAAAGTGTCTAGCCAAAGTGTTATGTAAACTTAAGTGTTGGGGTCCAGAGCAAATTCGTTAAAGACTGGTTCCGCGATCACTGAAACAACCGTGCCAGTATTGACTTACGTTAGAACCGTGTGACCATTTAATCAGATGTTTATTTTGATTGGTTGTGATTTGAATGTTGCTAAGCAATTTTACTGTTCCAAACCAGATGTAGGTGAACTTATCCAGGAGAGTGCACACCCTGGAACTGACCCATGAATTCTCTTACTCAGTTTGAATCTAGTGGGACTCTTGCTGTCTCGAGTTCGCATGCTAGCAGCAATTACAGTGGCTTGCCGGTCCAGATTCTGAAGAAAATTTTAATCGTTTGGCCAAGGCTTGAGTTTGTTTTGGGGTTTTGCTGTGGGCTGACCTAGAGTCCCTCTGTTCAGGATATGTCTTGTGTGAGGTTGCGCAATTACCTTCACTCAAGTGGTGTTCCCCGAGCTCAGTCGGACTGGCAAGGGGGTCCATGTCCATTGAAATACCCTGCAACTCAAATGCTCCATTTGCCGCACTTCCCAGTGATAAAGCCAGTTGTAGTGCCTGTTTGAAGTCCAGTTGAGCTTCGGCTAATAGATGCTTTTGCATGGTTACTTCACTAATCCCACATACCAACCAGTCTCTCAGTATCTCATTAAAGGTTAGGCCAAATTCACACATCTCCGCCAGTCATCTTAACTTAGTCAAAAATACCGACAGGGGTTCTCCCGGTTCTTGAATTGCCGAGTCAAACCAATAGCATCTCAGAATTAGAGCAGGCTTGGGGTTGTAATATTCTTTCACTAAATCCATTGACTCTTGAAAAGTTTTAGTATCTGATATCTCAGGGAAAGTTAGGCTCCTAATACCTGAACAAGCTGTGGGTCGTCCACAAGCTGTCAGGAGAATTACTATTGGTTTTCATCTGCCCGAATGTCATCTGCCCAGAAAACGTAAGACATTCATTCCATATACTGGGCCCAGTCTTCAATGGCAGGATCGAACGAGTCAAGCTTCACAACTAACAGCGTGATGGCAGAAATGCTTACCCAACTCAAAGACAATTGTTGCAAGCGAATTTCTTCAGGACGTGATTTTTTTTCTTGTCGCCACTGAAATAACTCCATGGAGGCCAGTATCCCATCACCAAGTTAGACTTTATTTACACATGGAGAGTCCTTGGCACTGATCTAGCTCCCTCAGAACCTGCTCACAGAGTGAACAGGATGTCTGACACTCCTGCTTATACCTGTCAGCTAGGGTTCTTTGATTGGACCTGATTAACTGTCCCAGTCAGGGAACACATATTCTATGATTGGCTAACCCCATTACAATCACTACTTCCACCTAATATTGTATCCAGCTTGCGACATTTCCTTCTGTCTCCTATGCTTTTATTTGTTGACTAATCTGTCATGTTCTCTAGCCTCTATTTATTTCACCACAGTAAAAACACTGAGAAATATTCATTTAATATCTTTCTCATCTCCTAAATTTTAACATAAAGACAACCTCTTTGATCTTTAAAGGGCCCAATTCCCTAGTTGCTTTCTTGCTCTTAATGTGTTGTAGACTCTCTTTGGATTATCCTTAACCTTATCTGCCAAGGCTATCTCATATTGTCTCTTTGCTTTCCTGATCTTCCTGTTAAGAATGCTCCTTATACTGTTCAAGAGATTCATTGGAACTCAGTTGTCTATATCTAATATATGATTTTTTTTCTTGAAAAGAGCCTCAATATCTTTATTCATCCATTGTTCCCTAGACCTACTAGCCTTACCTTTCACTCCAACAGGAGCATAATGACTCTTAACTCTCATTATCACACTTTAGAAAGTCTCCTACTTATCAGATGTCTCTGTACCTGAAGTCTACTCCAGTCAACATTTGAAAGTTGTTGTCTCATAACATTAAAATTTGCCTTACTCCAAATAAAAACTTTAACTTTTATGGAAGGCTTATCCTTTTCCCTCACTGTTTTAAAACAAATAGAATTATGATCACTAGACCCAAAGTGTTCCCCAATGTTATTACTAGACCAGACCGCTTCAAAATATTTTAAGAAGTTAGCCTTGACCCTAACTTTTTCTTGTTTAAAAGACAAATGTGAAGTACTGTGTTCCAACTGTAATTTGACCTGGTCAAACTACTTGGCGATAAGCAAAACACAATGTATTCAAACACTATAATTAAAATACAACAAAAAAAAGAAGAAAAATATCCAAAAGAACTGCGGATTTTGTAAATCAGAAACAAAAACAGAAATCATTGGACAAGCTCAGCAGGTCTGGTAGCATCCATGGAGGGAAATTAGAGTTAACATTTTGGGTCTATCGACTGTTCCTCACAACTTAGTTTTCCAATAGAATAGAATTATTCCAATAATAGATACAGTAACTATTATAATTAACTGTTCCAATATAGTAACATCCCGAAAACACACTCCTTGGCAAAAGGGCAAATTCAGAAATCAAATTTTTTCACATGCAACACCTGCAGTAGGAAGAGAAACCCTAACATGTAGCTGTAACTGAGAGAGGGGGAAACAAACTTCTACGTCTTCAAAACTGCACCCTGTCTTGTTGGCGCCATACTGGTCTGAAAGGTTTTCCTGAATGCATCTCAAGAATTCTGCTCCCTCAGTTTCTTCCACGTTAGAACTGGCCTAGTTAATATCGAGGTTGACAAAATGCCCTACTATTACTTAAATCTCCTATTCCTTTTGTACTCAGAGAAAAGTCTCCATATTTGCTCTTCTATTTCCTTCTGCTGTTCAGGGTCTGTAGTATATTGCTAGCAGTGCAGCTGCCTGTTTTGTGTTTCTCAGCTCAATCCACTTGGCCTTATTTGATTATTCCATTAACAAATAAATTCTCCTCATAATACCAGCTATAATTGTTTAATTGACCCCACCCCGCTACTCCCAACTGTCCTCTCAACTAAATCCTGTAACCAGGAATTTAAGCATGTTTCTGTAATAGCTATGATATCATAACTGCCAAATTCCTACCCGTGCCCTCAGCTCTCTTGCTTTATTTTCTATTGTTCTTCATTCATGGAGATGGCTTTCGAGCATTGCCAAAATCTTCTTATTCTCAAATTTTTGTTTCCTTTGCCTTCCAGACTAATTTCTGTCTTCCATTTTAATTTCTAATTTTGTCCAAACTAAATCAACTCTTGGGTCTCTGTCTCCCTGTCTAAGTAATTAAAACCCTTCCTAATAAGACTAGCAAAATGTCCCACAAGAAATTCGGTCCTGCCTCTGTTCAGGTGCAGTCCATCTGGCCTGTAAAAGTTTCATTTCATCAAAAACTTGTCCAAAGAATCCACTGCCCTCCCTCCTGAACCATCTTTCCAGATTTCATCTATCTTCTCCTCCTGTACTCCCTTGTTCACGGCAGTAGAAAGAATCCAGGGATTAACTACATTTGGAGTCTTGCTTGCTAATTTCTTAACGGGCTCCCTCAATTTTGACTGCAGGAGCACATCCCTTTTTTTTAAACTTATGTCACTGGTTCAATATGGATCATGACCTCTGGCTACTCACCTTCCTCCCTCAAGATGCTTTGCAGCTGTTCAGTAACATTCTTAAACCTGACACCAGGGAGGCAACACACCATTCTGGAAACACACACACATGCCACCTGTACACCTGCCTGCATCTGTTTTCACTGTCTGGCAGTCACCCATTCAATCTCTCCCTGCACGTACCTAAGCTCTAGAGTGACCACATCTATAAACATGCTATCCACGTAGCTCTCATCCTCACAGACATGCTGCAGTGTTGCCAGCTGCTGCTCAAGTTCTGCTTTAATTGTCTGTATTTTCTGCACAAATGGTTATCCAAGTCTTGGAATTCCCAAATAGATTCTTGATTAATAAAGGAATCAGTCTACTTCCACCTTTAAGAGTGTCCACAGACTCAAAATCCTCTGACAGAAAATAATTCCCTTCACTTCAGTCTTCAATGCAAGACCTGTTATTTTTAAACTGTTCTCAAGGTCTAATCTTTCCCAGTAGGGAAACATCCTTTCTACATCCTATCCTGTCAAGTCCCCTCGGGATCTTATAAATGGTTGAATTCTGAAAATGAAAGTAGCTATAAGTGGTCATGGATCTGGGAGATGACAATACTTTCAAAGATCCTGGAAAAGAAAGCAAGAGGACCATTAGAGATAGAGGACTGGTGGTGAGTGTTGATTTCAGTGGTTATGGGAATTGAATGCATCCTGTTGGTGACACTGTGCATTACAAACCAGCTAGTCAACTGAGCTGATTGACCTCCTAAATTCTAATGACAACAAGCCCAGTCTGTCTTATATTTCCTTATAAGATAACCCCTTCATCCAGGAATCAAATTAAGTAGACTGGTTAGCAAGGCTAGCTCACATGGAATACAGGGAGAATTAGCTATTTGGATAGAGAACTGGCTTGAAGGTAGAAGACAATGGGTGGTGATGGAGATTTGTTTTTCAGATTGGAGACCTGTGACCAGCAGTGTGCCACAAGGATTGGTGCTGTGTCCAACACTTTTCATCATTTATATCATAGAATCCCTACAGTGTGGAAACAGGCTATTCGGCCCAACAAGTCCACACCACCCCTCAGAAAAGCATCCCATCAAGACCTATTCCCCTACCACTGTATTTCTCATGTCTACCCCACCTAACCTAAACATCCCTAGACACTATGGGCAATTTAGCATAGCCAATTCACCTACCCTGCACATCTTTGGACTGTGGGAGGAAACCGGAGCACCTGGAGGAAACCCATGGAGACGTGAGGAGAATGTGCAAACTCCACACAGACAGTCACCCAAGAGTGGAATCAAACCCGGGTCCCTGGCACTGTGAGGCAGCAGTGCTAACCACTGGGCCAATGTGCCGCCCTGATTTGCTGCCAAATGATTTGGATGTGAACATAGGAGGGGTGGTTAGTAAGATTGCAGATGACACCAAAATTGAAGGTGTAGTGGACAGCGAAGGTTACCTCAGAGTACAATGGGGTCTTGATCAGATCGGCCAATGGGCTGACGAGCGGCAGATGGATTTTAATTTAGATAAATGTGAGGGTGTTGCATTTTGGGAAGGCAAATCAGGGCAGGTCTTATACACTTAATGGTAAGGTCTTGGGGAGTGTTGCCGAACAAAGAGACCTTGGAGTGCAGGTTAGTAGTTTCTTGAAAGTGGAGTCGCAGGTAGATAGGAGAGCGAAGAAGGCATTTGGTATGCTTGCCTTTATTGGTCAGTGCATTGAGTTTAGGAGATGGGAGGTCATGTTGTGGCTGTACAGGACATTGGTTAGGCCACTTTTGGAATATTGCGTGCAATTCTGGTCTCCCTGCCATAGGAAGGTTGTTGTGAAACTTGAAAGGGTTCAGAAAAGATTTAGAAGGATGTTCCCAGGGTTGGAGGGTTTGAGCTATAGTGAGAGGCTGGATAGGTTGTGGCTATTTTCTCTGCAGCATAGGAGGCTGAGGAGCGACCTTGTAAAGGTTTATAAAATCATGAGGGGCATGGATAGAGTAAAGAGACAAGGTCTTTTCCTGGGGTGGGGGAGTCCAAAACTAGAGGGGCGTAGGTTTAAGGTGAGAGGGGAAAGATTTAAAAGGGACCTAAGGGACAACCTTTTCACGCAGAGGATGGTGCGTGTATGCAGTGAGTGCTAGAGTAAGAGGTAAAGGCTGGTACAGTTACAATATGTAAAAGGGATCTGGATGGATATATGAATAGGAAGGGATTAGAGACATGGGCCAAATGCTGGCAAATGGGACTAGATTTATTTAGGGTATGTGGTCAGCATGGACGAGTTGAACCAAAGGGTCTGTTTCAGTGCCGTACATCTCCATGACTCTACCAGAAGTCACACAATGCCAGGTTATAGTCCAACAGGTTTATTTGGAATCATAAAAGCTCAGTTTGAGGTTGAATAGACTGCCAAAATTCGAATTGCATGTGATTATGTTCAGGTTTTCATTATTGGTGGCAAGTATAAGGAGTTTATGAGGGTCTAAAGACAGTAAGTTTGGCTTTTCTAATGTTGGCTGGAAGAAATTTGGGTTTTACCCAAGACTGGATATTGTACAAAAAAAGTCAGTGGCAGTGTATCATTGCCATGCTAACAAAAAATCTGTAACATTAGTCTCTACAGTTTTTAATTAGATAAAATTGTTGTCTAAGCAAACTACATAATTTCTCCGTTTTGATGTAGCTATAACTTATCCATTTGAAATATTGCATTGTTTTGATTATTTTCATGGAAAGGTAATCCTGTTTTGGAATATTTCATGGTGATTAATTTGCCAGTTCATTTTTGAGCTTCTAACTTATTCAGTCTTATTTGTATAGCTTCAGTAACATGTCTGTCAAAATAATCAAGTTGTAGACTACCAAGCAAATTGTAAATATCCAGTAGCTGGCAATTAAAATGCTTCTTTGGAGAACTGTGCTCATTTTATGGTTAGTTGTAAATGCTGTTCAAAAAGCATGCACGATCCTGAGGTTTATGAATAGAAGCAGAGAGGGGAAAAGCAAGGAAGTTACTTCCTTTGCATTGCCTCAAGTGGAGTATTATGTTCAGTTGGTGGCTCATCCTTTAAGGGGAATGTCAAACCGTTAGGGTGCAGAGATGATTTAATAGAATGATACCAGGGCTGAAAATCTTAACTAATGTGGAATTTCTATTTAAAGCCGCAAAGCTTAAGGTGACATTTGAAAGATGCTTATTTTCATGGAGAGTGGTGAGCAAAGAACCAGTGCCAGTTGAACAGTTAAATTATTTTCCAGGTTACGTAAAAGGAAGATAGGACTGGGGCTAGGTATGTGGCCCTTGCAGAGAACTGGCGCGAATATGATGGGCTGAATAGCCTCTTCCTGTGTTATGCAACTGCTCTGTGATTCATAGATTTGAATTATGTCACTGAGGGGTAATCATGTGAGTGAGGTGAGAAAAAGAGACTGTAGATGGATCCTTGTTTTTTTAAATTAATTTCATGAGAGTCAGAAGTGAGGTTACTGTTAAAAGCTCTCTGATTGAGATTCAGTGACTGATGGTGCAGTCAGGTGAGGATATTCCCATATACTGGCTGCCAGAGAGAGCGGGAGACTGTTTGAAGATTGTATGATTCAAACGTTTGAGATGAGTGGTCATGGATCTGGGAGGTGACAATATTATCAAAGATCCTGGAAAAGAAACCTGGAGATGGGGCTAGTAGTTAGGGCACAAGAAAAATGGATGTTTTGTTTGGTGTTTTTTGCTTAATAACCTTTCCATTACTGAGTAGATGTGGTGATGGAGATTTATTCAGAATAAGAGATAGAAAGTATAGGGAGAAGCAAGATGTTGCCATCTATTCAGTTGGTATATTTCTAGTTCATATAATTATCCACAATAGTGATGCATGATGGGAAAGCCTCTGGTGGGTAATTTAGCAATGGTCAATGATCTTGGTCTGCTGGTGAGTGATTTGGGAAGAATGTTAGAAAGGTTAGACGTTCAAGGCCATCCTATGAGCCAGTGATTGGGACAGTTTAGTTCTGGTCTTAATGACTTATTGTTGAGTACCGTGGTGACCTACCAGAAAGCACGATAAAGGCACAAAGTCTATTTCTGGACTTATTTAAAATGGATTTTCAAAAAAGCGATCACAGCAAGAGAGAAGAGTGGTCGAGAGTAGTGACATGTTGGGTTAAGAATTGGGGATGGGGCAATACCCCATCTTATTTGAGAGAGAGAGACAAAGGATAGCATAGTTAAGGGGAGAGAAGGAAACTAAATGCCCAAGTCGGGTTAAAATGAGATGGAAAAGAGGGGGATGAATGACATATATTATATAGGTTATCAAGTTTTGATTTTAACATATTGGCATATTGGTGGATTATTTTTGAGAAGTGTTTTTTAAAAAAAGAATCAATGTCAGACAGTTCTTCTGGAACAATGATGTAATCTAGTATGTGTTAGAGAGTAGTGACTCCCAGGAGTGTTAATGGAAGATTGTTTGTACTGTGCTAGTTTACAACAGAGCAAGTAAATAATGAAGGCCTGTTTTTGGTTCAGGATATAAAGAATGATTTTAAGACTGAAAAATACAGTGATTGAAAACTTTAGTCAGTTCGGAAGAGACTAAATGTAAATATAGTTTCTCTCCTAGAAAAGAGATAACATAGTTACCGTAGTGTAAAAGTTTTGTTTTTGAAGCTTCGAAACCAGGACTGTTTGGTTATAAATCTTAGATTATTAAAAGCTGAGAGTGTCTAAGTTTTCAGTTTTGGAAGTATTCACGTAAGTGGACTTCACAATTCACAGGAAAGACCTGAGAAGAATCGGTTCAGTTGAACTTAAAAGTTTGATCTGGAGGGCTACTTTCTCCTGGTTTGAGTCTCTAGAATGCACAGTGTTGTAAAACTGGATGAGACTTTGTTTTAGTTTATTTGAGATTTTTCAGAACAGGTTCTAGATTTAGATAGCTTGGTTTGTTTTGTGATATAAATCTCTATTAAAGAAAATTTGTAGCTTTGTGTGCTATGTTTAAGTGAATGAGCACCACGTTAATTAAAATAAAAAAAAATTGTCAAGCCTGATTTCACTTTTTTGATTGGACTTTTTTCTTGTTCATTTGTGGGACATGGGTGTTGCTGGCAGGCCTGCATTTAATTGCCCATCCGAGTTGTCCTTGAGAAACATAGAAAATAGATGCAAGATTAGGCCATTCAGCTCTTGGGGCCTGCAGCACCATTCAATATGATCATGCAATTTCAGTATCTCACTCCCGCTTTCTCTCCATACCCCTTGATCGCTTTAGCCGCAAGGGCCATATCCAGCCTCCTCTTGAATATATTTAAAGAACTGGCTCCAGAAGCTTTCTGTGGTAGAGAATTCCACAGGTTCACAACTCTGAGTGAAGAAATTCTTTCTCATCTCAGTCCTGAATGGCTTACCCCTTATTCTTAGACTGTGACCCCTAGTTCTGGACTTCCCCAGCATAGGGAACACATTTTTTTCTGCACCTAGCCTGTCCAGTCCCATCAGAATTTTATATGTTCTTCTAAATGGTGGTGACTAGCTGCATTCTTGAACTGCTGAAGACCATGTGCTGTGGGCTGATTCACAATGCTGTTAGAGAAGGAATTCCCAGGATTTTGACATAGCGAAAGTGAAGCAAAGGCGATATATTTCCAAGTCAGGATGGTGAGAGTCTTGGAGGGGAATTTGCAGGTGGTGGTGCCCCCATATATCTGCTAGAAGATACCACCTTCTAGATGGAAGTAGTCGTGGGTTGGGAAGGTGCTGCCTGAGGATCTTTGGTGAATTATTGCAGTGCATCCTGTGGGTAGTACACGCTGGTGCTACTGAGCATCAGTGGTGGAAGGAATGGATGCTTGTGGATATGGTGCCAGTCAAGTGGGCTGCTTTGCCCTGGATGGTGTTAAGCTTCTTGAATGTTGTTGGAGCTGCACCCATCCAGTGCAATGGAGAGCGTTCGATCACACTCCTGACTTGTGCCTTGTAGATGATGACAGACTTTACGGAGTCAGAGGTAAGTTACTCACTGCAGTATTTTTAGCCTCTGACCTGCTCTGGAAGTCACTGTGTTAATGCGGCGGTCCAGTTGAGTTGAGAATCGTAATCGCCAGGATATTGATAGTGAGGGATTCAGTGATAGTCACACCATTGAATGTCAACAGGCAAAGGTTAGATTGTTTCTTATTGGAGATGGTCATTGTCTGGCATTTGTGTGGTATGAATGTTACCTGCCACTTGTCAGCTCAAGCCTTATTTTCTTAACAGTTAGTATCATTTCACCTAGTGCAACTTTCAGTCCATCATTTTGGTAAGTCTGCAATTTCCAATTGTGGCTGAGAAAAGTGTTTCAGGTGAACATTGCTTCATTGATAATATGCATTTTCCACTGTTCCCTCAAATTTGCATTTTCAGCAAAAGCTGCAGACATCATACATTTTGATTTACTCTTAAAGATCATTTGATAGATAATTAAAATAAAGTTTTCATTTAGAATTTAAGCTTCTTGTTGCCAGTTGGGTTGGGTTGAGTAATTAGATTAATATCATGATCTGAGATTACTGATTAACCTTGCCTTGTTACACAAACTAGATTTGAAATAACTTAATTTCTAGTTGGTTTCACAGTATATTACTTCAGGGAAATATCACAAAAACATTATACAAAATTCTACATCATCCTTTCACTTTGCTCTAAACGCTCTCATATTTATTTATGCCTTTGTTGTGAGCTCCAATAATGTCTCATTTAATGCTTTTTCCTTTGAATAACAACTGTCAGGGGTCCTATAAATTGCTTCCACCAGTCATTTTCTGGCCCTTAACATTCCTAATTTCTATCCATACTGACTCTATCTCTTAGCTTTGTCACTAACTTCCTTACGTCATCTTTTGTATCCTAACTGGATGTGTCACAACGTGGCATAGCAACTACTATTCCCAAGACCACAAGAAACTACAGAGTTTCAAACACAGCCAAGTCTGTCATGCATACCAGCCTTCCATCTATATTTCCAGCAACCAATATAATCAAAGATTCTTCCTACCCTGATTATACTGTCTTCCACCCTCTTCCGTCAGGCAGAAAATACAATAGTTTGAATACACATTCACATACTTGGACGAATTCAAGAATAGCTTCTTCCCTGCCGTTATCAGACTTTTGAACAGACCTCTGAAATGCTAACTGATCTCTCTCTCTACACATTCTCTGCGTCTTTAACACTGTATTCTGCATTTTGTTCTGCTATCCTGATACACTTTCTGTGGTATGATCTCCCTGTCTTGCATGCAAAACAACACTTTTCACTGTATGTTGGTACATGTGACAACAATAAATCAATCAATCAAGTATGCTATTGGGGCTATGACTCCTCCTTTGCCATCCTATCTGTCTTTACAAAATATTGTGTACCTGGAATATTGATTTCCCGACTTTGCCATCTAATCATGGTCCACAGTTAGTAAGATTTTAAGTTGGTAGATTCACGTTGAACAGTAGAATCTTTAAATAGAGTGGTCACCTTCTGAATAGATGCAAAACAGTGAAGAAGATCTGCTGTCTTTAACTGGTCTGGTCTACATGTGACTGCAGACCCACTACAATGTGGTTGACACTTAGCCACTCTCTTGATAATTAAGGATAGACAATAAGTGTTGGCCTAGCCAGTGATGCCTATATCCCATGAAGAATTAAATTAGACTTGGGAGAAAATGTTCTGGAAATTGCAATGTTCTAGGAGTTGGGCTGGGTGACCCTGGAATGATTGTAGAGATGCTGGGTGCAGAGGCGGATTGGATGGGCGGCTTGTCTCGGTACACCAGAACGGTAATAAAGTTTGATTTTATTTTGTTGCTTTTCACATCTCTTTGCATACCCCACTCCCACTCTATGATGTAACATCCAAGCCTGTGTTCCACTACCCAGCCCCATGGCTCCATGCCAACCTGGGACATGCTCTCCCATGTCCCCTCATATCCTTCATGACAACGTATGCCCTCCACATCCACCCCACCCCCACAATGGTCTTTGGAAACGTTTGGTGCCATGTTCAGGGGCAGGATTTTTTGATATCAGCCTTCTCCACATTTTGCAAAAGTCTAGGTCGAAGATCAATTTCAACTTTGCCCATGGGGAGAAAAAGCAGTGACCTGTTGTACAATGATTGTTAGGATATTGGATGCAGCATAAAGTGACACTGTTTACATTCCTGTTCTATCTCAGCACTAATTCACTTTATCAGTCCATAGTTTTATAAGCTTGAGGAACATGTTTAGCAGATGTTCTCCTGACAGGACCAATCTGCCTTAAAGGTACATTCTGCACCAGAAATACAAGTTTTGGGTGTGGCATAACAGGGCAGGAGAGACCAGAGACCTTCAATATTCAATTCAATTGAAATAGGTAGAGACAAAACCACTAAAATGTTCTCTCCTGCTACTGACGGCTGAATAAAAACACTCCTTCTGATGGGGGAAGGAGCAATGATGGATGGTGATGAGAGAATTCAAATAGTTTTCCAAATTCTCCCATCCAATTTAACCCCCATTGCCTGTTGCCTAGGCCAGCAGGCATGGAATGTCCAGTAATGTTACTTGTTGGGATGAGGGCAAGAAATACAAATTGGGAAGTGACTGCATGAGAATGTTGAAATTAGAAATACTTTAGTGTGTTATTCATGATCGTGATTACAATGAATGATAAGGGAAGTCTAAGCAGGAGTAATTGGATATCAGTAGTATAGAGGGGCTTTGTGGCTTGACTCCCCTTTTCTTGCTGTGAACTTCATACTCAAGTACATTTGTGATCATCTTGGCTAAGTTATCATGAAAGCCTGATCGGTTGAAATGTTGATTGTGAGGATAGCTGTCAATTTCAAGGTAATTTTGTGACTGGAATTCAGTGCACCTATCTAACCGTACACTGCAGAAAAAAAATGGGTGGAGTATTTAGGACTTGATTTCAATTTCCTTCTTAAATTGCTTCAATATTACTCTCAGAGTGCTAAAACGGCGGAGCTGTTTACATTCTTCAGTCCTCCAAAAGATTATTGTCTAATCCTATATTGTATGTGTCACTTGTTCTTTGCCATGGCTGTTGGTCTTGCATGTAGATTTCTCATAAAATTACAACAAAAAAATGTTCTTCACAGTGCTGCTCCTGCTATTCACCACAGGATGGCTCTTCAAACTTGGGCAAATGGTGTGGGGGGAAGAACAGTTATGAGCAGAGGGTAATGTTCTGCTTCCTACAGATTTTCTCTAGTGGACCTAGAATCATCTTAAACTGCTTTGGCATTTCTGATAACATTTTCAGTCCAGTAATTTGGAAGGATGTGTGACTTGCAGGGATAGCATGAGTAATATATAAAATGTAACTACATCCACTGCAGTGTCATGGCAAATGAGCAGGGACGTGAGGCTAACTGGATAGCTCTTTCAAAGATCCAACATCAGCATATGGGCTGATTGGGCCTCCTTATATACTTAGGATTCTGTGATTTTATAAGAAACAAGATTTATCTTGCAAAACATGAATTAACTTTCAGGTCCCATGTCCTCTTTCTTCAGTGTACTCCCCAATACATTTCATATTTATTTAGTTAATGACGAAAAAGCATCTGGATTAGATTATGGATTCCACTCATATCTTTGCAGTGATGCAACAGCATCTGATGACTGGTGTGGGAAATTTCTGGCTTGTGGGAGAGCAATCCAATATCATGACCACTCAAATATTACTGTTGTGTCATTTAAAAAAGTGACATGATGAATGGATTAAAGGATGGTGTGTATTTAAAGAGATCATAACTGTAATGAATTGATAATGACCATTATTTGTTTAAACTACTCAGTTGTATCAATAATGATCTGATTCTATTTTTAAAGAAAAGCCTTTTAAATTGTTTCCCCATGAATAGAAAGCGACCCTGATGGAGCGGACTTAAAGCTGTTAATTCAGGCTCCAAATCTCACTTTCCTATGGAATATGTTCCATCGATTTGTTTGTATTTACAAACTTTGAAAATCCTAGATGCGTTTAGTTCTACAAAACAAATCACTGGGACTGTATCTTCGGATTGATGTTGAAAGGCTATTACGATGCATTTTTTACAGATGTTTTCATTTCATTATTCGTCCATAAAGCAATTCGTGCCACATATCGTCTACACTGCACTGGCTGGTTTATTTGGAACTCCTTACTGATGAGGGTAGCGGACTGTGAAATTATGGGTTGTTTTCTGCTGGACGTACACCGATCAGAAAGCAAGTTATTATCTATATAGTCTCCTTGACTAATGCAATTAGTCTTAATACAGCAAATGCAATGTGCTAACCCAGTTCTTTGAATTGATATTTAGTTGGGAACAATTTTCAATATTTCCTTAAATTCAATATTTCAATATTTGCTCTCTTAGAAAAACTGGATTTCTATTTCTGGCTGCAAGTGTGTTGAATTAATATAGGTTAATTAAAATAATGAATAACATGTGCAATACTTTTCCTCACACAAAGTAGGAATAAAAAATCTAAATCCAAGTGCTTCTTAAAATACAAAATTAATAAGTATGAGCGAAGATTGGTGCAGGATTGAATGATTGGATGCAAACTCTATATGGGATTAGGCTTGATACTGCAAAGGCTGAGGTATTCTCAGTTACTGAGTTACTTACTACTGGTACTGTAATTACAACATTTTCCTTGCATATGCTTTGATCAAATTAGCATTCTGGTCTTGATTTCATTGTCTAATAATTTGCATGTTTAGAGAGGCATCAAAGTAGGTTTCCAGCGGGTTTCTATGTCATCTGCTCAAAAGAGCAGGTTGTCATTGGATCCCACGCAATGATGGTTGAATTTCAATGGGTAGGTGTTATGGGTGGGAACTGGGCGATATTAAATCTGGTATCTCCCTTAATTTTAATTCCAGGTCCCCTTTAATGCCGTTAATGATACAGAGAGACAAGTGATAATCTGAATTTGTTTTCCATTTTTGTCTGTGTTTATAGTTTTGCCTTTTGTGCAGTTTTTCAGTTCTGCAGCCTGTTCACCCAAAATTTGTTTCCAAAAGAGCTCAGTAGTTCTGAGGAAGGGTCACTGGACCTAAAATGTTAACTCTGCTTTCTCTCCACTGATGCTGCCAGATGTGTTGAGTTTCTCCAGCAATTTCTATTTTTGTTTCAGATTTCCAGCATCTGCAGTTCTTTTGTTTTTATTGTCAGTAGTAGTTTCAAGCTATGTTTCTGATCAGTTTCCTCACTTCTGATTATTCTGATCTCTGCTTCACCAATTCTGATTTTCTTTTGTCATTTTTTGAGTTACAGGAAATTGTGGTTGATCAAGTATCACAGAAAATTACTGATACACTGTACTGTATTTTCTATGAAATATATGCTATATGCAAGTATTATAATATTCAACTAGTAAAACTTCTCTTGTTTGTGCATATAATGTGATGTAGTGAAGTTGTTTCTTTTACATATACCTAAAAGATTAAGCCACTGTGCTGATACTTGTACTGCACAACTCAAATCAAAGCTCTTCTAACTCTAATTACTTTTTGAGGCGCTGATGCTTAATGACTCTGGATAAACCACTTCTTATTCTATCTTTTGTGGCAGTTGCATTTTTGCCAAAGTTTGTGGATGTTCATCCTGGCATTTAATAGCAACTTGAGTTGCTTGGTAGGTGGGATGATGCTTCTTCCTACATTTGGCTGTCTCTCTGTCTATTGGTGAAGGAGTTCAGGAGTGATTTCTTCAACTAGCTTGTGGCTGGGATTGATGGTTATTCTGTTTTGCCTCTTTTGATATTTTAAAGCTGTATTATATTCTCTTGCTGGTGGCAGATTTAGCTTGCCTGAAGCACATTAAAATTGTTAGTGGACAGTTCTGTTCTGAACAGATTACACTGCTGTGTACTATGATGTGTGGTGGCTGTTTTCTGATACAAAGACACCTTGTTTGTTTTTGCAAGTTTTCTTGTTGACAGCCCAAAGCTTGTTACCATTATTTTACACCTATGTTTCTACCTAAAGTACTCGAAGTACTTATAATGACATTCATTGACCATATCAAGTACAATATGTTAATGTTGTCAAATAAATTTTTATTGCCTAATCACATAGATAGCAGCGCCAACATTGTTTAAGCCACTAGTTTAAATGAAAGTTGCACACAACAGAAGTAAATGGATGCGATATGTGCCATATTTACTTAACACACCAACACTACCAACATTTAGAGTCAGTTAGCTCAGTTGACTGGATGGCTTGCTTGCGATGCCGAGTGACGCCAACAGCATGAGTTCAATTCTTGCAGTCTCTGAGGCTACCATGAAGGACTTTGCTTCTTAATGCCTCCCCTTGCCTGAAGTCCGGTGACCCTCCGGTTAAACCACCACCAGTTTGTGTGACTCTAATGAGAGAGGAACCACATGGTTTGGTCAGACTGTGGTGACTTTACCTTCAGGGGGTCGGTTAGCTAAGTTGGCTGGATGGCTGGTTTACAATGTGGTGTGATGCCAAGAGTATGGGTTCAATTTCCTCACCGGCTGAAGTTTGCAAAAAGGACTCTCCTTCTCAATTCTCATGTTAAGTCATCACTCTCACTCTAATGAAAGGGCAGCCGTATGGTTCATTAGGATTGTGGTAACTTATACTTTACATTTACCAACATAGTTTCCTTTCTAGAGGATTGGATAGTGACAAATGTGGCATATCCTTGTTGAGGAAATGCTGCAAAGACATTTCTAACTACAGGCCAGTTAGTCTAATGTCAGTATCTTGTACCCTAAATCAGGGAAACAAATCGACATGCACTTGGAAAGGTTTTAGTTAATTAAGGAGAGCCTGTACTGATTCATAAAAAGCAGATCATGCTTCACTAACCTAATTGAAAAATTTTGATGAAATGACAGAGATGAAGGGAATGTGGTCAATGTGTTCTTTGCTTAAGTACAGCAGCAGTGAGTTGCGGCTTTTTTTGGACTAGAGTGTGATGTTCCTGAGGGTCAGCACTAGCAGCATTTTCTTTTGCTGTATATAAATGCCTTGGATCTTTGAATATAGACAAATTCAAAATGTGCTAATGATGTAAAACTTAGATGTGATGACACAATGGCTTTAAGATGTCTTTTTTGTCCTTTTTTTATGAAGAGAGGTTGAGACAGAGATGCCGAGTGGTCAGTTCCAAGCCAATAAAGTAAGCAGTGGGTCAGGCCTTGGGGTTCTTTTTTAAGTTGGAACAATAGAAGTAGCATGAATGGGTGGTGTCAAGCTCCCACAAAACCAAAAGTTTAACTTTCAGTAGTTGCTGGGATCTTGAAGCTGGATGTGGAAGCTGTTATTCCTCTCTATGTTACAGCTAAAAGCTTCGGTTCTCTTCCTACTGCTGGAATTGTATGTGAGACAATCTATTTTGCTGAACTTGCCTTTGCAAATGGTGTGTTTATGGAATGATGCTATATTGGAACAGTTACTGTTTAGTAGTCAAATAATCTGTTATTCTATTAAGTTTTCCAGTAGCGTTAAGTTATTCCAATTCTTCTTTCTTTTGTTTGTATTTTAACAATAGTGTATGAATAAAGCGTGTTTTGCTTCAAACCTGATATTTGACCCAATCGAATTTCATCTGGAACGCAATGCCTTACACTTGCCTCTAAAAATAAGAAAATTTTGGGGTCTTGGCTATCATCTTAATATACTTGTTAATATATGGTCTGGTCCATAACAAGAGGAATGGCAAAGAATGAGAACTATACAAATTGCCTGCAATAGGATTTGGATTAAGAAGCACTGTGCAGAGACAAATGACCATTATATTCAAAGAGAAGGAAAGACTTTGATATTTTACAAGGAGAGGAATGTCTGTAGTAACTTTTGAAACTGCTTATTAAGTATTGTACGAAGTAGCAGTCAAGGGTTATTGTGGAACAGAATATAATGGTCTAAATCCAATTCATAATTAGGATCAGACGTGTTATGGATTGGGAAAGGAGGGCACTTTTTTTATTGATGGGTTATATGCTGGTGGTCTGTTTCATTTAACTGATCTCATTGATAGTTCCAATTTCTTCAGGCAAATACTGAAAATTGGATTTATTATGAGGATTCCAGTGTTCTTTTTATATCACCTTGATTACTGATAGTGATTAGCTGCCAAGTGTTCCCCTACCTCAGATTATTTGCTTGTGCTGCTTCATTATCCAGAATTGGATCTAGCACTGCATCCTTCTTTGGGACACACTAAAATATTCTTAAAACCCCTCCCCCTTCTGCCTTAGTTTATCTCGAGATCGTTAATGTCCTTCATAATAACAACTTTGGCACTGCTGGAATTCTCTCTAAATTGCCTACAATTTTTGCCCTTGATTTCTTATCTATATTTTGTGGTCTGTCCGGTCCTCCCAATGTGGTTTGATCCCTTATTATTTCTTAACCTATTCCAGACACTGCCTGAGTACTACCATCAAGTGAACATTTCTTTTTATTGTGGTTGGAATTATATATTTAGTAATACTTATTTCTTCTGTGTATTTACTTTATTCCATCGTCTGAAAATTTTAAAGCCAGTGATTTTCCAAAGTAGTAGTATTGTTGCCTTCAATTCTAATTTGTGATTCTAATTTTCTAACATCATTTCTAATGTCTAGGTCTCAGCCTTGGCTCAGTGGTAGCGTTCTTCAACCAGAAGGTCCAAGCCCTATATCTGAGACTTGACCACATACTTCTGGCTTTACAATGCTAAAGGAGTGTCTGTCTTTTAAATGTGATATCAAATCAGTGCCCCATTTGTTCTCCCTTTTTAAAGGAATCAATGGTCTGAGTTGAAGAGGAGTTTGGGAGTTCCAAACTCCCACGTCCCATTCACACATCATTTACTGTGCGTGCTGATTTACATGGGCTCCAGTTTCAGCAACATATGGGCTCAGATCTGCCAGCCAGATGTCATTATGCCAACGTAGATAGAAGTTGTACATGGGGTCCCTGCTGGGACTCCATCGTAGCATATTCCAAAGGAATTGCCCGGGAAATTGAGTTTTTCATTGGGCAATTCCCTGGCACTTGAAATCCACTGAAAGTCTCCATTTAAATTGGAGAATTAAAGGGTTTCAACGAAATTAAGGAAAAAGGTTATTTAGGAAAAGTTAACCTGTTAAATGCATATCTGTTTTATGTATATCTGCTACCTACTCCAGCCATGCAAACATGAGAGAGATGTCTTCTTCAGTCCTGGCCTGTGTGCTCAATTTCTTTCAAACTGCCATTAGCAGCTGTGTCCTCAGCTGCCGAGGTCAGGAATTGACTGTATAATGTGGAGCAATTTTTAAAAAATAATTATTCAACTATGCAATGTCTTAAGAACCACAGTAATGTTTCTCAAATTTTAATTGGCTGTGTTTACTGACACTGACACATGCATGATGTATCGTTGGGAGGGGTGTGCTCTCCTTGTTGTGGCCCCCATACCCTGACTTCTGGGCCGTCATCCCTTCTCACTCAGGGGCTACCCCCACCATTCAGCATCTGCATGCTCACTTCTCACTACTGCAGCCCAGTTAAAAATCACACGCTTCCCTGGGCAGGCACTGTATGCATTTGCACAACACCCCAGCGCTTGGAACTGTGTGTTCCCCAATGAACACGTATCCGTAGTTTTCAGTGCCAGGAAACACCGCTATTTTAATAATGATGGAGAGGTGTAAAGGCCACATCTTTTACAATTTGTTTGTTTGCAATTTTAAAAATCATGCTTATTGGAGCACATTGTGAGTTGTATGCAATCTTGCAAAAACAGACTTGCAGAGCCAATGGATACTGAATCAAGGGAAAACCGCTTGACAACATCTGGTCAGGAGCTAATCAGAATGATTGTGGTTTGTATGGAGCCAGTGTGGCAGTGGACCACATGGCCTGCAAAGAGAAAGCATTAAAAAAAAACTCTACATCTCTCTCTTGTGTTCAGGTACCAGAAAGTATCCAGTAAATAGCTAGCTGTTTTCCACACACCTTTTTCAGCAAATCCCCTATTGAAGGAGGAATAAAACACATTCACAGACTTGGAAAGGACAAATTCTAGTGAATGAAAGAGAGCATCAGTGTGCAAATAACCTTGTGTCAACAGCAAAGAATTGAAATGAATGGAAGAAACCTAAAGAAACACCTCATCAACTTCTGTGGTCCACGTATTATTACCGAACTATGTTCCCTAATTTTTTAAAAAAAAACTTTTTCTGCCCTTAATTTCCATATCTTGTCTGCCTTTGTACATTTGTGAAGGAGACATTTAAAGGATGAATAGTTTTTGAGTTATAAGCTAGCAATCTGTATAATGTAATTGCCTTTGATTCCAGACGATTGATTGCAATAAAGTGATTTTCTTGTTTAGTACAGAAATTTGCTGAGTGTTTTTCTTTCAACCTGAGTTTGTCAGTCAGGTAAACTGGGGACTTTGACTAAATCTTTTCACATTTGTGATGATCCACGAACAGTGGATCTTGATTTTGAACATGGATGACTATAGCTTTTTTTGAGATGTGGAGCAGAATAGTGGACAAAATGTAATGGAAGAAAAGGAAGGTAATTGCCCTGAAGAGTCCGGTGAATGCCTACCCACCTGATTCCCTAGTTGAAGTTACAAAGGCTGTAAGGATACCCTGGAATTTCGCACTTCAGCATGAAAACATGCAAAACATCTTGGACTGCATTGACAATAATGGAAGATTGTATTGTCGTTGTCCACAGTCAGCATGCTTAACAGAAAACATTGGATTGAATCTTAGTTGTTTTGGCTAAGTCAGAGTTGTGAGAAATGTTTTGGGAGTGTTTTTCACAGTGAGGCCTAGCGAGTATTTTTTACTGTATCTTAGCAAACTTGCCATGCCACTGTCGTGTCCCTTGGGTCTGATTTCCTCTCTGTCTACAATGTAATGTTCCCAGAACAACTTCAATGTTTTGACCTCAACTGCTCTATGTGGCATAGAATTCCACAAGCTCACTACTCTGTGGATGAAGAAATTTCTTCTTATCTCATCCTAAATGGCCTATCCCTGTGTCTTTAAACTGTGAACCCTGGTTCTGGACTCCCCATTCATCAGGAATATCCTTCCTGTGTTTACCCTATTGAGTCCTTTTAGAATTTCATAGGTTTCTATGGGATATCCCCACATTGTTCTGAACTCCACTGAATATAGTCCTAACTGATCCAGTCTCTCTTCATATGTCAGTCCTGCCATCCCAAGAATCAGTCTGGTAAACCTTTGTTGCATTCCCTCCAGAGGCGGAACGTCCTTCCTAAGTTAGGGAAACCAAAACTGCACATAATACTCCAGGTGTGTCTCACCAAGGCCCCATACGACTGCAGTAAGACATCCCTGCTTCTGTACTCACATCGTCTCGCTATGAAAGTCAACATACCAATTGCCTTCTTCACCGCATGCTGTATCTGCATGCTTACTTTCAGTGACTGATGTACAAGGATACCAAGGTTTTGTTGCCAATCCTCCTCCTTTTCCAATTTCTCACCATTAAGATAATAATTTGCCTTTCTGTTATTGTTACCAAAGTAGATAACCTCACATTCATCCATATTATACTTCACTTGCCATGCTTCTCTTTGTTTCCTGTCTGCTGATCAGCTTTGTATCCATGTCAGTATACTACCCCATTCCCATGTGCCACAATTTTACATGTTCATCTCTTATGCGGGAGCTTATCAAAAGCCTTCTGAAACTCCAAGTAAGGCACATCTAATGGAACCCCTTATCAAATCTTCTAGTTATGTGCTTGAAAAATTCCAGCAGATCTACCAAGCATGATTTCCCTTTCATAAATTCATGCTGATGACTCTGTCCAATGCAGTCACTGTTTTCCAAGTCATAGATTGTTCTGTTAAATCCTTTATATTGGACTGTAGCAATTTCCCCACTAATGATGTCAGACTAAGTGGCCTATAATTCACTGTTTTCTCTCTACCTCCTTTTTTAAAAAGAGTGGGGTTACGTTAGCTACCCTCCAATTCATAGGAACTATTCCAGAGTCTATAGAATCTTGAAAGATGACCACCAATCCATCCACCTTTTCTAAAGCCACTTCTTTAAGTACTGTGGGAAGTAGATTGCAGGGCCTTGTGGATTTATTGGCCTTTATTCTAATCAATTTCCCTAATAACATTTCCCTGCTAATACTGATTTTCTTCAGTTCCTATTTATCAGCAGACCCTGTGTAGCCCAACATTTTTGGGACATTATTTGTGTTGTCCTTTATGATGACAGAACCAAAATTCTGAAGAAGTGTCACTGGATTCTGTTTTCTCTCCACAGATGCGGCCAGTCTTACTGAGTTTCTCCAGCAATTTTTGTTTTTTTTTTCAGATCTCTAGCATCCAAAGTTCTTTGTTTGATCAAAATGTGTATTTAATTGGTCTGCCGTCTCTTTGCTCGCCATTATAACTTTCCCTGTTTCCCACTGTAACAGTCCTACATTTGTCACAGAGTCATAGAGGTTTACAGCATGGATACAGGCTGTTTGGCCCAATTTGTCCCTATTGCCCAATATAGACCTCTATAAGGTCACCTCTTAGTCTGCTGTGCTCCAGGGGAAGTAGTCCCAGTCTGTCCAGCCTCTCCTTATAACTCAAATCTTCCAGTTTAGGTAGTGTCCGAGTAAATGTTCTCTGCACTCATTCTAGTTTAATAATATTCTTTCAATAGCAGGGTGACCAGAACTGTACACTGTACTCCAAATGTGCCTTACTCACATATTGTACAGCTGCAACAAGACATCCCAACCCCTATACTCAGTGCTCTAACCGATGAAAGCAAACATGCTGAAAGCCTTCTTCACCACCTTGCCTACTTGTGACTCTACTTTCAAGGAGCTATGAACCTGTACCCCTGGATCTCTTTTTTTCTATAATTCTCCCAGAGCCCTACCATTGATTGTGTAAGTCCTGCCCTGGTTGGCTTATTAAAATGCAACTCATTGCATTTATCTAAATTAAACTCCATCTGCCATTCCTCAGCCCACTGGCCCAGTTGATCAAGATCTCGTTGTATTCCCAGATAACATTCTACACTGTCCACTGTACCACCAATCTTAGTGTCATCTGTAAACTTATTAACCATAACTCCTAAGTTCTCATCCAAATCATTTTTGTAAATGATGAATAACAGAGTACTCAGCACTGCTGGTCACAGGTCTCAAGTTTGAAAAACAGTCCCCTACCACCACCCCGTGTCTTCTACCTTCAAGCCGATTTTGTATCCAATTGGCCAGCTCTCCTTGGATCCTTTGAGGTTTAACCTTATTGAACCATGTGGTACCATGTCAGAGGCCTTGCTAAAATCAAAGTAGACAATGTCAAATGCACTGCCCTCATCAATTTTCTTGGTCACCGCTTCAAAGTACTCAATCAAATTTGTGAGACACGATTTCCCACACACAAAGCCATGCTGACTATTCCAAATGAATCCTTGCCTTTCCAAATGCCTGTACATCCTGTCTTTCAGAATCCCCTCTATCAACCTAGCCACCACAGGCGTATAGTTCCCAGGCATTTCCCTGCACCCTTTTTTTAAATAAAGGCACAACATCAACCACCCTCCAGTCTTCATGGCTGTCAATGATGCAAGTATCTCTGCCAAGGGCCCCACAAATTCCTCCGTAGCTTCCCACTGTGGGTTGTCTTTAAAACATCATTATTTATTTCCCCAATTTGTCTTTACTAATCTTTTTCTCTTCACTTATCTGTATAAGTTTTTACAATCAGATTGTATGTTCCCCACTAACTTACTCTTGTGCTGTATTTTCCCTCTGTTAATCTACCTCTTTGACCCCCTTTACTGAAATCTAAAGTGCTCCCAGTCTTAATGCCAGCTACCTTTTTTGTCTACCCCTTTCTTGGATCTTGTGCTGTCCTTAATTTCCTTTTTTTGGCCATGGTCAGGCCACCTTTGCCATTTTAATTCTCTGCCAGTCAGGAATGAACAATTGTTGCATTCCTTCATGGGATCTTTAAACATTACCATTTCCTGTCCACCACCATTCCTTTAAGTAATGGTCCTACTTTACCATGGCTGCAGCTTGTGCCTCATTTCATCATAGTTTCCTTTATTTCAATTCAGGACCCTTGTCTCAGAATCAGCTATGCCATCTCCATTTAAATAAAGAATTTTGTCATTTTATGTGCATTGTTCCCCATAGGGCCTTGCACAACTAGATTGGCAATTATTCCTTTCTTATTACACAGGACACAATCTAGATGGCCTGATGTCTTCAGTGTATTGATCCAGAAAACCCCGTACACGCTCCAGGAGTTCCCCCCTATTGTTACTGATTTGATTTGCTCAATCTATATGTAGATTAAAGTCGCCCATAATTACAGCTGTATCTTTATTGCTTGCATTGCCAAGATTCTGTTTCATGCCTTCCCCAGCATTACCAGTATAGTTTGGAGATCTAAATACAATCCCTACTATTGTTTTCGGCCCATTTGTGTTTCTCAGCTTTACCCATACAGATTCCACTTCACTGGAGCTAATATCCTTTTTCACCATTGCATTAATTTGTCCCTATAACCAGCAACACAATCCCACCTCCTTTGTCCTTTCTAAAAACTGAATATGTCTGAATATTCAGTTCCCATCCCTGGTCACACTGAAGTCACATCTCTGTGATCCCAACTATATTACACCCATTTATATCTATTTGTGCAATTAACTTATCCACTTTATTGCAAATGCTCCCTGTATTAAGACACAAGCCTTTAAGGCTAGTCTTTTTAACATTTGTAGTTCTGATCGGAATATTTTGGATGTTAGCCCTGATTGATTCCTGCCCTTGAATTCCCTGTCCATTGCTTTACTTATTTCCCATTCTGTTATCTCTGCCCTTGTTCTGTCTCCCTGTGTACATTCCCAATCCCCTTACCATTTTAGTTTAACCATCCCCAACCCACTAGCACATTTCCCCTAGGACATCAGTTCCGGTCCTGACCAGGTGCAACTCTTCTAGCTTGTATTGGCCCCATCTCTTCCAGAACCAATCCCAGGTCTCCAGGAAACCGAAACCCTCCCCTTCATACCTTCTCTCCAGCCACCTATTCATCTGATATATCCTGCTACTTCTCCTCTGACTAGCAGATGGCACTGGTAGCAATCCTGAAATCACACCTTGGGGGTCCTACTTTTAAATTACTTTCTAACTCCCTGTATTCTGCTTTATGAACTCATACTTTTTTTTATATCTATGTCATTGGTTGTGATGTGAACCAGCATCATTGACTGTTCAAAGTCCCACTCCAGAATGTCCTGTAGCTGTTACAAGATGCCCTTGACCCTAAGACCCAGAAGGCAACACACTATCCTGGAAACTTTTTGTAGTCACAGAAGCATCTGTCCATTCCTCTTACAGTTGAATCCCCTTTCGCTGTAGCTTTCTCACATTTATTCCTCCTCTCCCATGTAGCAGAACCAACTGCTGTGCAACAAATTTAGCTGTTGCCACTTTCCTCAGGCCATTTTCCCCTCAACACTATCCAAAGTGGTATATCTGCTTTGCAAGGGAATGTCCACAGGAGACTGTTGTACTTCCTGCCTGTGGTGTCTTAGCTTGGGAAGTGCACACTTCTCTGTATGTGATGTCCACAATACACTCAGTATTGTGGATGGTCCACAATGCTCCCAGCCACGGCTCCAGCTTTGAAACTCTGGCTTCTAGCAGCTGCAGCTGGAGACACTTAATGCACATATTCTGGTTCAAGCACTGGAACTGTGCTTGACTTCCCAAATAGGACAGGTGTTACACACCATGACCTTGAGCTCTTCTTCCATGCCTTACTCCTTTAAATTAAAACCTTAGAATGCCCTTAAAATGAGATAATATTAATTAGTCTAGGACTCTTCTTGTCTAGAACCCTGCATTTTACATGCTATGTACCCAAAATAAAGACATTATAAGCTATAATTAATTTTAAAAAATCATAAATACTCACCTGACCACATACACCCAATCAACTGCTTCTTTTTGCGCCATGTCACTTTTTGATCTTTTCCATGGACATTTTTTAATTAATTGCAAATATATTCTTTATTTAGTTTAAAAAGATCTTTATTTCCATTCACAGGTACTAAAGCAGTTCTGTACCGTCTTTGCATATCACTGAAGAAATTTGACATTCCCTGCAGTTGCAAAAGCCAAAGGCATTTCCTACTCATGCAACTCACTATTTCTGTACACAGAGGCAACAAGGGGGTCTATAATTGAATAACATCTCATTAAACTTTGGCAGCAATACCTTGGACAGTGGTCTTTGCCCACTACGCCTTGGCAGCACTGCCACTCCGCACATAGTGCTGGACCTTAGAATGTTCCAGTTTGCAATATTCAATTGAGGTCAACTTTTTACATTGGAAGACCAACAAATCTCGGGCAGACCAAAGAGTGTCATTCACTGAGTTGATGGTCCTTCAGGTGCAGTTGATGTTTCTCTTGGTGTACGTCTCAGGGAGCAGTCTTAAACAGAGTTCTATGTCATGGAGCTGCTTGGGATGAACCTTGCCAAAAATCCCTACGTCTCTCTTCAGACCTTCTTTACAAAGGCACAATCCCAGAAAGAGACGTGTGACAGTCTCCTCACCAGTGTAGCTGCTTCAAAGGCAGCGTGCGGTGATGCACAGAGACCGGACGTGCATGAAGTATCTGACGGGTGGTGCCCTTCTCAGCAACAGCCAAGCTACATCTTGGCATTTGTTTGGAAAGTTCTGGTAATGAGGCATGCTGCCAAATGACTTTGATAGTCTGCTCAGGGAACACGTGATAGGATCTACCCTCTCCTTTTCCCGCAGTCTCGAGGACACTATGTGCTGACAACTTGTTGATGGAAGTGTGGTCAAAGGTATTTGTCTTTGTAAATTTTTCCACAACGAACAAGAGATGTGGAACAGTCCAACTACTTGGAGCGTTCTGTGGCCAGACCTATCCGTTGCAATATTCTGGAATTCTGCTGCTGATATCCTTTTACTTCTGCTGTTCTTTATCCTTCAAACTTGAAACCCACCTCTTTGATCAAGGTCAATATCTATTCTGAAATTGGCTTCTGATGTGTCTTGGGATTTTTTTCTTTAAGGATGCTGCTATTGGGAATGCCAGCACTTGTAAATTCCTCTCCAAATCTCACATTTATCCTGATTTGAAACTAACTGCAATTCCTTTATTGTCTATGAATCAGAATCCTTCAATTTACTTTCTACAGGGAGTAGCTGTACACCTCAGGACTGAAGTGGTTCAAGAAGTCAGCTCAACACGACTTTCTCTAGGGCAAAGGAGGCAATGGCCTAGCAATCCAGAGACCCAGGAAATATTCTCAGGACCCGAGTTCAAACCCCTCCATGGGAAATTTGAATTCACTTTAAAAAAATCTGGCATTAGAATGATGGCTATGTTGTTTAAAAAAAGGTCCCATCAACCCATGTCATTCACTAATGTTCTTTAGGGAAAGAAATCTGCCATCCTCACCTGGTCCAGCCTGCATGTGACTCCAGACCCACAGCATTATGGATGACGCTTACTGTTCTTTGCAGTAGCCAGGCAAGACACTTATTTCAAGGACAGCGTGAAATGAGAAATAAATACTGGCCCAGCTAATGACACCTACATCCCACGAATGAATTGAAAACAAAAGGAACAGGCATTAAATAAGGATGGCATGGTGGCTCAGTGGTTAGCACTGCTGCCTCACAGCGCCAGGAACTTGGGCTTGATTCCACCCTCTGGCAACTGTCTGTGTGGAGTTTGCACATTCTCCCCGTGTCTGCGTGGGTTTCCTCCGGGTGCTCTGGTTTCTTCCCACAGTCCAGAGATGTGCAGGATAAGTGGATTGGCCATGCTAAATTGCCTGTAGTGTTCAGGGACGTGTAGATTAGGTGGGTTATATGGGAATGGGTCTGGGTGGGATGCACCAAGGGTCGGTGTAGACTTGTTGGGCTGAAGGGCCTGTTTCCACACTCTAGGGATTCTATAATAAGAATAAATGCAGATCTAGCCAGAGACTCCTATATCCCATGAGTGAATTAAAAAAAAGTTCTCACTGTTACTATCATTCTGTTCTATTTTGGAAGATTTGGACATTCACTTTAGGTGACTTGCGGTAGCTGGTCCTCTTCTGTAAGGCTGTAGAGCCTTCAGCAGCCTCATTTTACTCTCTCATTTTTGCTCCCCGTAGGTAAGGTTGTGACCACATATGGGGATAACATTAGAAGTCTGGCAAAAATATTAGTGTGGCTGACCTGGTAAACTGTAGTTGGTTCAATGTAGCCCTAAATCTGTGTAGTTTCTGAAGAAGTGTCAGAATAAACTTGAAATGTTAACTCTGTTTCTCTCTCCACAGATGCTGCCAGACCTGCTGAGTTTCACTGGCATTCTCAGTTTGAGTAGAACACCTAGCTGGCTACAGTTGTGTCAATATTTTGATCAAAGAGACAAATCCAGGCCATTTCTGTCTTGTCTATTGGCCTGTGAATGATTGGGATGACCGAGATCAAATAATACTATTTTGAAATATGTGGTTAATAATCAGCAATCCTATAACACTTTTCTTGTTCTGCACACACTCTTTTCCAGTGTCCTTGCAGGCTATAATGGCACAATTTTTGCTTATGGGCAGACAGGCAGCGGGAAGACTTTCACTGTCACAGGAGGAGCAGAGCGATACAGTGACAGGGGCATCATTCCCAGGACACTCTCATACATCTTTGGGGAGTTTCAGAAGGTAAAGTGCTTTGTCTATTGTTTCTAATGCTAAAGTAGTTCGTGGGTTGGTTGCAGTTGCAAAGGAAATAAAGTGTTATCCAAATATTTAAACTTGTGTAAGCAGTCGTGTGGAATGCCAGGAAATCTGTTACTGCCATATAACATGAATTAACTTGTATAGAAAATATTGAGAAGAGTGGGAAAGACTTAGTACAGGAATTCAGGGCAGATGACCATGTGCTTACTTTCAGCTTGGTTTAGATTTTTATTTTTAGATTTAATATTATGCGTCTAAGCCTCAATCTCCACCAGTCTCCAAAACCACATCTGTCAAGAATTTCAAGAACTAAGTTGGTTTGTTGGTTGGGGCAGTCCTGTCTGGAAGACGAAAATTATATAAGCTTGCACTGTTTATTCTGTACCTGGCTCCACTGCCTCAGCAGGAGACGTGGAATCTAAACAAAATCAGAACTCGTAGACATTTCCTCCTGTAGGCCTAAGTTTAAACTATGGACAAGTCATTAACTGTTGTAATTATCTCCGTTGCATTATCTTAATCCTTCATTAATCTTCTGGCAGTTATAAAGTCCAGTCTGTTCCCTCTTCCTGTTGTACAGTATATCTAATATTCAACATTTTGAAAAATTTATATTGGATGCAACTTGCAAAAGAGGTACATACTGTTTTATTGGATAATTGCACCTGTCTAATGCGCTCAAGATAGTCGATTAGTTCTTCAGAACAACCAGCATCTTTGCTGATGAAATCTCACTTCTTAGCCATAATAGGTTAGTCATGTCAAGATATATCACTGATTAAACGTGACAGTCCATCTGTGCTTCATCTTATATGGGTTTCACATACCACTGCTGCTCCATGGCAGTGTGGTAATTCAATGGTTAGCACTGCTGCCTCACAGCATCAGGGACACGGGTTTGCTTTCAGCCTTCGGTGACTGACTGTGTGGAGTTTGCACGTTTTCCCCGTATTGGCTTAGGTTTCCGCCAGGTGCTCTGGTTTGCTCTCATAGTCCAAAGTTGTGCAGCTTAGGTGGATTGGCTATGCTAAATTACCCATTGTATTCAGGGATGTGTAGATTAGGTGCATTAGCCATGGGAAGTATAGGGTAGGATGATGGGTCTGGGTGGGATGCTCTTCAGTGGGTTGGTGTGGACTTGTTGGGCTGAATGGCCTGTTTCCACGCTGTGGGGGTTCTATAAATATTCATTTTGAAGAAAGTGAAATTTCACATTTGAACCAGTTTATGCACTGCACTCTTACAGTTCCTCAGATGCCCACTTTCTCAGCCCTGCTTTCACTCAGTTCCTTTCAGCATATAGGTAATCACCCCTGGATCTGTCGTTAGTGCTCTATACCCACATTGTGGGTGATTTACAAGTGTACTGTGATGTCATTATCAACAAAACGAACAACTCTGAACTGATGACCTCGTTGCCGTTGAAACCTCACTCTTACAAATTCCTGAGAAAAAGTCAAAATAATAGAGTAGAAGTGAAAATTAAGGGGTGGAAAGACTTGATACCAATTCAGTATTCCAGCCAAAATATGGTACTTAGCCATATAAGCAAATATCGGGATAGATGACCGAACATTTTGTCAAAAGGATAATTTTTAATGAACTTTTTCTTAATCATTTGCGGGATGAGGCCTTTGCTGGCTAGGCCAGCATTTATTGCCCATCCCTAATTGTCCAGAGGGCAGTTAAAAGTCAACCACAATGCTGTGGGTCTGGAGTCACATGTAGGCCAGACCAGGTAAAGATGGCAGTTTCCCTCTCTAAAGGACATTACTGAATCAGATGGGTTTTTGCAACAATTGACAATGGTTTCATAGTCATCATTAGACTCTTAATTCCAGATATTTATTGAATTCAAATTACACCATCTGCCATTGTGGGATTCGAACCTGGGTCCCCAGAATGTTACCTGAGTCACTGGATTAACAGTCCAGCGATATTCTCAAAGGAGAAATGAGGGAGATGTTTAGCGAGGACATTCTTGAGTTTATGGCCTTAGTACTTGGAAGCACAGCCGCCAATTTAAAAGAAAATAAAAGTGGAGCTACTCAAGGGACTAAAATTGGGGATTGTATTTAATTGAGGGTTCAGAGCTGGACAGAATTTATATAAGAAAACATTGCTTTTGAGATATGGGTATTGCTGGTTAGGCCTACATTTATTATGGTTTATTTTATTTTGTCTTTTTTTTATTGCCTGCAATAGGGTTAGGGTTAACCCTATCTGTCCTTCAGAAGATGATGGTGAGCGACCCATTTGAACTACTGCAGTCCCTGGAGAGTAGGTACACCCATGGTACTGTGAGGAAGGATTTTGACCCAGTGACTGTGAAAGAGTGGGAGTATAGTTACAAGTCAGGATGGTGTTTGGCTTGGACTGTATGTGGCAAGGTTGCATAGATTAAATCTGATCCTCTGGTTGAAGGATTTCTTTCCCTGTTTGGTGTCCAAATAGTTCAATGTTTTAACTTCAGGTTGCACCTCATTTTTCAGCATGCTATTCCTGGTGTGCCCTCAGCACTCTTTGGACCAGGTTTGATTCCCCAGCTTCATGGTATTGGGAAACTGGGGGAGATGCTGGGCCATGAGGTTATTAATTGTGGTTCAATACAATGCTGCTGCTGTTGAGAGTTCACCTCGTCTCATAGCTGCCCAGTTTTGGTTGCTAGATCTATTTGAAGTCTATCCTATTGTTATTTGTTATTTACATAAATGATCTGGATGTGAATGTACAATGCATGATGAGTAAGTTTGCCGATGATATAAAATTAGGAGGTATTGTTGGTAGTGAGGAAGGTTATCAAAAATTACAGAGGGGTCTTGATCAGATGGGGAAGTGGGCTGAGGATTGGCAAATGCAATTCCATATAGGTAAGTGTGAGGTTTGCACTTTGGAAAGTCAAACCAAGGTAGGACTTATACAGTAAATGGCAAGGCCCCGAGGAATGTTGTGAAACAGAGGGACCTACAAGTACAAGTACATAGTTCGTTGAAAGCAGCATCACAGGTAGACGGGGTGGTGAAGAAGGCATTTTGCATGCTGGCCTTCATCGGTCGAGGCATTGAGTATAGGAGTTGGGACGTTATGTTACAGTTGTAAAAGCCGTTGGTGAGGCAGCAGTTGGAGTATTGTATACAGTTTTGGTCACCCTGTTATAGGAAAGACAAAGTTAAATTGGAAAGTGTGCAAAGAAGATTTACGAGGATGTTGCCAGGACTAGTAGGCCTGAGTTATAGGGCCAGGATAGGACTTTATTCCTTGGAATGTAGGAGAATGAGGGGTGACCTTATTGGGGTATATAAAATCATGAGGGGCATAGATAGGATGAATGCATATAGTCTTTTTCCCAGGGATGGGGAATTGAAAACTAGAGGGCATAGGTTTAAGGTGAAAGGTGAAAGATTTAAGAAGGACCTGAGAGTCAACTTCTTCACGCAGAGCGTGGTGCATACGTGGATTAGGCTGCTATAGAAAGTGATTGAGGCAGGTACAATAGCAACATTTAAAAAAACATTTGGAGAGGTACATGGATAGGAAGGATTTAAAGGGATATGGACCAAATGCGGGCATTTGGAACTAGCTGATTGGGCACAATTGTCAGCATGGACCAGTTTGGGCCAAAGGGCCTGTTTCCATGCTGTTTTACCTTATGACTCTATGGCTGTATTAACACAACATGATGGAGGGTATGATCAATGTAAAGGTGGGGCATCCTCTTCACAAGGATTGTGCAGTTGTCACTCCTGCCAATTGTTTCATCGAAATGCATCTACGAAAGATGGATTGGTTACGAAGAGGCCAAGTAGATTTTTCCATTTTATTCGTTTTCTTACTGCCTAGCCCAGACCCAGTCTAACAGCTGTGTACTTTGGAACCTGCCCAACTCCATCAGTAGTGGTGCTACCAGGCTAATCTTGGCACTGGACATTGAAGTTCCCTACCCAGAATATAGTCTGTGCTATTGTCCCGTTCAGTGCTTCCTCCAGTTGATGTAAAGCATAAAAAAGTACTTATCAGTGGACATCGTATGGTAGTGGTAATCAGCAGGAGGTTTCCTTGTCCATGTTTTCGTATGGTAGTGGTAATCAGCAGGAGGTTTCCTTGTCCATGTTTTCGTATGGTAGTGGTAATCAGCAGGAGGTTTCCTTGTCTATGTTTTTCCTGCTGTCATGAGACTTTGAGGTCCAGAGTCAGTGTTCAGGACTGCAGGTGTTTCCCTTCCAACTATATATTACTGTGCAGCCATCTGTGCTGGGTCTGTCCTTCTGATGGAACAGGGCATATGTGGTGATGGTGGTATCTGGGACTTTGTTTCTAAGGTATGATTCTGTGACTATGACCTTGTCAGGCTGTGGCTGGACATGTCTGTGGGATAGTTCTCCAATATTTTTTCATTTGTTTAGGGAATGAGTGTATTTGCCGGCCAGGTAGCATTTATTGTCTATCCCTAATTGTCCAGAGGCCAGTTAAGAATCAGCCATGTTGCTGTGGGTCGGGAATCACATGTAGACCAGACCAGGTATGGATGACAGATTTCATTCCTTAAAGGACGTCAGTAAACCAGATATGCTTTTACGATAATTAACAGTGGTTACTTGGTTGTCATTATGCTGGCCTCTTGTTACAGATTTTTTTGTATTTAATTTTGTATTGAATTCAAATTTCAGCATCTACCATGGTGGAATTCGAATCCATGTCCCTAGAAAATTAACTTTCAGTTTTGAGTTACTGGTCCAAGGAACACAAGTGGGCAAAAATACCCCCATATATTAGTAAGGAGGATTTTACTGGGATGATACTGGTGTGTGTGCTGTTGTTGTTTCCACTGCCAAGATCAATACTGGTGCTTTGTTTAGTTTTATTTAGAGTTAGAGAGATGGCAAAGGGTGAGGCCATGAAGGAATTTGCAAACAAGTATGAGAATTTGCAGTATGAAGCATTGGTTAATTAGGAGCTATTAGAAAGATCATTGAGCAGGGGTGATGTGTAAATAGTGATTCAACATAGAGATCAGAATTCTGAATGAGATCAAGTTTATCCTCTGTGGAATGTGGGAGACTAGCTGGGAGTATGTTGGAATAGTTGTGTCAGGAAGTAACAAATGAGAATTTGGGCAGTAAATAAGCTTAGCCAGGAGTGTTTTCAATTGACATTACAAAAGTGGAAGTAGGCATTTTTAGTGAGATGGATATGTTGTCAGAAACTCATCATAATTTTGATACAATAGACAAGAGTAGGGTTTATACAATTAATGGTAGGGCCTTGACTAGTGTTGTAGAACAGAGGGACCGATGGGTGCAGGTACATAATTCTTTGAAGTTTGCATCACATGTAGACAGGATGGTTAGAAAGGTGTTTGGCACGCTTGCCTTCATTGCTCAGTCCTGTGAGTATAGCAGTTGGGAAGTCATGTTGAGTTTGTACAGGACATTGGTGAGGGCTCTTCTGGAATATTGTGTCCAGTTCTGGTTGCCCTGTTATAGGAAGGATATTATTAAGCTGGAGAGAGATTTACCAGGATGATGCTGGGTATGGAAGGTTTGAGTTATAAGGAAAGGCTGGATAAGCTGTGACTTTTTTCACTGGAGCCTAGGAGATTGAGAGGTGACCTTATAGAAGTTTATAAAATAATGAGGGATATAGATAGAGTTAATGATCTTCTCCGTAGGATGAGTGATTTCAAGAATAAAGGGCACACTTTTAAGGTGAGAGGAGAGAGATTTAAGAAAAATATACCTACAGGGTGGTTTGCATGTGGAGTGAACTTTCTGAGGAAGTGGTGCATGTGGGTACAATTACAACGTTTGGAAGACCTTTTAAGTACATGAATAGCAAAAAATTGGAGGGGATATGAGCTAGGAGCAGGCAGGTGGACTAGTTTAGTTTGGGATTATGTTCAGCATGGACTGGTTGGACCGAAGGGTCTGTTTCCGTGCTCTACGACTTTATGAGATCAAATATAAGACTAAGGTTGTGAACTTTCTGGTTCAGTCTCAGTCAGTTGCAGGTTGAAGAATGGGGTGGGGGCTTGGAAAAGAGTTTGTGAAGGAGGCAGTAGCATAAGTCCTTTCGATGTTTAGTTGCTGGATACATTTGTTCGTCCTATGCTAGATGTTAGATAAGCAAATCTGATAGTTTAGAGACAGTTAGGAATTCAGAGTAGTGGTATTGAGGAAGGAATGGGTAATGTGAAAACTGTCAGTGTGTTGTTGGATTATTTCTCTGAAGGGCACTGTGTGCCTGAGAAATTGGGAGAAGGGTAAGGATAGAACCTCAAGCATCAGCATAGGTAACAGCATGGCAGTGAGACAAGAAGCCATTGCAGGTAATTCTCTTACTACAACTGGATTGTTAAGCATTATGCCTGGCAAATGCAGTCCCATTCACAGTGTTGATATTGAAAACTATTGGAGAAGCATAGTGGCAACTTTCTCAGGACCCAGCAAACCTCCTTTTTTTTATTACTGCTTCTTCAAACCTTGAGGATCACTAGAGGAAGGATGATGGCAATCCTTAAGATCCTAAGCCGTTTGTTGTGGGCTAAAAACCTAGCAGTGGTCATCTTTGTCTTCATGTAGGTCCAATTAGACTTTAGGTAAGACCAAGGCTTGACAAACATTGGCTATTTAACTGCTGGACCCCTTTCACCTTTGGTAAATTTCATTCCTCTTTTGAGAATTTTCTGCCTCTGGGGATCCCGTTAAACCCTGACCAGGAAAATGGCTTGAATCTGTAATGCGTTCAGTGCATTTGGCAGAATTCTCTTTCTGTTTGAGTACAGTCAGTGACAGGAAAAACAGGCTTGTGTATTGTCAAGGAATTAATCTTGTGTATTTTTGCACATCTGTTGTATGACTTGGCTGTCGATTCTGTACCACTTATTGCCAAATTGACTTAGTTGCATAAGACAACAGCACCTTGCATTGCCTGAAGGTGTCTAACTGAATAAGTCTTTGTTCTTTTTCCCCTTGCATGACCTTTTGAGTGACAGGGATTTTACCCAACCTGAGATGCTTAATAAAATTATTGTTGCAGTAAACTATTGAACTGAAAGTCACTATGTGAAAATGTAGAATTGCAATGTGCACAATAAATTATATACCTAACCAACAACTTGGCTTTTTTGTTATTTGTTTCATTTCCTTTGGAACAGGACAGCAATAAAGTCTACACAACTCACATTTCCTACTTAGAAATCTACAATGAATGTGGTTATGATCTTCTTGATCCACATCATGATGCCTCCAAACTTGAAGACTTGCCGTGAGTTCAGTTAATTTCAGCTGCCCTTTTCCTTGATCTGTTCCCTTTTTTTCTCTCTCAGAAGTAGTTCATTTGAGGAAAAGCATTATTAAGTTGCCAGAATAAAAGTTGAAAAGGTTATTTAACATATTTACTGTCCGCAACATTAGTTGCATGTTTATGACTGTAAAATCCTTATTGACTCATTGTTTCTGTACAGTTCTGATTATGGCTTTGTACGTTTTGTGGTCATGTGGTTTTGTTTGAAGTCAGCTTTTGTTTATTTCTCTCAATTCTTTAAAGTTAAACATAATTTCTTGGTTCTCGGAGAAGAGTGAGTTGTCACCAAGAAAGTCATTGGAAGAGATTACTCGAGAATGTGGAAGAATCTGGGCAGTGATAACCACTTCAAATAATTTTATCTTCCTGCAAATTAATGACAATGACGAAGGGTTTGATGTTTCGTTGAAGAGAGAATCAAACTCTCGCATATTTTGGGTTGCTGTTTTTTATAACCTGCAAAGTACGTTCACTAAAAATAACGTCAATTTTGTGCCAGTCAAAAATAACCGCCCAAGTACTCTAAGATAACAAGGTGTAGAGCTGGATGAACACAGCAGGCCAAGCAGCATCAGAGGTGCAGGAAAGCTGACGTTTCGGGCCTAGACCCTTCTTCAGAAATGGGGGAGGGGAAGGGGGTTCTGAAATAAATAGGGAGAGAGGAGGAGGCAGATAGAAGATGGATAAAGGAGCAGATAGGTGGAGAGGAGATGGACAGGTCAAAGAGGCAGGGATGGAGCCTGTAAAGGTGAGTGTAGGTGGGGAGTTAGGGAGGGGATAGGTCAGTCCAGGGAGGACGGACAGATCAAGGAGGCGGGATGAGGATAGTAGGTAGGAGATGGGGGTGGGGCTTGGGGTGGGAGGAGGGGATAGAGGTGAGGAAGGACAGGTTAGGGAGGTAGGGACAAGCTGGGCTGGTTTTGGGATGCGGTTGGGGGAGGGGAGATTTTGAAGCTTGTGAAGTCCACATTAATACCATTGGGCTGCGGCGTTCCCAAGCGAAATATGAGGTGCTGTTCCTGCAACCTTCGGGTGGGATCGTTGTGGCACTGCAGGAGGCCCAGGATAGACATGTCGTCTGAGGAATGGGAGGGGGCGTTGAAATGGTTCGCGACTGGGAGGTGCAGTTGTTTAGTGCGAACCGAGCATAAGTGTTCCGCAAAGCGCTCCCCAAGCCTCCGCTTGGTTTTCCCGATGTAGAGGAGGCCACAACGGGAACAGCGGATACAGTATACCACATTGGCAGATGTGCAGGTGAACATCTGCTTGATGTG
>NC_063336.1:11127504-11156289 GCF_021869965.1 Rhincodon typus | reverse complement strand
TATACCACATTGGCAGATGTGCAGGTGAACATCTGCTTGATGTGGAAAGTCTTCTTGGGGCCTGGGATGGGGGTGAGGGAGGAGGTATGGGGGCAGGTGTAGCACTTCCTGCGGTTGCAGGGAAAAGTGCCGGGTGTGGTGGAGCTGGAGGGGAGTGTGGAGCGGACAAGGGAGTCACGGAGAGAGTTGTCCCTCCGGAAAGCAGATAAAGGTGGGGAGGGAAAGATGTCTTTGGTGGTGGGGTCGGATTGCAGATGGCGGAAGTGTCGGAGGATGATGCGTTGGATCCGGAGGTTGGTGGGGTGGTACGTGAGGACGAGGGGGATTCTTTTTTGGTTTTTATTGCGTGGACGGGGTGTGAGGGATGAGGTGCGGGAGATGTGGGAGACACGGTTGAGGGCGTTCTCGACCACTGAGGAGGGGAAGTTACGGTCCTTGAAAAACGAGGACAACTGAGATGTACGGGAGTGGAATGCCTCATCCTGGGAGCAGATGCGGCGGAGGCGAAGGAATTGGGAATAGGGGATAGCATTTTTGCAGGAAGGTGGGTGGGAGGAGGAGTATTCTAGGTAGCTGTGGGAGTCGGTGGGCTTGAAATGAATATCGGTTTCGAGGTGGTTGCCCGATATGGAGACAGAGAGGTCCAGGAAGGGGAGAGAGGTGTTAGAGATGGTCCAGGTAAATTTAAGGTTGGGGTGGAAAGTGTTAGTGAAGTGTATGAACTGTTCGAGCTCCTCGTGGGAGCACGAGGCGGCGCCGATACAGTCATCAATGTAACGGAGGAAGAGGTGGGGTTTAGGGCCGGTGTAGGTACGGAAGAGGGATTGTTCCACGTAACCTACAAAGAGGCAGGCGTAGCTTGGGCCCATGCGAGTACCCATGGCTACCCCCTTTGTCTGTAGGAAGTGGGAGGAATTGAAAGAGAAGTTGTTGAGTGTGAGGACGAGTTCGGCTAAGCGGATGAGGGTGTCAGTGGAGGGGGACTGGTCGGGCCTGCGGGACAGGAAGAAGCGGAGGGCCTTAAGGCCATCTGCATGGGGAATGCAGGTGTAGAGGGACTGGACGTCCATGGTAAAGATGAGGTGTTGGGGACCGGGGAATTGGAAGTTCTGGAGGAGGTGGAGGGCGTGGGTGGTGTCACGGACATAGGTAGGGAGTTCCTGGACCAAGGGGGAGAAAATGGAGTCGAGATAGTTGGAGATCAGTTCGGTGGGGCAGGAGCAGGCGGAGACAATGGGTCGACCAGGGCATTCAGGTTGCGCACTGACCTCTACATCGCCGAGGCCGGACACCAACTCTCCGACACCTCCTACCGCCCCCTTGATCATGACCCCACCCCGAGCACCAAACCATCATCTCGCAAACCATCCACAACCTCATCACCTCAGGTGACCTCCCACCCACGGCCTCCAACCTCGCACTGCCCGCTTCTATCTCCTTCCCAAAATCCACAAACCTGAATGCCAAAAACAGTCTTTAAATAAAAAAAACAATAATTGGAATGAACAGGATGGCTATTGTTGGAAATAGAAATGTTCCACTGGTTCAATGGGGGTGCTTTTCTGAATGTGGAAGCATACTTTTGGGGAAAGGTAAACTAAGCAAGTAGAAATGCTGTATCTGCCTTGGGATGTTAACAGTGGATACCTAGAATGATAAACAATTCCATTCCTCTGAGCCAACACTTCACACTTTGTAAAATACTAAATGCTGTAAAATATTAAAAGACAAAAACACAAATTTTCAGAAAGAAACTTGATAAACTCATGCAAGTTTCTAATAGCAGACATTTTACTCAGTTGAACATAATGCTTAAATGGTTCATGACCTCCTGACTCCTTATAACGGTCATAATTTAGCTTCATTTACCCTTGAAAGGTTTAATTTAAGTTAATTAAAGAAAGGTTTGGCAAATAATCAAAAGAACTCTAAAATTTAACTATTATAAAAAAGCAAAATGGGTACTTTCAACTTTGTAAGAAATCAAATTACTGTTTGTCGCAAATACACCAAGACACAAATTCAGTCGTTGTCAAGAAGTAAGAATGTAGTCATGTGACAGTCAGTCATTGCATTCTATCTGTTTCTTTTGTCATAAGTAGATCTCTAGTCTCTGCTTTATAAAGAATGTGGAGTTTTTTTAAGTTTAAGTTGCCTATTTCTGGGCTATTTGGCAAAGGAAATTGAAATGACAACTCATGCCAAGTATAGGCCCTTTCGTATTCAACATGTGCTACTTGATGGACCATCCTTGGAATCGGGTAGGGGGGCAGTTACTGAAAGTGGGACCATTTAATTATGTGGGAAGGCCTTAGGAGTGATGTTAAAATCCACTTCCCAAATTAGTTTCACGGGCTTTCTACCTGACATCAGGCAAAGAAGGTGGCTGTTAACATGTTTCAGCAAACCCTTTCAAATTTTCTGATCTGAGAAAGCTGGTGGCAGCAAGCTCCTTACAAAACCAATAAAGTTATTGGAAAATGTAAAGGATTAAAGGGTCTGCAGGCCACATGCTGCTTAAAACCCTAGGCTTGACCAAGAATGTTTTTGTGGCTAGGTGACAGCCAGGTCAGGCATGCAAACATGCTGAACCCAGAAGCATATTCCCATTTGGCTTGATTCTAAATAACTGCTGCATGGCAGTGTACTGTCTAACTTAGAAATGGAAGAGTAAGGAAATGTGACCAGCCACCGAAACAAAAATATAATGCAATGAAATAAAGACATGAAAATAATGAAATAAAGCCTATGCGGGGATCCTGGGCTCCTGGCTACCAGAGGTTGAGAACCATAAGTATATTGTGGTGCCTCACATGATCTGGAAACTGGTAGTGATTAGAGTGTCATAGGCCTGTTTGTTTGTTGCACCATTGCCCTGGCATCTGCACTATCCATTCCTCATGAGCAGCATCACCTTTCCATTCCTCCTTGTTAGAGGGGACACCTGGTTCCTTCATCTTCTGTCTGCAATTGCATAGAAAACAGGCCCTTCAAATCTGTTCCACCATTCAATATGATCATGGCTGATCTGCTACCTCAACACCATTTCCTTGCTTTCTCTCTATACACCTCAATGCCTTTAATATTGAAAAGAAAAGCAATCTCTTTCTTAGATATACTTAGTGAACTGGCTCCACAGTTGTGGTGATGAATTCCACAGGCTGACTACCCTCTGGTGACGAAAAGTTTCCTCACCTCAGTCCTAAATGGTCACCATTAAATGGACACCATACCTGAAACGGTGACCCCTGGTTTTTGACTCCATAACCACGGGAAATATCCTCCCTGCAGCTAATCTGTCCAGTTCTGTTGAAGTTTCGTGTGTTTCAATCAGATCCTCTCTCATCTTTCTAAACTTATACAGGCCCAGTTGAACCAATCTCTACTCGGCCATCTGGTATCAGCCCCTAGTGAACCTTTTCTGCAGTCCACTTTGGCAAATATATCCTCTGAAATAGGGAGACCAAAACTGCACACAATATTCCAGCTGTGGTCTTACCAAGGCCCTTGTAACCTTAGTAACACATTCCTGTTGGTGAACTCAAATCACTCTGCAATGATGGCCACTGCAACACTTGCCTTCCTAATTGTTTGCTGACTTCTCTGTGTACTTTCATTGGCTGGTGTGCAAAGAATTCTAGATCCCTTTGTACATCCACATTTCCTAATGTATTTCCATTTTAGTGATATTTTCTATTTCACACCAATGTGTATAACTTCACATTTATCCACATTATACTGCATCTGACATATTTGCCCAGACACTCTGTCTAGATTGCTCTGAAGTTTCATTGCATGTTCCTCACAGTTCTGAGTCACATGTAGTTTTGTGTTGTCAGCAAACTCAGAACTGTTGTGCTTGGTTCCTGCTTTGTATGTATTTGGGAGTGCTGTCTCTTTAGGAGTGATAGTCAGGTGACCTGGAGAGGAGGAGCTTGGGTCCAGTCTAGAACCGGCTACGGAGGTGTGAGCATTGTTAATAAAGTGTTCTTGATCAGATTTACCATTTGTCTACCTGGTAAATAATTCCTGGTTCCAAATGAAGCAGCAACACTTCAATTGTAGGAATCAATTGAGTGAACTGCTTTTCAGTTCAGCCCAGAAATCTGGAGGGCAAAAAGGGGACATGAGATAGCTTTGGCAAATAGGGTTAAGGAGAATCCAAAGGGATTCTACAAATACATTAAGGACAAAAGGTTATCTAGGGAGAGAATAGGGCCACTTAAAGATCAAGGACACCTATGTATGGAACCACAGGAGACGGGGGAGATACTAAATGAGTATTTTACATCAGTATTTACTGTGGGGAAGGATATGAAAGATAGAGAATGGTTAAATCTTCAGGACCTGATCAGGTGTACCCTAGAACACTGTGGGAAGCAAGTGAAGATATTGCCGAGCCCCTTGCTGAGATATTTGTTTCATTGATAGCCACAGGTGGGGTGCCAGAAGACTGGAGGTTGGCTAACGTGGTGCTGCTATTTAAGAATAGTGGTAAGGAAAAGGCAGGTCCTGACTTGGTGGTGGGCAAGTTGTTGGAGGGAATCCTGAAGGACAGGATTTACATGTATTTGGAAAGGCAAGGACTGATTAGGGATAGTCAACATTGCTTTGTGCATGGGAAATTGTATCTCACAAACTTGACTGAGTTTCTTGAAGAAGTAACAAAGAGGATTGATAAGGGCAGAGTGGTGGGTGTGATCTAGGCATTTGACAAGGTTCCTCATGGAAGACTGGTTAACAAGGTTAGATCATGTGGAATACAGGAGAACTAGCCATTTGGATACAGAACTGGCTTGAAGTTAGAAGACAGAGGATGGTGGTGGAAGATGGCTTTCCAGACTGGAGGCCTGTGACCAGCACTGTGCCACAAGGATCGGTGCTGGGCCTATTGCTTTTCGTCATTATATAAATGATTTGGATGTGTACATAGGAGGTATAGTTAGTAAGGTGTAGTGGACAGCGAAAAAGGTTATCTCAGAGTACAACGGGATTTTGATCAGCTGGGCCAATAGGCCGAGGGGTGGCAGATGCAGTTTAATTTAGATAAATGTGAGGTGCTGCATTTTGGAAAGACAAATCAGGGCAGGACTTATACACTTAATGGTAAGGTCCTGGGGAGTGTTGCTGAACAAAGAGACCTTGGAGTGCACGTTCATAGTTCCTTGAAAGTGGAGTCGCAGGTAAACAGGACAATGAAGAAGGCGTTTGGTATGCTTGCCTTTATTGGTCAGTGCATTGTGTATAGGAGCTGGGAGGTCATGTTGTGGCTGTACAGGACATTGGTTAGGTCACTATTGGAATACTGCATGCAATTCAGGTCTCCCTGCCATAGGAAGGATGTTGTGAAACTTGAAAGGGTTCAGAAAAGAGTTACACTGATGTTGCCAGTGTTGGAGGGTTTGAGCTATAGTGACAGGCTGAATAGACTGGAGCTATTTTCCCTGGAGCATCGGAGGCTGAGGGGTGATTTTATCGACGTTTATAAAATCATGAGGGGCATGAATAGAGTAGATAGACAAGGTCTTTTTCCCGGAGTAAGGGAGTCCAAAACTAGGGGGCACAGGTTTAACTGAGAGGGGAAAGATTTAAAAGGGACCTAAGGGGCAATTTTTTCATGCAGAGAGTGGTGCATGTATGGAATGAAATGCCAGAGGAAGTGGTGGAGGCTGGTACAGTTACAACATTTAAAAGATGTCTGGATGGGTATATGAATAGAAAGGATTTAGAGGGATGTGGACAAAATGCTGGCAAATTAGACTAGATTTATTTAGGACATCTGGTTGGCATGGACGAGTTGGACTGAAGTGTCTGTTTCTGTGCTGTATATCTCTATGACTCTATAACAACTGGCCATGAGAGTGGGATCTGGCCTACTAATTGTGTGCAAACACATTTTTTAGCTAGAAGATTCATTGCCTGGACTTCAGAAATGGCATAAGGAGGTAAAGTCGAGGGAAGCAATCATAAGGGGACTGGGCTGCGGTCGACACCAGGAGAGAAGTACTTACTTTTGTGCTACTGACTGACTACAGACCTCTAACTTCCATTTTTGGCCTACGTATGGGGACACCATCAGTAGCGGTAACACTCCTGCAGAGATGGGCATTGGCTCTGTCAGCCCACTCGTATGAGATCACATACTGATAGGTAGAGAAGCACAGTAGATGTCCTGTCAAGGTTGCCACTAACGGGGAATAAAGATGTTCCCAACTGGAGCCTGAAAATTATGTATTTTTCCATGAGGACAGGGTGTTAGTGTCAGGTGCAGAACGCTACTTGGAACAACCTGGTTTTGAGCAGAGTGATGGACTTAGTCCTGAGAGGGAGGAACAGTCATAGAAACCGCCCAGAATTCCGCCCTTACATGTCCAGGAGGTGGAAGTTGTCTGTATTGGACGGGTGTTTAATGTGGAGAATGAGAGTTGTTATCCCTGTTAAGAGGAAAGGTGATGGAACAATTGCACCATGGGCGGCCTAATGTGATGCGAATGAAGGAGAGTTATTTTTGGTGGCTGAATGTGTACTTCCAGATTGAGGAGAAAGCGGGATCATTGTAAGAAAGGTACTGCTATTATCGACCGCTTCACCCATGAGAATGGCCTCAAAACCATGGAAACAAATTCACAGCGATGACACAGGGGCCTAGTAGAGGGACAGATGCTTTCTTAATGGTCAAAAACCAGCTGAGAACCAGTTTGACTTACTGCAGCCGGAAGAATCCAGAGAGGTGGTAGAACGAAATCAAGAAGGACAGATGGCCAGAAGGGCGGGAATCTCAAGGTCGAAGGTATTGCAAAGAGAAGTTATCATATTGGCCCAGAATTATACATCTGGGGGAAAATGAATCTTCCTGGAGAAGCTGGCATATACGTGTGACAGCAGCTCGTGACATCCTAGTCACTTGTGACATTGCCTGTTTGTCATACCATATACCCTATGTTACATTGGCCTCTTGTTGCCAGCATCCTCCATTACTTGTCCCACTGCTGTTTCTTGGTGCTGTTCTGGGTGCCTCTGTACTTGGCCCTGGGCCAGCCTTCACTGGCTCCACCATAGTTGCCGGATAGATACTTGATTGTCTCGACCCATCGTCATGTTTACCTAAGATGGGCTCTGGTCAACATATTCTTTGAGCCCTTTCCTCCTGTCCTGACCATTTTCGCACAATGGGAAGCCTTATATGTAACATTGACCACTCCCTTACCTCACCAACCTCAACATGATCAGTGCCATTCTGGAGGATCACTGCTAACATCACTTAATGTACATGGACAATTAGTTCTGTCCTTGAAAACGCAAGCCATGATGATTGAGGAAGCCCTTCCTTTCATTATCCAACAGTCTAAGTTCATTGCTTTTGTCTTGCCGTCCAGATAGTTGTCACCATCCTTTTATCGTCTATGACCAGCTATCAGGCCATAAGACATAGGAGCAGAAATTAGACTATTCGACCCATCAAGTCTGCTCCGCCATTCAGTCATGGCTGATAAGTTTCTCAATCCCATTCTCCTGCTTTCTCCCTGTAACCCTTGATCCCCTTGACAATCAAGAACCTATCTATCAGGCCTCTCTGGCATGCTTTGGCACAGTGTTATCCCCCCATCATAGCTCTCAATCGACCATCAGACACCCTTATCACTTTCTCTGTTATAATTCATCCTATCGTGGTAACCATCAAGTCTCAAAATTTTGGGTACACACATCCAATCGAGGCCCTTGCTTTTCCCACACTCATTCTGAACATTCAGTGTTGTGACATCAAAGTTCCTAATGTGTTCCAGTATCCTCTAATTGTCCCTCAGGAGAAATCATAGGGTTGCTTCCTCCCTCCTTTCTGTCTCACTCAGTCAGCAGGAGCTTCCTGCTTTTCTTGACCTTGTTGGGACATTGGTTGGATACAGACCATAGATTGATTTAGTACTTGACTGTGATCTGCCTCCTGGAACATCTCATAACCCCCGCTATTGTGCCTATTTCCTCCACTGCCCAGTATAGTGAATTCAACCCCAAAGACCCCATAATAGGAATGACCCTACCACTTAAGGCCATTTCTCTCCAACCTGCCTGAAAAGCCCCTCTTTCACCTCCCCAATAACAACAGGAGTGCCACATTCATGACTGTAGGCCTCTTGCTCTTCTTAATGTCCCTGCGTCCTCGCCCTCCTTCCTGACCTTGGACTGCTTATATCCCCACCTCCCCAGCCTGAGACAACCTCTGTCCCTACCTCAGCCAGCCTTGCCTCTTACCACTTAGCCTGGAGTCTCCCTCACTCCCTCCCTTGGACAGCTCAGTTCTGCGCCCCCTACACTGAAGCCACCTCTTCTCTTAGTCTTGGACAACTCAACTGTATGTCACTTTGACTGCAGGCTCCGTCCCTGCCTCAAACAGCCCTGCTGCATTGCTTTCAACTGATGCCACCTGATTTAAGTCATCGCTTGTCATTGATCAATGCTGCCGAAACACATGCTTTTCACTCCCGAATTTCACTGCAACACACTGTTTATCTGGAGAAGCTTCTCTGGGAATCCAGAACACTCTTCTTTTGGTGTGGCCTTGTAACTATTCATGCCTGGAGACTCACCATGTTTAGATGCCAACTATATATTCTCTATTAAGTATACATTAGACCAGAATTTAAACTGGTGACTTCAATTTAATATTAGGCAATGATGCTTCTTCTTTGAAGGTTTAGTGCATCTTTAACTTTTCCTTATGAGACTGCACTGGCTGACCATGATGCAGTTTCCTTGTGCAGCTGAAAGCATGCACAAAGCAGCGCAGTAGCTCAGTGGTTAGCACTGCTGCCTCATAGTACCAGTGACCCAGCTTCGATTCCACCCTCGGGCAACTGCTGCACACTAATTGTCTGGAAAGCCTCTTCTGGGGATCAAAAGCACTCTTCTTTTGGCAAGACCTTGTAACCCACTATCTTCGTGGAGTTTGCATGTTCTCCCTGTGTCTGTGTGGGTTCCTCCAGGTGCTCCAGTTTCCACCTCCAGACCAAAGATGTGCAGGTTAGGTGGATTGGCCATGGGAAATTGTCCATTGTGCCCAGGATGTGTAGGTTGGGTGGATTAACCATGGTAAATACGGGTTACACAGATATGGTAGGGGGTGGGTCTTCAGAGGGTCAAGCTAAATGGCCTGCTTCCACATTGTAGAGATTCTATGAAATGCAGAAGCAGGTTGGAACAGAAAGCAATGGTCCATGAACATATCATCTGCGGCTTGCATGTCAGAAATAAAGATGAGGGTGAAGTAGATTTAAGAAATGACATAAGGCAGGAATAAGGCAGTGTTCTAGTAATAGGTGCAGGATGCTGCTTGGCCTGCTGCGTTCATCCAGCTCTACACCTTGTTATCTCAGAGCCTTCGTGTTCCTATGATACTGCTTGGCCTGCTGTGTTCATCCAGCTCTGCACCTTGTTATCTCAGATTCTCCAGCATCTGCAGTTCCTGGATATAACAAACAGTTATTCCTACACTATTCTGCAGTACACTGGTCTGTCTAAAGGGCTTAGATGATATGGACATGCCTGCCTGTCTCAAAAAGTCTGGTTTGCCCTCTCCTCTTCATGGTATTCTGCAAGAGAGATGGAACAGTATTGTATTTCAGTGATGTGAATCTCAGAGATGAGTAGCTGGTGGAATGTAGAAGCAGCAGAGAGGGGTCTGGGATAGACACACTTGGGTGGAGGATACAGAGAAGGGGTTGCAGTTTTGGAGATGGTGCATAAATGTCCAAGCACAGCAAAAATAAGATATCATCAATGTTTGACTCTCTGATAATTCTCTGAGAATGGTAATGGTTTTGCTATAAGCTACACTAGAAAGCTGATAAGCATTCTTTAAAAACATTTTTCATGGGATGTGAACACTGCTAGGTCAACCAGCATTTAATGCCTATTTCTATTGAGAAGTTGTTGGTCAGCTGCTTAATTGAGCTGCTGCAATATCTGGGAGAAGATATGCCAATATATTTCCAAGCCAGGGTGGAGTGGAATTTGCTTTGGGGCACTGCCACTTGCATCTGCTGCCCTTGAACTCTCGGTGGGTGAGATTGTGGATTTGGAAGGCACTGTTGAAGGATTCTTATTGAGTTACTGCAGTGCAATTTGCAGATAGTACACACTGCTACCACTGTGCGTCAGTGATGAAGGGAGTGAATGTTGAAGGTGGTAGATGGGGTGGCAATCAAATGGGCTGCTCTGTCCTGGATGGTATTGCGCTTCTTGATTGTTCTTGGAACTGCCCAAGTTCAGGCAAGTTGGGAGTATTCCATCACACTCCTGACTCTGCCTTGCAGATGATGGACAGGCTTTGGAGAGTTAGGTGTGTTAGTCACCACATAATTCCTAGCCTCTGACTTGCTCTTGTGGCCACATTATTAATATGACTGATTCAGTTAAGCTTCTGGTTAGTGGTAACCCCTCAGATATTGGAAGTGGAGGATTCAGCAATACTAATACCATTGAAGTCAAGGAGAGACTGCTACATTCTGTCTTGCTGCAGGTGGTCATTGCCTGGCAGATTTGTGTTACAAGTTTCACTTACCACTTATTAGTCCGCAACTTACCTTGTTGCAGCTGAGCGCTGGTGAGGAGTGGAATGCAGGCTGGAGTGGAGCGGGACAGTTATTGGTCTGGGGACTGGCGTGGGCGGTCAGACAATGTGCTGAGCTACTGCTGTTTGAAACTCTCTACTGGACTGTGATGTCAATCCTTTAGCTATGCTATAACTATCTTAATTCTAACTTATTTCCTTAGACAGTGTAAGTAATGGTGCTAGTTTCCTTTTATTCCTGTTTGTATCCAAAATTTTTACCTCAGTTCTTGTACTTAAGATGGTGCAATTAGAGGTAGCCATTGTAAAAACTTTTCGCTGTACGCCTATACTTCTGTACTGGAGTACACATGACAATAAAAGATATTCTGTTCTATTCTATTTATTATTTATTCATGGGATGTGGGTGCCACTGGCTGGGCCAGCCTTTATTGCCCATCTTTATTTCTGCTGGAACTGACTAGCTTACTTCGGCCATTTCAGAGGCAGTTAAAAGTCAACCACATATTGCTTGGTCTGGAGTCACACGTAGACCAGACCGGTTTAGGATGAAGATTTTCTTCCCTAAAGAACATTAATGAATCAGATGGGGTTTTATAACAATTGGCAATGGTTATATGAGATAACAAGGTGTACAGCTGGATGAACACAGTAGGCCAAGCAGCATCAGAGGAGCAGGAAAGCTGACGTTTCGGGTCTGGACCCTTCTTCAGAAATATCTCAGATTCTCCAGCATCGGCAGTTCCTACTATCTCTAAGCAATGGTTATATGATTGTCTTTAGGCTAGTTTTTATTCCAGATTTAATTTGATTTAAATTTCATCATCTGCCATATGGGATTCGAGCCCATATTGCTGCATTAGCGCTTTGCTAACGTCTCACCCAGGCTAGCTAGATCTTCTGCATATGGACATGGACTGCTTCAGTATCTGGGATGCCATGAATGCCGAACATTGTGCAATCATCAGCAAACGTTCCCATTTCTGACATTCTGATGGAGGGAAAGCTATTGATAAAGATGGTTGGGCCGAGGACATGAGCCTAATGGAGTTCTGCAGTGATGCCCTGCGTCTGAAAGTATTGATCTCCAACAACTTCAGATGTTTTTGTGCTTGTTATGATTCCAGCCTGTAGATTTCCCTACCACCGCTGAGGGCAATTGACTCCACAGCTTTTTTCCTAGGGCTCATTAATGCCATACTTGGTGAAATGTTGTCCTGATGTCAAGGGAAATCATGCTTGCCTCATTTCTGGACTTTAGCTCTGTTGTCCATGTTCATAGAATCACTGCAGGGCAGATAGAGGTCATTTCGCCCATTGAGTCTGCACCAACCCTCAAAGTGCATCCGACCCTATTGCCGTAATCCCACATTTATTATAGTTAACTCAGTTAGCAGTGCACACTGTGAGGCAATTCAGCTTAGCCAATCCACCTAACCTGCACATCTTTGGACTGGGAGGAAACCGGAGCACCCAGAGGAAACAAACTTCACACAGACAGTCGCCCAACGCTGGAATAGAACCTGGGTCCTGTGAGGCAGCGGTGCTAACCACTGTACTACCATGCTGACTGCAACTGTGCCACTGTGTAATTTGGACCAAGTCTGTAATGAGAGAGTCCACGAACCTAAACTGAACGTCAGCGAGTAGGTTATTGCTAAGCAAGTCGTGTTTTCCAACCTCTTCCATTATTTTGCCAATGATTTGAGATAAACTGATGGCCCAGTAATTGGCTGGGTTGGATTTGCCCTTGCTCTTTGTTGACATGACGTACGTGGGCAATTTTTCACAGGAGTTCCCTGCATTTCAACAGTGAGTCCTCTTCAGAAGTGCTGTATTTTTTTTTATTCATTCACGGGATGAGGGCATCACTGACCGGGCAGCATTTATTGCCCATTCCTAATTGCCCAGAGGGCAGTTTAGAGTCAACAACATTGCTGTGGGTCAAGTCACATGTAGGCCAGACCAGATAAGGATGGCAGTTTCCTTCTCTAAACGACATTACTGAGCCAGATGGGTTTTTCTGACAATCAACAATGTTTCATGGTCATCATTAGATTCTTAATTCCAGATATTTTATTGAATTCAAATTCCACCATCTGCCATGGCGGGATTTGAATCTGGGTCCCCAGAACGTTATCTGGGTCTCTGGATTAACAGTCCAGCGGTAATACCACTAGGTCATTGCCTCCCCAAATAGGCAATGAAGTATTTTGAAGATGTGTAAGTCACTACCTAAATGCAAGCTAGTTTTGAAATTGCAATATTTGGAGTGTAGTTTTGTTGATTATGTTTTCCTTTAGAAATACCAATGGATGGCAGAGCTCCTAATTCTAAATTCCTGTGATGTTCATTTTCATACATAGTCTTGTTCTCGGTATTTGATGTAATTTTATTTGTTTCAGAGTCATTGTGTAGTAATATTGGAAGATTAAAGTGTAATGGAAAATAACAATTATATAGGAACTTAATTTTGGACTTAAACACCCATTTCCAGTAACCAAATAAATAATTCATTTACGAGTTGATGAAATATGATTATCACTGGTGCCAATTCTGAACTGAATTTTTGTCATAGTAAACTCACTCCAGTTCTCCAGCCTGCTGTGTGGTATAAAACGGAAAACTTGAGCAAATGTTAAATCTGTGTGGCATTCTGTAACTGAAGTGCATTAGGAACAGATGCAGTGGAATCATCATTTATTTTTGTCGACGCTAAATGAAATGAGAAGCCATAAATTAGAAAGAAGGATTTGAACATTTCTTTGTTTTCCTGCCATCAGGTTTTGTTGGATATCAGTTGATTGCAGTTGAGGTTCTGCAGATTTGCTCAGTTGCTCAGCCTCCCCAAGCTAATAGATTAGTTATTCAAAACTCTGTACTGAAAACACACCCCAGACCAAGGCATAACTGAAAGGCATATAAACATTGGGAGATATTGACTCAAATAATTGGATTAGGCAGATGTTGTGAACCCCCTTTCCATATACTACTAATTGCATCTGGTGTTTGAGTGTGTTTATCAAAAGCATCTTATTAACACAGAGAAAGTATACAACTGTGTTTCCAGGACGAGAAATTCTAGTTGCATGTGTAGATTGGCAAAGTAGGCTGCAATCCTGAGAAGTTGATGGGATATTTGATCAAGATACTCAAAATCATGACAGAATTAGACAGTATAGATAGAGAAACTGTTCCCATGGGTGTAATGGTTGAGAACCAAAGAAGCTGTCTAATTTAAGGTGATTGGCAAGACAATCAAAAGGAACTGGAGCAAAATCTTTTTATGCAGCAAGTGGTTATGTCAGTTCATTGCCTGAAAGGATAGTAGAGACCAACTCGATAATGCCTTTTAAAAGAAAATTGGCTAAGGACCAGGCTTTGAGGAAAGGATTGGGAAGTAGAATTTATCAAATTGCTTGTACAGAAATGGATGAACTTGAATGTCCATCTTCTGTTCAGTAAGCATTCCCTGTGAACCTATTTTTGAGTAGTGTTACTTTCTAATATTGTGAACAGTAAGGAGGCTGCAATTCCAAACTAATGTGATCATAAGCTGATTTTTAAATTGCTTCCACTTATGGGAATTTTAGGTAATGGGATGGGAAATTTTATTTTTTCAAGTTCTGTCACTTGTTATTGTCATCATAACCAGGCCAGATCAGACAAATCACAATTCTTGGATCTTGGGCAGCCTAGGATTTGGGAACCTGTCTTCACTCCATTCATGCCCCCTTTTAAAGCAAAAATGTGAAGTAAAATAGTGAAAAATCAGGCCTGCACAGTATAATGAAGACAGTGGAGTAAGTGTAATATGATTGAGCTACTAATCCATAATCCCAAGCTAATGTTCTGGAGAAATGCATTCAAATTTCATCATTGCAAATAGTGAAATTGGAATTCAATAAAAATCTGGAATAAAACACTGGCCTAGTGGCAACCATGTAACAAAAACTAAAAGAACTGTGAATGCTGGAAATCAGATGCAAAAACAGAAAAATGGTGAGGAGGGATGAAGTAAATGGGCAGGTGTTACACCTTCTATGGTTGCAAGGGAAGGTGCCGTGAGGCTGTGGGGATGTGTTGGGAGTACAGGAGGAAAGGACCAGGGTGTCTCGGAGGGAACAGTCCCTATAGAAGGCTGACAAGGGAGGGGAGGGGAAAATGTGTCTGGTGGTGGCATACCGCTGGAGGTGATGGAAGTGGTGGATTGTGATCCTATAGATGTGGATGCTGGTGGGATCATATGTGAGGACATGGGGGACCCTATCACTGTTGTGGGAGGGAAGAGAGGGGCTAAGGGCCAAAGTGTGGGGGATGGGTCAGACCCAGCTGAGGGCACTGTCAACTGCTGGGGCATCCTTGGTTAAGAATGAAGGTGGACATTTTGAAGCTGGCATCATCAGAACAAATGAAATGTAGACAGAGAGCGTATGAGGATTTTGACCCAGTGATAATGAAGGAATGATAGTCTATTTCCATGTATGGATTGGAGAGGAGCTTGCAGCTGATGCTTTTGCAGGCCTATTTGGAAGCTGTGTTTGTTTTAGGAAAAATGCTTACCAAAAATGCAATGATCATCATGTACACTTTGGAAATTCCCTATTCTGTTTTTGGCAACCCCATTATGTTAAGCACACAGACAAGTTGAAAAAATGTATAAACAAATTGATTAAAAACAGTCATTTTAATGTTGTGAAATTATTGGTTTCAATTGAGCTGTAAAGGAGATACAATTGTGGTTTTGGGTCTTGAAGTTTAGTGAGACATATTTGACTTGGGCACAGCCCTCAAAGACGCTAACACTGACAGCAACAAACAGAATTCCCTTTGAGACTACTATAAAAATGCAGAAGAGCGCACATTTTCTGTTATTTCTTAACTGGTGTTCATTTTTCAACAAATGACATAAGACATAACTAATGTGAACCACTAAGTGAGATTGCAATCAAGTGCAATTCTAATAAAATTAATGCTGAGTGCTTTTGAGATAACTTCATGTAGGGTCATTACTACATATCAATCTACCTATCAGAATACACATCCAAACTAGGAGTGTGATTGGGATGAATTGTAACTCTTTGGGCGACCAAGGGGAGGTTTGGGTTGATTTTAGTGGCAGGCCTTAATTTGCTTACTGGCAAAGCTGCTGACTAGCTTCAGTGTCATAGAATCATGAAATTATTAGAGCACAGGAAGAAACCATTCGGCCCATCATTTCTTTGCCAGCACTTTGAATACGCAATTCATTTAGTAATTTGTAATTCCCTTAATAATTCGCTAATTTTCCTGCTTTCCTCTATAATTTTGCATATTGTTCCTTTTTAGATAACAGACTGTTTATATTTATATATATATGTGTCCATCATGCTTCATGTCACTCTGTATGAATGTCTTCTTCTTAGATTACTTTTCCTTCTTGCCCACTACTTTCAATTTGTTCTCTTGTTCTTGGTCCTTTCATGAATGGGAACGGTTTCTCCCTGTTTACTCTATTTAAACCTTTCGTGATTGTGAATACCTCTATCAAGACCAGAAGAGCAGAATTAGGCCATTCAGCCCATCAAGTCTGCTCTGAGATTCAATCACAGCTGATATATTTCTCCACCTCATTCTTCTGCTTTCTCCGTAACCCTTGATCTGTTTACTAACCAAGAACCTATCTATCTCTATCTTAAATGCCCTCAATGACTTGGCCTACACAGCCCTCTGTGGTATTGAGTTCCACAGAGTGACCACCCTTTGGCTGAAGAAATTCCTCCTCATCTCAATTCTAAAGGGTTGTTCCCTTCACCCTGAGGCTGTGCCACTAGGCTGTCTTACTCTTGGAAATATCTTCGCCACATCCACTCTATCCAGGCCTCACAGTATCCTTTAAGTTTCAATTAGATCCTCCTCATCCTTCTAAACTCCATCAAGTACAGATCTTCAACCTGTTCTTAAGTTACTTATCCACTTTCTCTTTTCCAAAGGAAACAGTCCTGTCTTCAATTTATCTTCAAAACCGAAATTCCTCATTCCAGGAATCAATCTTGTACGTCCTTTCTAAACTTTCACCAATATTTTCATGCAGGGAACTCTGGATTTGTCTTCCCTATCTTTCCTTTTCGAGGGAATAGATCTTGACTGGGGCCTGAGCTATCTCTTCTTTCAAGATAGTCAGCCCTTAACTCAATTTATTTGGCCTAGATCTGTTGTTAGTCCACTGAAGTTGAATTTTGCCCAGTTATTTTTACTGTGGATAGTTCTTGTCCTTTTCCATAGGTGGTCTAAATTTTAGGATACAATTACCACTATCTCCTAAATGTTCTCCTGTCGACTCTTGATCTATTTTGCACACTTCGTTTCCAAGAAACAGGTCTTCTGGTGCTTCCTTTCTTTTTGGACTGACAACATACTGTTGTGGAAACTTGGTGTGACACAATTCAATGTGGCAGATCTTGCGATACCAAAGAGAAAATTCGAGCACACAAAATAGTTGAACAGGAGAGACTTCAACTGTTGGTTGGAGATTGACATTTAGCAGCTCAATTCCTCAGGTGGGTGGGGGATGGTTTTAGTCTTGGTGATTTGGCGAACAGAAGTTGAGCAGTGTGGAGTGGATGAAAAGCCAAGCCTTCTTCAAACAAAAAATTAGCACCTATATAATTGCAGGTTTTTTGCAGTTGTCATTGTGCCTCAAAGAACAGGCCATTAGGCCATACTGAACAAATAAACAGTGGAAATTTATTGGGACCTTGCAGCTGAGGGATATTGTTGCCACTGAGCTTGCAACTGTTCATTCTCGTCTCATGACTCACTCACTGTCACAACCTGCAGTTTGAAAAACTCTGCCTTAATAAGTAATGCCTCCCCTCCCAATTTTCTTCCTTTCAGAACTTTCTTTAACATTTTGCATCCAGGATTATTTAACTCTAAGCCCTGTCCTTTTTTGAGGCACATGACTGTCATAGCTGCAGCAATATTTTTCCATATGGCAATCTGTGCCTACAAATCACCAGTTTTCTTTATATTGACATACAAATTGACATAAATGGTTAGTCACCATAATTTAGGCTTTATTACTTCATCATTTTCTCTGACCTCAGCTCTTAACTTAGTATTCCCTATTCTGGTGAAGTCTGTCCTTCCCAGAACTCTGTACGCATTGGTCCCCTCTGATGTTATTCCTTAGTCCCTATGCTTCTGCCAGGTTAGTTTAAACCGTCTCCAAAAGCACTACTAAACACTTTATGTAGATCAAAATTGTAAGTCCAGATGTGACAGATGGCGGCAAGATTTCTTGCGGGCATTGGAATTGGGATGATTTTTTTTGATAGGCAATAGGATGGACGGCAGCAAAGCAAATGTCCAAAATTTCCTGGTTAGGGCGCACAGGTACATTCCTGCTCCAGCTCAGTCCTCCCTGCTTGATTTTACTGAGAAATTTACTTACGAAACACTCATGAAAGATGGTGGCAGGAGGGAATCTAGTCAGAATGGGGCGTAAGTATTCTCACAGCTATTTTAACTGTTCTCCCACTGCATATCTTCTGGGATTTTGAGGGTGAAGCATAGCTCATAGTCTCCTTTGCATTGGGCAAAATAAAAAGCTAATGCAATGTTATTTTTGATAAAGACTCAGTTCCATCAATCCTGCTGCATTCTGATGTAACTAGCCCCAAAATAAAAGGCAACGGGCTATTTCTACCCAAAACCACCACTTCTAACAAGGAAGCTGAAAATTGACTGTAGCATTTAATTTAGTTACGGTTACATTTTCCCCTTTAATCATTTCAAGTATGCTTTAATAAAAATGAAAGACATTTGGGTTGAACTTTATTTTCTGTTCAGAAACATGTTATCAGAAGGAAATGCTTTCTTGCATCTCAGCATTTATATTTTAAAAAGCAGTTGGAGTTTACACCAAGAACGTTTTAGAATAATGAAACGTAGGTCTGATGTCCCACAGTTGCCAATGGGATTTTGCGTGATGTAATAATTTTGAGTCAGAATGCAAACCATATGTTAAATGGAATTGTATATTTTCAGAATGTTTCATTTACGGTAAATAAAAGATTGAATGAAACATTGTGCCACAAATGAAGATAACCACAGTGAAAAATACAACATAAGTTGCATAAGTGCAAGGAGCGTTCCAGGAAAGACATCATTTATGTATTTTGGGTATCCCCTAGTTTTTGTTTTTGAGATATAAACCCCTTAAGAGAAGTGGAATCCACAGATTGCATCACAGCTAAATAGCTTCTAGTTTAGTTCAGAACTGGCAAATTATTTCTAGCTTCTAGGAACAAGAGTTATGCCATTCATGTCAAGTCGGGGAGGCGATGGCCTACTGATATTGTCACTGGACTCGTTAATGCAGAGACCCAGATAATGTTCTGGGGGTCTGGGTTTGAATGGTAGATAGTGGAATTTGAATTCAATAAAAATCAGGCATTAAGAGCCTAATGATGGTCGTGAATCCATTGCTGATTGTTTGGGGGAAAAAGACCCCATCTGGTTCACTAATGTCCTTTAGGAAAGAAAACTGCCATTCTTACCTGGTCTGGCCTATATGTGATTCTAAACCCACAACAATGTGGTTGACTCTTAACTGTCAATGGTCAATTAGAGATGGGAAATAAATGCTGGTCGAGCCAGCTATGCCTCATCCTGTGAATGAATAAAAAGAAACATCAGCTCTTCATACTTGTCTTACTATTCAATCAGATCAGGAGTTGCTCATGTAGAATTCTAGACCCAGCCATCTTCAGTTGCTTTATCAATAAATTTCCTTGTATTGGCAGGTCAGAAGTGGAGGTGTTCACTGTTGATTGCACAATGTTCATATATAGCAAGATCTGGACAACATATCATTGCTCAGTACTCCTCTCTCAACCTCCTGGAGGCTTATATTGACCAGCAACTGAACCGGACCAGTTATATAAATATTGTGACTATGAAAGAAGGTCAGCGTCTCAGAATCTATGGCATGCAATTTACCTCTTAACTCCTCAAAGTCCACTCAATATCTACAAGACACAAATGTAGATGTGGTTCTTGACAACAAGACAAGCCAAGTAGATAATGTGGCAACATTTAGGGGACAGTGATCATTGTATCATAAGGTTTAGGATGATGTTGCAAAAGGATTTTGAACAATTCAGAACAAGAATAATTGACGGGGGGAGAGCTGATTTCAATGGGATGAGAATGAAACTGGGCCAGGTTGACTGGATCCAAAAGTTGTTGGGAAAGGTTGTACTGAACAATGGGCTACCTTCAAAGAAGAGATGGTTCAGAATGTCAAACTTTGTTTCCTGAAAAGGAAAACGTTGCGCAAGCAAATCTAGAGCGTCCAGGATGATGATCGACTTAGAAATTAAGATAAAGGGAAAACGCCTGCTTCTGACAGGTTTCAGTTCGAAAATACAATTGAGAGTCAAGCTGAAAACAACATGTTCAGGAGGAAGGTGATAAAGCAAATTAGAGACAAGAGCAAATATGATAAAAGTCTGGCAGCCAGTGTCCCCTGCAATTTTCTTAATGGCTATATGGGCCCCCAAGCCTGTGCATAGCGGCGATTTATTAAACCAGAGGTCAATGCTGCAGTTGATGTACTGATGCCGATCACTATGATAGTGCTGATAACGCCAAGGTCATGGGTTCAATCGTCATACTGACGAAGTCTGTAGGTTTCTAGCCATGAGTTTAATGCTTTGTGTTCTGACTGGAATCTTGCGCAGCCGTCTCTACTTCGCAGGCGACACGGTGGCACAGTGGTTAGCACTGCTGCCTTACAGCACCAGGGACCTGGGTTTGATTCCACCCTTGGGCGACTGTCTGTGTGGAGTTTGCACATTCTCCCAGTGTCTGTGTGGATTTCCTCCGGGTGCTCCGGTTTCCTCTCACAGTCCAAAGATGTGCAGGATAGGTGGATTGGCCATGCTAAATTGCCCATAGTGTTCAGGGATGTGAAGATTAGATGGGTTATAGGGGGATGGGTCTGGGTGGGATGCTCTGAGGGTCAGTTTGGACTTGTTAGGCTGAAGGGCCTGTTTCCACACTGTAGGGATTCCATGAAATCTGTGAAACTATATTCAGAATATTGGTCACACATAGCTGCGCAATTTAATGTGAGTTTTACTGACAACTAACATAATGGTGAAATCCAAAGTCTTCAAGAGACACATAAACAGTAGGAGATAAAAGGAGTAGGATCATTTAGAGACCGAAGGCAGGCAAGATACATGGCTGAGATATTGGTGGTTGAAGCTACCTCACTGAATGTTTTTAAGGCAAGGCGAGATAAATTTTTGAACAGTAAAGGAATTAAGGGTTATGGTGAGTGGGCGGGTAAGTGGAGCTGAGTCTCAAAAAGATCAGCCATGATCTTATTAAATGGCGGGGCAGGCTCGAAGGGGCCAGATGGCCTACTCCTGCTCCTAGTTCTTATGTTCTTATGTTATGTTCTTATATTAAATGAATATTTAAAATCTTTAAAAATGAAGCAGAGTTGAAGTTTAACTTTAGTATTGGGAAATCATAGAATCATTGAGCCATACAGCATGGAAACAGACCCTTCGTTCCAACTTGTCCATGCTGACCTCGTATCCCATACTGAACTTATCCCATTTGCCTGCGTTTGGCCCAAATCCCGCTGAACATTTCCTATTCATGCACCTGTCCAAATGTTTTTTAAATTATAACTGTCTCTACCACTTCCTCTAACAGATCATTCCATACAGGCACCACCATCAAGTCCCTTTTAAATCTTTCCCCTGTCACCTTAAAACTATACCCTCTAATTTTAAACTCATCTACCCTTGAAAAAAAGACCTTGGATTTTCACCCTATCAATGCCCTTCATGATTTTATAAAGCTCTATAAGCCTCTGACACTCTGACACTGATGTCCCAGCATCTCCTTATAACTCAAGCCCTCCAGTCCCAAATCTTGTAGAAAGAATAATTTGGGATAGAATGAATAGGCAAGTATGGGTTAGTAATTGATAGCCAGCATGATTTCTTAAAGGAAAACCCTGTCTAACTTACCAACTCTTTGAAGAGATTGGGTTAATGAGGATAATGCTGTTATGCGCTGAACACAGACTTTAAGGCACATGGTACAGTGCCACACAACAGATGTGTGAAACGTTGTGGATCCTGGAATAAAGGGGTCAGTAGCAATGTGGATACAGAACTGGCTGAATGATAAGAAACAGTCATGGATATTTTTCGGGCTGAAGAAAAGTTTGAAGTGGGTTTCTCTAGGGGTCAGTATTGGGATCCTTGCTTTTCCTGGTGGTGATCTAGATTTTGAAGTGCAGGAAAGCATTTCAGAGATTATGGTTGATGCAAAACTTGGAAGGCTTGTAAACTTTGAGGAGGTTAGTGTGGAATCTCAAAAGGGTATTGACAATTCTGTGGATTAGTGGATAGGTAGTAGATGAAGTTCAAAGCGGACAAGGGTGAGGTAGTGCACTTTGATAAAAAGAACATGGAAAGACAGTATAAAATAAAGGGTGCTACTGTAAAGAATGTGCAGGAGCAGAGAAACCTGGGTGTTTGTGTGCATAAATCATTAAGGGTGATAGGACAGGTGGAGAGTGGTTATTAAGGCATACAGCCCTAGGTTTTATTAATAGTGGCATAGAGTGCAAAAGCAAGGATGTAATTGTTTAGGAAGCATGTGAGCTCATTGGAGAGAGTGCTGCGGAGGTTTGCAAAAATGATTCCAGGGATGAGAAACTTCAGTTACAAAACTGAATTGGAGAAGTTGGGAAACTTTTCATGCAGCAGATGGTTTGGGTCTGGAATGCTCTGCTTGGAAGTGTGTTGGATGCAGGTTCAATTGAGGCTTTATGAAAATGTTGGATGATCATTTAAATAGGATACGGGAAAGAGATGGGAGAATGGCACTAACCTGTGGTGTTCATTTGGAAAACTAGTGTAGACACAATGGGCTGAATGGCCGGCTTCTGTACTGTTACAGTTCAATGATCCCGTGAAATACTTGGCCCTTAGCCAGCTGACTACATGCAAGGAAGAAATGCAACTTGGAATAATATTTAGTTTTTGTCTGTCTGGACTGTTTTGATCAGTCGAATGTTGATCCAATGAAACTTTGCACCTGTGGGATAACAGTTGGTGAAATGGATATTGAAAGATTTCACTGCAACACCAAGTTACCTTACATATTAAGGATAACAATCTCTTCCATCTCATTCAGAGATTGTAAGAACCGCAGATGCTGGAGTCAGAGATATACCTTTCACTCCAACCTCAAATTCACCTGGACCATCTCCAATACCTCCCTCTCCTTCCTGGACATCTCTGTCTCGACCTCTGGTGACTGCCTCGAAACTGACATCTATTTCAAGCCCACCGATTCCCACAGCTACCTACCCTAAACCTCCTCTCACCCACCTTCCTTGAAGAATGCAATCCCCTACTCCCAATTTTTCTGCCTCCGCCGTGTCTCCTCCCGAGATGGAGCGTTCCACTCCCGCACATGGCGGTTAAAAATGCCCTCAACCGCATTCTTTTCCTGCACCTCTACCCTCACATCCCCTCCCCCCAACAAAAATAAAGACAGATTCCCCTTTGTTCTCACATATCACCCCACCAATCACTGTATCCAACGTATCATTCTCCGCCATTTCTGCCACCTACAATCCGATCCCACAACCAAAGATATATTTTCCTCCCTAACCTTTTCTGCCTTTCATAGGGACCGCTTTGTCTGTGACTCCCTTGTCCACTCCACACTCCCCACTAACCGCACCACCCCTGGCACCTTTCCCTGCAACAGCAGGAAGCAGGTGCTACACCTGCCCCTACACCTCCCCCCTCACCTCCATTCAAGGAATCAAACAAACCTTCCACATTAGACAAGGATTCACCTGCACATCCGTCAATGTGGTCTACTGCATCCGCATTTTCCGATGTGGCCTCCTCTACATCGGTGAGACCAAGTGGATTCTCGGAGACTGTTTTGTAGAGCACCTGCGCTCTGTTCATGACAAACGACAACACCTTCGGTTGCGAACAATTTCAACTCCCCCTCCCACTCCCTCGGTGACATGTCCATCCTGGGCCTCCGGCAGTGTCACAATGATGCCACCCACAAACTGGAGGAGCAGCTCAGGAGCCTACAGCTCAATGGCCTAAATGTGGATTTTACCATTTCAAAATCTCCTCACCCCCGGCCTTATCCCATGACCAACCCTCCCTCTCTCCTTGCCTTCTTGACCTGACACAACCTGTCCATCTTCTCTCCAACCTATCCACTCCTCCCACCTCACTGACCAATCCCTACCACTCCCTTCCTGCAATCACCTATCACCATCCCACCTACTTTCCTCAGCCTCACCCCACCTAACTCTATTTATTTCTGAGCTCCCTTCCCCTTCCGCATTTCTGAAGAAGGGTCCTGACCCAAAATGTCAACTTTCCTGCTCCTCTGATGTTGCCTGGCCTGCTGTATTCCTCAACTTCCACACTGTGTTATCTCTTCTATCTCATGTTCTCTTTTTCTTGCTCCCACTCCTCCTCCACCCTGGTGGGGTCCCATTTCATCTCATTTTCCCCTGTTCACCCCACTATCACGGGAGCCATTTCAACAATCTTCCATGAGTGTTGACCAAGACATCAGCAAAGAGTGGGGCAGTGCCCAAAGTTGTAACTGTCCACATGCTCTTTGACACACTGTTTGGTGGTGGGTGGTTGGATGGTGGTTGGATGAAATGGATGAGTTGAGAATGCATGTTATTGGAAGAAGAGAGGTGGATGGCATTGGGAAGAGATGAGAGGAGAGGCATGAAAGTAATGGGTTGGTTGTAATGTGAGATGAATGGCTTGGAATGCAGATTATTGTTTAGTTAATACCTTTATTGCATTGTTTCTGAGTCTGTGCTTGTTTATGATGTTGCTAATATTTAAAAAGATAAGAAAATATTTAAAAGTTTAAAAAAAATTAACTAGCTTCAATTCCAGTTTAATTATTGAACCCTTTGGAACTTGTTCCTGCCACGTGCAGCTCCCAGCTGCTATTCATTTATGGTCTTTTCTGACATACCCTGCTTTAACGTGACCTGGAAGCATCAGGCCTCTAGTCTGCTCTTGAGTCATTTCCACCCTTTTAGTATTGCTTCGTTTGTATTCTGGTCCCTTCAAGCTCATGCCAATAGAAAGCAATTTTATTTTAGTGCTAAGCATGCTTACTTTATTTCTCCCAGTTATAGTTGGCAGATCTAATATGAAATTCTTTTAGCACTAAAAGCTTTATGCTGGCGGTAGGCCCTGAAAATCCAGAAACATTTTATAGATTGATGGGAAAAAAGGCAAAAATAGCTTGGGCAGATCGACAATTTGAGTGTGGGTGAGTGGAGTGATTCTCTTCTGCCTGAATGATTCCAGACCCCTTGAGGCTAGTTTCTCTGATTTTAACCTGACCATAATATACATCTTGAAGAGCTGTCTCATCATAGGAGCCTGCTATTGATGCTGTGAGCCCTGAACACCACTCCCATTCCTGTGCTCCCCCCTCACCTTTTGCACACAGGTACATGCTAAGAAGCACCTTTTCTCTCTGTTCCAATATTTCCAACTTACCTTTTCCAATTGGCTCAAATTTCTTGTACATATTATGGGAACAGATCAGAAATAAGCAGCAGGACATGTACCAAACAGCAAATAGCAAATAGGAATGAAATACACCAGTCAAGAAAATAAAAATTTTAAGAAGCTACAAATTAAAAATGGAATGTTCATGACAGCTACCAAATAAAGACAAAACTGAACCAATCAAATCCTTCTATTAAAATTCTACCAGCCATCATTCTAACTACTGCTGAGCTTTTTTCAACAGGAAATAAGGATTGCAAAATATGTTATAATAATTGTCTATTTGCACACAGTAATCAATATTGCATATAAAGTAGACCATTCTGTAATTAAAAATGTGTCAAGAATACTTTCAATTTGTAGCCATTATTATCACAGTCCTTGAGTGAGGATTTTTATTACAGCAATCAGTCAGTTGAAGAGACTTTATAACTTGCACAGATTTTGCATTGTAGGGAAATCCTTCAAAATACTTTCAGCATGCATCATGGCAATTATCAAAATCTAAACTTTGCACTTAAACCAGAGACTAAAGCTCTTTTCAAAATTTGTTTTTTCCTCATTGTCTTCACTGTATCTATACAACCCCTACATTGTGGAAGCAGGTCATTTGGCCCATTGAGTCTACACCAACTCTCCGAAGGCCATCTCACCCAGACCCACTCCTTTTCCCTATCCCTGTAACTCCGCAGATGCCATGGCTAATCCACCTAACCTACATACCTTTGGACTGTGGGAGGAAACTGGACCACCCAGAGGAAACCAACGTAAATGTATGATCATCCAAAACATTAAAATGAAATTTGACTAAAAAACTGTTCTCAAAGACTTATTTTTGTTTCAGAAAAAAAGGTGTGCATATGTGTTAGAAAGAAAGATACAAAGAAAATGAGAGCGATATCAAACTGTGAGGCTTGTAGAAGAGAGACCACATCCTGGGAAGCTTTATATAAAGGGAAGGAGAGTCAAAGGGAGATAAAGTACAGAACATTGTTTTAGATAGTAGCCTGTTTTAAATTACCGATGCTCTGCTTCTCTCACCCGCCTCACATTGAAGGTGGTTTGCATGGAACAGTTAACTGCAATGAAATAGTTTAGAATAAATGCTGGTGAAAGGAGTCTTTAATGAATATTTAAGCAGCAAAAATAGTATGGTATCCAGCCGGAAACTTTCTTAGGGAGTGGTGGAATACCAGCCCTTTAAAGCATATTAACTGTTTAAGATTAAAGTTACATGGTATTTTTTCACTCCTGTTACTATGAATCAGCATGTGCTCTGAGTTACGGTGCCTTGCCCCTCATCTGTTCCAAATCAGAGTGTTAAAATTATATTTCTTTGAAAAAAGAGTAATTTCTGGCCCATTTTAAATATTTGCTCTTGGGATGTGAATGTTGTAATGAATTTCCTTTTATGCAAGATTTAAATTGGACACATTGGAGTGAAAGATGTGGACAAGAGTATAATGAGAATTCCATGTGCAAGAATTCAGCTCCTTCAGCGGAGTAATACAGTTCACAATGAGAAACTTAATTCGCCAGACAGACATGAACAAGTGAGTTGGATAGAACTATAAATGGATGGCACACGTCACTGAGATATTTGTTGCAAAAAATCCAATACATTCACCAGGTCTGTACTCAAAAGAAGGGGCCAAGGAGCCCAAGTAGCTGTCAATCTACAAAAATGCCTTTTAGGAACATAAGACAATGGAGCAGAAGCAGGCTGTTCAGCTCATTGCAAAGAGAGGGATAGAAACCATGCATGGACAGTAAGTAGCAGGTATAAATAAGGATTAGAATCAGCACAGGCTTGATGGGCTGAAGTGCCTGTTCCTGTGCTGGATTGAATTGTATTATACTGTCATTGTATAAGTTACGGGAAGGCCAATTTCAATATCACTTGACAGTGAAGGGCAAGGATAGCAGATCATTGCTAATATGTTTCTCAACTGCATTTTCCCGCTTTTTCCTTGTAACTCTTGATCCCCTTACAAATCAAGAACTGAGCTATTTATGTATTAAACACACTAAGTGACTTGGTCTCCACAGCCCTCTGCAGCAATGGACAGATTCTCCACCCTCTGGCTGAAATTCCCCCACATCTCAGTTCTAAAAGGTCGTCCTTGCACTATGAGCATGTGCCTTCAGGTTCTAGTCTCTCATTATAGTAGAAACATCTTATCAACGTTCACTCTATCAAAGCCTCTCAGTGTTCTGTGAGTTTCAATGAGATTACCCCCTCATCCTTCAAATCTCCATCAAGTACAGACCCAGAATCATCAACTACATTTCATATGAAAAACCCTTCATCCCTGGGCTCATTCTTGTAAACGTCCCCTAGACCCCTTCAACACTAGCATTTCTTTCCTTAGATACGGGTTCAAAACCCCTAACAATATTTGAAATAAAAACCGAAAAAAACTACGGATGCTGTAAATCAGTAACAAAAACAGAAGTTGCTGGAAAAGCTCAGCAAGTCTGGCAGTATCTGTGAAGAAAAAAAATCAGAGTTGACGTTTCGGGTCCGGCGACCCTTCCTCACAACGTTACTCTCTGATATTTTCTTCACAGGTGCTGCCAGACCTGCTGAGCCTTTCCAGCAACTTCTGTTTTTGTTCACAATATTCCAAATGTGGTTTGACCAGAGCCTTGTACAGCCTCAGCAGTACATTTATGCTCTTGTATTCTAACCCTCTTGAAATGAACGCTAACATTGCATTTGCCTTCCTAACTGCCAACTGAACCTGTATGGTAACCTTAAAATAATCCTGAACTAGGACTCCCGAGTCACTTTGTGCTTCAGATTTCCGAATCCTTTCTCTGTTTAGAAAGTAGTATTTGTATCTATCCTTCCTATCAAAGTACATAATCTCACACTTTGCCACATTGTATTCCGTTTGCCACTTCTTTGCCCACTCTCCTAGCCTGTCCAGATCCTTCTGCAGCCTTCCCACTTCCTCAACACTATTTGGCCCCTCCACCTACCTTTGTGTCATTTCTATCCTGAGCAACAATGCCCTCAGTTCCTTTTTCTGGATTGTTAATGTATAACGTGAATAGTTGCAGTCCCAACACAGACTCCTGTGGCATTCCCCTAGTTCCCGGCTGCCATGCTGGAAAAGACCTATTTATCTCTACTCTCTATCTTCTGCCAGTCAGCCAATCCTCTATCCATGCCACTACTGTGCCCTTAACACCATGAGCTCTTACCTTATTCAACAGCCTTCTGTGCAGCACCTTGTCAAAGGCCTTCTGGAAATCCAAATAGATCTTGTCCAGTGGCTCTCCTTTGCCTAACTTGACCATTACCTCCTCAAAGAATTCTAACAGGGTTGTCAGGCATGACCTCCCTTTGATGAAGCCGTTCTGATTCAGCCCTATTTTACCCTGCATTTCCAAGTACTCTGCAATCTCATCTTTAATAATTGACTCTGAAATTTTACCAATGACCGACGTCAGGCAAACCAGCCTATATTTTCAGAGATAGTAGGAACTGCCGATGCTGGAGAATCTGAGATAAAAAGGTGTAGAGCTGGATGAACACAGCAGGCCAAGCAGCATCAGAGGAGCAGGAAGGCTGACGTTTCAGGTCTGGACCCTTCTTCAGAA
>NC_063336.1:11081925-11127104 GCF_021869965.1 Rhincodon typus | reverse complement strand
GCTGCTTGACCTGCTGTGTTCATCCAGCTCTACACCTTGTTATCCCAGCCTATAGTTTCCTGCTTTCTGCCTCCCTCCTTAAACAGGGGTGTTACATTTTGCCACTTCCACCCCCCAGAGGAACCTCCCTGACTCCAGTGATTCCTGAAAGATCACCGTCAATGCCATTACAATCTCTTGATCTATCTCCTTCAGAAGTCTGGGGTGTAGTCCATTTTGTTTGGGTGATTTATCCACTTTCAGATCTTTGAGCTTCCCCACCACCTTCTCCTTTTTTTTAGTTATCCTTGGCTGGTTTTTAAAGGCTCCCCAATCGTCTGGTTTCTCAGTCACCTTCATCACATTGTGTGCTTTCTCTTTTGCTTTTATGCTGTCTTTGACTTCTCTTGTCAGCTATGGTTGCCTCATCTTCTCCTTAGTATGTTTCTTCTTCCTTGGGATGAATTTCTGCTGTGCCTCCCAAATTATCCTCAAAAACTCCTGCAATTGCTGCTGCTCCATCTTTCCTGTTAGGCTCCCCCTTCAATCAACTGGTGAACTCCTCCCTCGTGTCTTTGTAGTTACCTTTACTGAATCGTAATACTGTTACGTTTGATTCCAGTTTCTTTCTTTCAAACTGCAGAGTAAATTCTATCATATTCTAAACCGGTCTATTTCCGTAAGCTGTATTGATGGTTCCATGTTAGTAATTTACAATTAAGTGATTTCAGTTAACTTGGAAAGTATTAGTGAATATGAACTTGAAATTAGTGGTCTTCAGAGATGCACTGTTCACAGCACACATCAATTTGGAAGTTGGTGTTGAGTTACCAACATTCTTAATTGGTACACAGTCAAGTTTACTTAAATTAATCCCTGTTTTGTGATTTGAAACTGAAAAAAAAATGGATCAAGTTGCAAGGTCATATGTGGAGTAAATTGCACTGTAGTTGTATTTTCAGCAGTCCACAAGATTACAACACATTAAAAATAAAGACATAAAATACTCTAACTTAAAGACCGTGATAAAATTTGAGTTACATTTTAACAATATTTTGCTGTATACAGCCTGTGAGTGCAGAATAAAGTGCTCTGGAAGGCACTTGAGAATAGCCTAATAATCTACTAACATTGAAAGTCCATTACAAAGTATGAAACTCAAATATGGAAGAAAGCCATTGACTCCATTTCCTTTTGCACTGATGCGAGCTGATTGATTGATTGATTGATTTATTATCATGTGTACTGAAGTACAGTGAAAAGCTTTGTTTACAAGCGGTACAGGCAGATCATAGTAAGCAAAAGATGTATAGATCAAAAAGATTTAGACAGAGGCATACAGGTTAATCTAAGTACCGCTGTGGTAGCATTGACAATCTTCCAAAAATCAATGTTTGAAAAGATCTTCTAACCTTTCTCTTGATATTTATCAAGCTATTTTTAATTTTACACTAACTAGTTCCTGAAACTGATCAACAAAAATAGTTATTCAATAATTATCCATTTTTTAATTCATTCATGGGATGTGGTGGTTGATGGCTGGACTGGCATTTCTTACCCTGGCTGCCCTTGAGAAGGAGGCAGTAAGCTACCTTTTTGAACTGATCCAGTGCATTTGGTATAGGTTGACCCACAATGCTATTAAGGAGAGAATTCTTTGATTTTGACCCAACAACAATGAAAGAATGGCGATATCTTTCTAAGTCGTGGCACGGAGGGGGCCTTTACTTAGTGGTGTCCCTATGTTTCTGCTGTTCTTGTCCTCCTAGATAGAGATTAGAGACTAGTAGAGATTATGAGTTTCAGAGGTGCTCTCTAATGAGCCTTCATGCATTTCTGCAGTGCTTCTTGTAGATGGCACTCATTGCTGCTACTGAGTGTCGTTGGCGAAAGAATGAATGTTTATCCCGGTGGGTGATGTGTCGATCAAATGGCTTGTTTGTTTTATATAGTGTCAAGCTTCTTGAGGTTTCTTGGAGCCGCACTCATCCAGGCATGTTAGAAGTAAACCATCACATTTCTGGCTTTACCTTACAGATGGTGGACAGACCTTGGGGAGTTAGGAGGTGACTTACTTGCTGCATGATTCTTCGCCTTGGACTTGCTCTTATAGTCATAATATTCATATATCTAGTCCAATTCACCACCTTTGATTAAAAAAACTTCATCTTGGTCCTTAATTCCCATCTTCCTTATTTTTGAATAGTACCTACTAGTTCTAGACTCCCCACTGAGGGGATATATCTTATCTGCATCTACCCTGTCTCTTTAAGTATTTTGTAGGTTTCAATGAGATCTCCTGTCAGTTTCTGAAGCTCTAGATAATAAAGGCCCAGTTTGTTGAATCTCCTTCATTGGACAGTACAATCATCCCGGGAACAAAATGGTGTATAAAGTTTTTGAGAAGATTTGTAGTTCAGGTTGTGGATGAGGTGTAGACTTGCTCGCCGAGCCGGTGTGTCTGATTGCAGATGTTTCATCACCCTGCTAGGTAATATCGTCAGTGCACCTCCGGTGAAGCGTTGGAGTTCTGTCTGGCTTGTTAGTTATATGCCTCGGTGTGCTGGGGTAGTTGGCATCACTTCTGGTTCTGTTTTACAGTGGTTTGTATATCAGGTCCAGTTCAATATGTTTGTTGATGGAGTTCCGGTTGGAATGCTTGGCCTCCAGGAATTCCTTTGCATGTCTCTGTTTGACATGTACTATTATGGATGTGTTGTCCAGTCGAATTTGTGTCCTTCTTTGTCCACGTCTATTGAGACCAGTGAGAATTGATCGTGTCTCTTGGTTGCTAGTTGGTTTTCATGTATCCTTATTGTCAGTTTTCTTCCAGTTTGGTCTATGTAATGTTTCTGACAGCCCTTGCATGGTATTTTGCATGTTACGTTAGTTTTATTGGGTGTGGATATGGGATCCTTTATGTTTGTCAGTAGCTATCGCAGTGTGGTTGTTGGTTTGTGGGCTACCCTGATTCGTAGGGGTCTGAGTAGTCTTGTGTCATCTCTGATATGTCTCTGATGTACAATAAGGTGGTTAGTGTGTCTGGCTGTGTTGTGTCTTCTTCTTGTGGTCTGTCGAGGAGGTAACAGCGAATTGTGCTTCTTGGTTATCCATTCCTTTTAAAAAATACTCTGTATAAGTGCCCCTGTTCTGCTTTGTGCAATTCCAGGTTGCTGCAGTGTGTTGTGGCTCATTTGAATAATGTTGATGCAAGTCCGTTTATGGGTGTTGGGATGGTTGCTGGTGTAATTAAGTATCTGGTCCGTATGTGTGACCTTTCTGTATACGGGTATCATTATAGGTTTTCATTGACTTAAAATTCCATGAACTGCAGCATTGTAACTGGTGAACCTTACCTAGGTTTAGATTATGGGTTCAGTAACGCTATTACTCCGGTGACTGTGTTGCCTACGCACAGACACGCAGATTCTACTGAACTTTTGCTCCATTTGTGACGTACTTTATATCCAAAGTTTCATTTTGATGTCAAGTCACTTGTGGATAACACATCAACTGACTTCTTTTTAACAAAAGCCCACAATCTACAAATGGGATGAACAACGGTAAAGAAAAACATGGATTAATAAAGCAGTTTTCACAACCAGATGTCTCAAACCTACAGCCATTTAGGTACTTTTGAAACAAAACAAATTGCTGGAGAAACTCAGCAGGTCTGGCATCTATGGGAAGAAAACCAAATTAATGTTCTGAGTGTAGTGATTCTTCATCAGAACTGTTAGCAGCTCGGAAAAGGTAATATTTATGCTGAAGCTGAAGTTGGGGAGGGGAGAACTGACTGGATAGGTGGAGGTGGAGCCCAGAAAGAGAGAGATCTGAAAGGGGTAGGTAAACAAGGAGATTATGAATAGCAGGCCATGACAGAAGAAAATCTGAATAAAAGCTAAGAATAGGAGACAGTGAGTGAGCTTCGGAGATAGCAAGAACTGCAGGTGCTGGAGTCATAGTCGATACAGTGTGGAGCTAGAGGGGTCTAGGACCGAAACGTTGACTCTCCTGCTCCTGTAATGCTGCCTGACCTGTGAGTCAGCTTTACTGATTGCAATCCATATAATGAATAATGGGCTGAGGAGTGATTGAGAATGGGTGATTTTGCTAAAAGCAACCTATAGTAAAACAGGAACTGGGCGTAGTTTGCATTAAAAAAACATGGAAAGATGGAATTAAGCTCTCAAGTTGTTGAACTCAGTGTCGAGTCCTAGAGGCTGCAGGGTCCCCAAGCAGAAAATGAGATATTGTTCTTCAAGCTTGCACTGAGTCTCGCTGGAACATTGCAGCAGGCCTGCATCAGAAATGTTGGTGTGGGAACAAAGTGATGTGTTGAAGTGGCAGGCGACTGGAAGCTCAGGGTCACTTTTGTGGACAGAACAAAGGCGTTCTGGAAAGCGGTCATCTTGTCTGCATTTTGACTCCCCAACATAGAGGAGACCACATTGTGAACAGCGAATACGGTAGGCTAGATTGAATGAAGCAAAGGTAAATTGCTACTTCACTTGGAAGGTAGGTCTGGAGATGGTGAGGAGGCCAGAAATAAATAGTCAGATATTATATCTGAAATTGCCATGGGATGTGAGGAGATGTTGGGAATGGAGGAGAAATGGCCCAGAGTGCCCTGGAGGGTCCGGTCCCTGCGGAATGCCGACATGGGAGGGGAGGGGAATATGTGACTGAGGATATGCAATTGAGGCAACTATGGGAATCAGTGGGTTTGTAGGATATATTGGTGGCCATTCTGTCCTTAGAAATGAAAAAAGATGTCAAGGAAGGATGGGAGGAGTCAGAGAAGGACCAAGTGAAGTTGAGGGCAAGGTGTATATTGGATACAAAGTTTCCAGTTTAGAATGAGAGAAGGAAGCAGCACTGATAATGTCACTAATATACTTTTAAAGTTTAGTCAAGTATGGGAAACCTGACATTCAGCTTGTGCATAGCAACAGTGCGGTAATGACCTGATAATGTTTCTGTGCTGTTGTTTAAGCGATAAATATTGGGCAAGGGATGACTTCCTGTTCTTTCAAAAAAGTGCTTTGGGATCTTTTACATCCATTTGAACAGGCAAATGGGACTTGAGCTAAATATCTCATTTGAAGGTCAACACCACTGACCATACAGTACTTCATCAATCCTGCACTGAATGTCAGCCAGGATTAATGTGCTTAAACTCTGGAGTGGAATTTGAACCTGAAAGTATTTGTTTCAGAAGTGAGAGTGCATTGAGCTGAGCTGCAGCTGACATATATTGTATCTTTGTTGGCTGAGGTGGTAATGCTGATCAAGACCTTGGGAAAATTCTGTACTGTTCTTTAGAGAGTACCACAGGATTATATACGTTCATTGGAAACACCAGAAGAGGCTGACAGGGCCTTAGCCGAAGGACGACAGCACTTGTTCAGAATGCTGGCGTAGATGTTGTTTCCAAGTGCTGGAGTGAGACGTGAACTCACTACTTTTCAGACTATGAGTTCTGGGAAATGATTCGAAGAGACATTTACTAAGAAAAGGTGTGAATCAGTCGAATCTTTTTGTTTTGCCAATATTACAAGGATTTGCTAAAATCAAGACTTAGAATTTAATAAACCTAAAAAGTAATTTCTTGATGATATAAATACAGGTTATGGAGCCACAAAACAGAATTACAGCTCAGCTTTTGTAGGTAAAAAGAAAAATAACCTTCCATTTTATATAACACCCTTCATACCTCTGAAGGCCCCATCATTAATTTAGTAATTTTGAAGTATAATCACTTGTAATGCAGGGAAATGTGACAGACAATCTGCGCCCAGAAAGATATCACAAACTACAATAAAAATCAAAGTAATTTATTATAATGGTGTCAATGGAAGGATAACATTGACCAAGAGAACCTACTGCTTCACATAGTGTCTTGGAATCTTTCATTTTCTTGAGAGCACAAGTGAGGCCTTGATTTAATTTTTGATTCAAATGTTGAGACATCAGACAGATCAAGAATCCCTCAGTGCTGCACTGAATCACAGTTGAGGTTATGCATTTAATAGGACCAGGACAACCTTTGAGAAAAGGTAACCCTCCAGTATTTTGTTCAGTTGTGATTGTACACCTAACGTTATAGTGTAAAGCACCTACTTCGCACATATTCTAGCAAGATCTCAGGAGTGAATAATTCCCAGAGTAATTCTGCCTTCAGTGAGGAAGAGTCACCAGACTTGAAACATTAACTCTGATTTCTCCCCATTAATAGTGCCAATCCTGCTGAGTTTCACCAGCAATTTCTGCTTTTGTTTTAGATCTCCAGCATCTGCACTTCTTTGTTTTATAATTCTGGCTTTGTCACCCAGCATTTTGACTGCCATAAATAGAACTGTTTAATTGCACATTGGGTGCAGCAAGTATTATGAAATACTATTTTATTTCATGTGCTCCATGTTTGATGGAGTAGAGATTTGTAATAGTTGTACCTCCACAGAATAAGAAAGCACGTGGACCTTTAAAAACTATTTGAAATGAAAACTAAATTGCTCAATTTGTTTCCTGGTGACCCACCCTGAGCTCTTTGGCTCCCGGTGCTTGAGGTTTGCCCATTCAATTTAGAAATGACTAGAAATGGTTCGTAGTTACCCGTTGCAAAGCTGCATTCATTTTTATTTAAAGCACCAATACAGGACTCCTTTGTTCAGTTCTTATTTCAATGGTTGTCATTAAGTGTTGTGCTTGAGTTGGAGCCGGTTAGAATGTCTTTCAACAGACTCCAAATTACAGATCTGTATTTTAAATAAAAATGCTCAATTGCTGAGATTTTTTTTGAAACTACTTTCTTAAACTACTGTTTTAAAAGGGACCTTTTTGGACAGTTTGAAAAGCATACTTTGATTTTGGAAATCTGCTGTAAAAATAGAAATTAGATGACAGTCTTTACAGATTTTGACCTTTGTTGGAAATTACAATGTGTGCATTAACCTCTTTCTCTTCCACCTTAACCTTAACATTTGATCATTTCTCGTAAAAATACAGGTGTCTTCAGTAATGAGCTTTTAGAAAAAAATGTGAATGAAGAATATTCGTACTCCTCACTTTTGGGATATAACTTTCAGTCACCTGATTGTTTACTGTAGCATAAATAATAAACATTTAAAGTTGTACACAGTAGTATAATCAGTTTTCAATTTGTTACATGAAGTGTACATTATGTTTTATTTTGATTATATTTGTTTTTATCAATTAGCAAGGTGACTATCATGGAAGATACTGACCAACACATTCACCTTCGGAATCTCTCCCTTCACCAAGCGAACAATGAGGAAGAATCTCTCAACCTGCTTTTCCTCGGAGATACAAACCGAATGATTGCAGAGGTAGGTGCTTTTGAAACTCATGTTCAGTGACACTTAAGAGAGTTTCTCAAAGCGAGAATGATCAACATGTAGAAATCAATCGTTTGTAAGGGCAGTGAAGGTGAAAAACTGTAGAATCTTTTGGAATCTATGGTATGCTGTGATGGAAGGATTATTGGCTTTTTCTGGATGGTGAATCAAGATGAGCCTGACAGCCTTTCACCTGCATTGCTAACTTTAGGTTGGAAGGGCCATGTATTTTTATTTTGTATTCTTAAAAAGTGGGGACTGAGATGAGAAAGAGGTGTTTTAAAACCAGTATTTGAAAGAGTAGCTGAAGTTTTAAAAGCAACTAACCTGATACCCGTTATGCAACACCTGTTTGAATAAGCATTATTGAAATTGCATTACAGGCGATTTGGAGACAAGGAGATATACATATGCACCTATTGCTGGTAACAAGAAGTTTTATAGATATATGGACTAGTAACCGATTTTCAATGAGAAAGACCTTTTTGTCTGCCAACAACTGTGTGATTGGTTCTGAGGTAGTGAACAACTTGGAGCCAGGAACAGGTTATAGACAGACAGAGAGAGAGAGAAAGTGAGAGGTGTTCATTTCTTCCCCAGATCAAGAGTGGTCTCCCTGTAATCTGCAGTCAAAACTCACTGTAAACCTGCAGAAATCATTTTATCTTTCCTGCAACACTTGTTGTATGCTGTGAGTTATAAATGGTAAGTCAGAGACTTGTTATAAGTATACCAGCCATAAGTGTCTCTTACCAAACAGTAGAAGCAACTGGAGCAAAATAATTGAAGCTAAGTGCTCACCAACAGAAAGGTCCTAAAGAAAATCTCATCAATCGTCCTTGGGAACAAAGACTACTGAACTGTGTTTCTATTCTTTACCCTCTGCCCAAATTATTTAACCCTGTCTATTTGTTCTGAGGAAGGGTCACCAGACCCAAACGTTAACTCTGTTTTTTCCTTTCACAGATGCTGCCAGACCTGCTGAGCTTTTCCAGCAGCTTTGTTTATGTTCCTGATTTACAGCATCCGCAGTTCTTTCAGTTTTTATTATTTTTAACCCTGTCTGTTTGTTGTGTGTGTGTGTGTGAGCTTTCATTTGTAGTGTTAAGTGCTGCTGACGGTTTATTACTGTTTATCAATAGCTAGATTCCGATTATTTATAATAAATAGTGATTCTTGATCAGAACAGAAACCTGCTATGTGCTTTCTATCAATCTCGGTCTGAAAGTCAGGTACATTTTTGAGTACTTTTTAAAAAATCTTTATCTTTTGTGATTAGTTTGAGAGTCAAAGGGCTTGATTTCCAGTGCACCACCCCAATGAGTTGTAGCAGTAACAGCTTCCTGATTTTTTTGCTGCTCATTTGAGCTTCAGTGTGTATATTGTACGATGAGTCTTGTCTGTTCTTTCAGTTAGTATTCATGATACCGAGAGGTGTCAATAAATTGAGCCATGATAATCCAGTTAATTCTGTAACTGTGGAGCGGGGCTTCGGGATAAAACTTAGAAGTTGGGAAATTATCAAGCAAGTCAGCCTTAATGACAGAGGATAGTTCGACGAGGGAAGAAGCATAATAGGGTTTGATAGTGCAGGACTCAACAATTAATCAGCACCCTATTTTACTGGTGAGTGCTAGAAAATGACTTTAGCAAACTCATCTCTCTTTTCAATGAAATTCATAACAGTATCAAAAACTGGATAGGTATACGACAGAGGAAGTCTCATTTGATACCTTCATGCTGTAAGGCTAGTCAGATGAATTGATCAGTATCTTTCTGTCCCATTCCTCTGTTATTAAGACCCCATCTTTTCCAGAATATTGTATGAAATGGCAGAGCAGGTCAAAAGGGTGAATTCCTATTCCTGCTTCCTGTTATGTTCTAATTCTTAGAATCATAGAATTCCTGCAGTGTGGAAGCAGGCCATTTGGCCAGTTGAGTTCACATGGCCCCTTCGAAGAGCATCCCACCCAGACCCAAACCACCACCACCCGCACCCTATCCCCGTAGCCCTGCATTTCCCATGGCTCATCAATAGTCTTTGGGAACAATGCCCCTGGACACTATGGGCAATTTAGCATGGCCAATCAACCTAACCTGCAGATCTTTTGGACTGTCGGAGGAACCCGGAGCACTTGATGGAAACCCACGCGGACATGGGCAGAATGTGCAAACTCCAGACAGTTGCTTGAGGCTGGAATCGAACCCGGGTCCCTGTTCTAGGAACTATGAATTGTCACAAGTTACTACATAGTTTGCTGTTAGCACTGCAAAAATTTCAGCTTGCGCTTAATCAGTCTCCAGGCTTTGTGAAATTGCTGCATTTTCAGTTTAATTGTGGGTTAAACTCGATGTGGAAAATTAGGGCTAATAATTAACAGCGTATGTACCTTTTTAATAAAGAGATTTTTATGTTCTTGGAATAGGTCTTCAACCCAGGGAGTGAACAATTGAAACCATGGTCTCTAATTCTGTACGTGTTAAACTTTTGTAAGAACCATTTTAAATTTCAGGTAATTTAACTTTTTCTTTCTTTCTTCCTTATGCTTTTCAAACAATCTTCCTAAATCCAATTTTTGTTTCCAAATTTCTGTCCTTGATTTGCCTCTAATTTTCCATATTGTCTGTTATTTCTTTGTTTCTTTCTTGGCTCTTGATTTCTGGAGGTTAAGGTTCATTAAGGTACCAGATGTTCTCTTGCCATTGCCACACTGTTATCAGCTCCCATAGGGCAAAATGTTCTCTAACTAAAAGGGGAAGGGGAAAAGTGGATCTAGTGGGGTGGCTGTGAGATGTCCCATTCCAGAGAAAGCAGGTCTATGAATTTTTGTTAAAAAATAATCCATCTAATTTATATTTGAATGAGTAACTTTTACTATCTCCCTATCAACGTAAAACCAAATAGTTGTCTTGTGTCATTGGTCGGCATTTTACAGCTCTTGGAATTTAATAGTTACTACCGTGACTTCAGATCATTCACTGTATCACCTAATTGCCCTTGGATAGGCTGCACAATCAGTATGGAATAGTTTCAGTGACATTTCTGGCAGAGGTAACGATTGGTTGTGAAGTGGCATGGAGGTCAGCTCTGCTTTACCATGTTTTTGTGCTTCCATTTCTGCTTACCACACTCCTCCCCACTGATCGTCTTTTTTCAAACATTCTCTTGATTTCAATTTATTATAATATTCTCTAATTATGCCTTTCATTGTCACACACTAATTTCATTTTTAAAATTGCTTTACTCTGAAGCACTTTAAAGGTCACACTGCTGTTTTATGTGTGCCAGTCTGAGTGTGTTTTCAATGCTTTGTCTTGTTCAATTTCTTTTTTAAAGTGCTATTTATCTGTAATATCTTCCAGTTCATATCAAGTTTCCATACATGAAACATCGACTTGTCATTTCTCTCCACAGATGCTGCCTTTTCTTATGTGTGTTTGCAATGGTTTCTGTTTTTGATTCTAGCATCTGCAGTTTTTTTTTGTTGTTTATAACATCTATGGCCGTACAGCTGAGTAATTTATTCCCGAACCTCAGCCAGTATTACTTTCAAGAGACAGCTGTGCTCGTCAGTGATGTAGCACTGCAGGTTTCCATGAGATTTTTTGGCCCATTGCCAGAGTAATGTATTTCAGAGCTCTGAATATCTTTGTAGGTATCTCTCTTAAGTTGAATGTTTTTGTGTGATGTTCAGGGAATAAATGAGAACAAAGATTGTACAAGGTTGTTAGTGCTTTCTGTTTCCATTGCGTGGTGCAACTTGGTCCAGCTCTACTTTCATTAATGCTAATTCTGAAAAGGCAAAAGCAGAAAAACATGTGAGACCAATTTCTGGAAGAGTTGAGAAACTGCTCAGCGGCTCAGTGAGGAAATCGAAATGAGTGCAGGAAATTAGCAGGACTTATTATCAAAATCATAATCCCTGATGCCGGTGTCTCATAGTGAAAAGCCTAATCTAGTTGGTATTTAGCTCAGATGAGGGAATGGTATGAGATGGATGATCAACAGTTAAGCTATTTCATAGTATTCATATTTACCTTTCAATATGACTAAATGTAGATTTATATAAGACATTTTGTTCCCCCTTTCCCTGTTTCAGCTTCTGTATGTTATACACAGTCCTAATTAAGAAGGCAAGAAGTCTCTCAGACTTTTACCAAAACTATTCTGTGACCATCATGAGAAATTTCCCTCAACTGTCTCACACCTTTTGGGCTCGCTCTATGTGAGGAGCTGAGTGGGAGAGATTTGAATTTCTAAACCTGATGACTATGAAGTAATTTATAGCTTTTAGCTCTTATTTGTAGAGAATTTAGACACAACAGTGCAAAAGATAAGGCTGAAGCATTTGCAGCAATCTTCAGCCAGAAATGCTGAGTGGATGATCCATCTCGGCCTGCTCCAGAGTATCATAGGTACCAGTATTCAGCCGATTCGATTCATGCTGTGTAATATTAAGAAACAGTTGGGGCATTGGCTACCTCAAAGGCTATTGGCCCTGACAACATTCCAGAAATAGTTGTGAAGACTTATGCTCCAGAACTTGCCATTCCCTAATCCAGGCTCTTCCTTTAGAGTTACACTGGCATCTAGCCAACAATGTGGACAATTGCCCAGGTATGTCCTATACACAAAAAGCAGGACAAATACAACCTGGAAAATTACTGCACCATCAGTCTACTCTCGATAATCAGTAAAGTGATGGAAGGTGTCAGCAACAGAGCTATCAAGCAGCACCTGCGCAGCGATAACCTGCTCAGTGACGTCCAGTTTGGGTTCTGCAGGATCACTCAACTCCTTACTTCATTACAGCTTTGGTTCAAACATGGACAAAAGAGCTGAATTTCAGAGGTGAAGTGAGATTGACGGCCTTTGACATCAAGGCCACATTCAACTGAGTGTGGCATCAGGGAGCCCGAGCAAAACTGGTGAGTAACTCACCTCTGACTTCCCAAAGCCTAACAAAACAAATTTAACAACAAACCCTATAAGTGGATTATAGAGCTACGCCTCAAATTATTAAAAATGTAATACGAGATCTAGTAGAATTCAGTTGATACCATTTCTGAATATTCAAGAATATCTAAGAACATTTTAGAATATGCAGGAATCGCTAAGGATACAAAGCTAGAAATAACCAGAAACAGGATATCCCATCATTATTTGAAGAAGGTTTTACCTGAAGGCCGTGAATGAATCGGATTTTTTGTTATTTATTCACTCATGGGTCGTGGGTGTTGCTGGCTGGGCCTAGTTAGAACATAGAACATAGAACAGTACAGCACAGTACAGGCCCTTTGGCCCACGTTGTTGTGCCGAACTTTTACCCTAATCCTAAGGTCTGTCTAACCTCCACCCCTACCTTATGCTATCATCCATATGCCTATCTAATAGCCGCCTAAATGACCCTAATGAGGCCGACTCCACTATCCTCTCCGGCAATGCATTCCATGCCCTTACCGCTCTCTGAGTAAAGAACCTACCTCTGACGTCTCCCCTATATCTACCTCCACTCACTTTAAAACTATGCCCCCTCGTAATAGCTAACTCCACCCGAGGAAAAAGTCTCTGGCTGTCTACTGTATCTGTACCTCTGATCATTTTGTACACCTCTATCAAGTCATCTCTCATCTTTTGTCATTCTAAAGAGAAAAGCCCTAGCTCTCTCAACCTTTCCTCGTAAGACCTTCCCTCCATTCCAGGCAACATCCTGGTAAATCTCCTCTGCCCCTTTTCCAATGCCTCCACATCTTTCCTGTAATGAGGCGACCAGAACTGGACACAATACTCCAGATGTGGCCGAACCAGGCTTTTGTATAGCTGGAGCATAACTTCACGGGTCTTGAACTCAATCCCTCTATTAATGAAAGCTAACACACCATACGCCTTCTTAACAACTCTATCCTCCTGGGTGGCAGCTTTCAGGGAACTGTGAACATGAACCCCAAGATCCTTCTGCTCCTCCACACTGCCAAGAATCTTTCTGTTAACCCTGTATTCTGCTTTCAAGTTTGTCCTTCCAAAATGAATCACTTCACACTTCTCAGGGTTAAACTCCATCTGCCACTTCTCAGCCCAGCTCTGCATCCTACCAATGTCCCTTTGTAACCTAGAACAGCCCTCCGCACTGTCCACAACGCGACCCACCTTCATATCGTCTGCGAACTTGCTAATCCACCCTTCCACTCCTTCATCCAAATCATTTACAAAAATCACAAATAGAAGAGGACCCAGAACAGATCCTCATGGTACACCACTCGTAACGGAGCTCCATGTTCAATATTTTCCGTCCACTACCACCCTTTGTCTTCTAAGGGTCAGCCAATTCTGAACCCGATCTGCCACATTTCCCCCATCCCATGCCTCCTTACCTTCTGCATGAGCCTACCATGGGGAACCTTATCAAACGCCTTACTTAAATCCATGTGTACCACATCCATTGCTCTACCTTCATCCACGTGTTTGGTCACCTCTTCAAAGAATTCAGTAAGGTTTGTGAGGCATGATCTACCCCTCTCAAATCCATGCTGACTATCATGAATCAAACTGTGCCTTTCCAAGTGATCATAAATCCTAATTCTCAGAGCCGTTTCCAATAGTTTGCCCACCACTGACGTAAGACTAACTGGCCTGTAATTCCCGGGGTTATCCCTGTTCCCTTTTTTGAACAAGGGAATGACATTTGCCTCTCTCCACTCTTCCGGCACTATACCCGTGGACAGTGAGGACGAAAAGATCATCGCCAAAGGCCCTACGATCTCTTCCCTCGCTTCCCATAGAATCCTTGGATAAATCCCATCAGGCCCGGGGGAATTATCTATCTTCAACTTCCTCAAAATTCCTAGCACATCTTCCTTACGAACATCGACCTCCTCTAGCCGACCAGCCTGTTTCATTCTGTCCTCCTCTACAACTAGGTCCCTCTGAGTTGTGAATACCGAAGAAAAGTATTCATTAAGGACCTCTCCTATCTCTTTAGGCTCCGTGCACAAATTCCCTTTACAATCCGTGATCGGCCCTCCCCTTGGGAAGGTCATGGTGAGCTGAGCTGCCTTCTTGAACAGCTGCAGTCCATGTGTTGTCCCACAATGCTCTTAGGGAGGGAATTCTAGGATTTTGACCCAGCATCAGTGAAGGAATAGTGATATATTTCCAAGTCAGGATGGTGAGTGGCTTGGACGGGAATTTGCAATTCATGGTGTTCCCTTGTGTCTGCTGCTGTCATCCTTCTAGATGGAAATGTTCATGGATTTGGATGCTGCCTAGGGACCTTTGGTGAATTTCTGCAATGCATCTTGTATGTAGTACACACTACTGCTACTGAGTGTCGGTGGTGGGGGGAATGGATGCTAGTAGATGTGGTGCCAATCAAGGTGGGGATAGTCATTAGAGACAAAAAAACCTGCAGATGCTGGAACCCAAGGTAGACAAACAGGAGACTGGAAGAACACAGCAGGCCAGGCAGCATCTGGAGGAAAGGAGCAATCAATGTTTCGGGTATTACCCCTCTTGGCATTTGTGATGTGGATGTTCCTTGCTACTGGTCAGTCGAAGCTAGGATGCTATCCAGATCTTGATGCATTTGACCATGAACTGCTTCAGTATCTGTAGAGTCATGAATGATACTGAACATTGCACAATCATCTGCGAACAACCTGACTTCTGACTTAATGGTGGAGGAAAGTCATTGATATAGCTGCTGAAGTTTATGGGCCTCGGACACTCCCCTGTGGAACACCTGCAGAAATGTCCCAGAGCTGAAATGACTGACCATGAATAACCACAACTATCTTCAACCAGTGGAGAGTTTTCCACTGATACCCATTGATTCCAGTTTTGGTCAGGCTCCTTGATGCCACACTCGTCAAATGCACACTTGATGTCAACGACTGTCACTCTCACCTCACCTCTGTAAAGAACAGGGCCCTGCGTATTGATGAATAAAAAGCCTTCAGTTTGTGCAAGTGCACAATTATGCCAGCATAACTGATAATCCTAAAATGCTTGTCAATGTAATTCTTTGCACATTCAGGATTATCCAGCAAATGTTGTCCAATTACAGAATCTCATCTAACCTTGGACATTGTGTCACGGGTTTTGTTAGTGCAGGCTGGTTGGGTGCAGTCAGTACCTTGTTTGTTGTGAACCTGTGGGACATATGCCTGCACAATGGCAGTAAAAGTCATTGCCACATTGTTCATCTGTGTGGTAGCATTCTATTCGTGGCGAACAGCAGTAGCAACGTGAAACAGCTTTACCTATGCTGAAACTTTTTTGATACCTTACTCTTCCAGGGTAGTCTGAGGTAGATTGGCTTTATGTGAGATACAGCAATAAATGATCTCATCAGGCTAGCCATTATCCTGCAGGATGACTTTGATGCACCTTATTTCAACATGAAGCTTGCACAAGTGGCTTGAGCCTTATTTGCGATGTCGCTGATAGAGCCAGTGTAACGGTCAGAACTGCAGGAGTGCCAATGTATATGCTGACTATTGAAGGTAGATTTGTGAAGTTGCTAAATTCATGAATTCGAAGAATACTGATTCATGCAATGCTGGCAGGTATAGATGCCATGGCATAGTTCTGCAGTTCTGAAGTCTACGGCTTCCTTAAATGGTACATTGCTGAGTAGGCTAGCAATGTCACATGATTCAAATCAGAAAATGTCTCTTTTTATTTGATGTGAAATGAAAGCACACCAAAATTTAAATCATGCACAAGGACAGACTCCTTGCTTTCAGACAGTAAAGTCAAGGAGATTTACTGAATGATTATGGCTTTGTTATATGCATTGTAGGGTCATGAAAGTTTAGTTCCCCCTTTATTAGAATTCCTGCAAATTGAATGTAAGATGAAATGCTTCGGCAAAATGTTTTGTATTATTATGGGGAATAATATATTTGGGAGATGGTATAAAATGTCTTGTGAGGTACAGTAGTTCCTGGGAACCAGGCTGAGCAGATGACTACACTGGCCTTCTCTTGTCCTAAATACTATTGAATTCCCATCAAAAGAAAACATAGGTAGTTCCATCACCATAAAGTGTGATTTGATATATTATTAGAGAATAGCTTAAAAATGGAGGAGTTTCCTTTGTTTTTTCAATTTTACCTTCAGATAAACCATATTAATGCGAAATATACGAGTAGAATGTCAAGATCAAGGTTGAGTGAGATGTTAAGTGATGATGCTTGTTAATTTAATGCTGCTAATAAATTTTTTAAATAGTGACTGATAAAACAAAGTTTAAAGTTTTATGTTTTTTCAGGGTTCTTCTCAAGATATAGTTCTGTGGTGCAAATGACTTTGGCTTCCTTGAATGTTACATTGGTAAATAGGCTAGCAATATGAATGCTGCAATACTGTCAATATACAATTCCTGTTTGCTCTTCACAAATGTGAAGGAACCCTTCATTGTGTATGTAAAAACCTTATTCAAAACTCATTGAAGCAATTCGCCCAACCACGGTGGCTCAGTCATTAGCACTGCTGCCTCACAGCACCAGGGTCCAGGTTTGATTCCACCCTCGGGTGACTGTCTATGGGGAGTTTGCACGTTCTTCCCGTGTCTGCATGGGTTTCTTCCGGTTGCTCCGGTTTCCTCTTACAGTCCAAAGCCAGGTGGATTGGCTCTGCTAAATTGCCCGTAGTGTTCAGGGATGTGTAGATTAGGTGGATTACAGGGGGATGGGTCTGCGTGGAATGCTCTGAGGGTTGGTGTGGACTTGTTGGACCAAAGGGCCTGTTACCACACTGTAGGGATTCTGTGATCTATGATTCAGTACCTTCTTTATTTTCTTCCTTTCAATGTACAACTTCTGGGCTCAATATTAATTTCAGCTGTTTCAGATTATAACTGCAGTTCCCATTTTTTGAAACAACAGGCACTGCAAATGAGGCTGCAGTTGCTGCTTACCTCACAAGATGAAAGTTATAATTAAGAGGATACTGAGGAAATTGGTAGATTTCATGGATTGGAAATTTTTTGTTATAAGAACGGTTTGGATAAGCATGAGTTATTTTTCTTTAGTTAGAGGAGGTTAATGGAATATCTAATTCAAATGTACTATATTGTGCCGGCTCTAGGTAAAAGGAAAAGGCAGACCATATTCCCATTGGCTGAGCATGGCATTGAGCCATAGTGAGCAGGCCTAGAATCAGGATATAAAGTAGATGGCTTAGAAAATATTAAAATGGAAATTCTTACTCCCAGAGGGTGATGGGGCTCAGTGCTTGAACGACTCATAAGGCAGAAACTCTCAATATTTAAAACATACTTGAATATCCAGCCCTTTGTATCATCCCTGGCTATGTCCTGTCATACTTGCTGAATGGACCCAGTGGAGATGTAGACACAGTGCTATATGGTCAGGAAAGAGTTGCTCCCACAGTATTGACTGCAGACCCCATGAAGTCTCATGGAACTAGGTCGCACATAAGCAAGGCAACCTCTTGTTGATTACCACATAATGCCCTTCCATTGTTTGATGAGTCAGTACTCCTTTTGTTGAACAGCACTTGGAGGAATCACAGAGTAAGTGTGCAGAATGTACTGTAGGTGGAGGATTCCAATGTTCAACACTCAGGGCGACACTATTACTGATCGAGCTGGTCAAGTCCTAAACGACATAGCTGTTAGACTGGGTTTGTGGCAGGTGATGAAGAATCCAACAGGAACAGACTTGACCTCATCCTCACCATTTTGCCTGCTCCAGGTGCATCAGTCCATATAAGTACTAGTACAGGTGAAGTCTTGTCTTCACATAGAGGATGCTTTGTTATCATGTTGTGTGGCACCACCACCGTGCTAAATGGGATAGGTTTCAAACAGATCTAGCATCTCAAGACTGGGTATCCATAAACAGAAACATGGGAAAGCCAGTGTCTACAGTTTCCTGTTCAAGCAACTCACCATCCTGACTTAGAAATATTTCGCCATTCCTTCAGTGTGGCTAGGTCAAAATCCTGGATGTCTCTTGTCATGGCATTGTGATTCTACCTGCATCAAATGGATAGGTGCTGTTCTATATGTCAGCTGACCACCACTTTCTCAAGGGCAGCAAGGGATGGGCATTAAATGCTGATTCAACCCCTGACATCCACATTCCATAAATGAGCAAAAACACAGACATGTAATATGCTGTAATTTGCAAGAAAATGAGATGAGAAATAGAAGGTGAGGTTAGTCTGGATGTGTACTTGGCAGAGTGCAAACAGTCGGCTGAGTGTCCTCCTGCTGTAATTTTTTTTAAACTCTCTGCTTCTGTGATTGTATGATTTATAACTCATCTAGAACCAGCTTTTGAATTTTTACTTGTTCTAAATCCAGCCCCCTTTTAACTTGCACACTCATATCTTTGATTTTTAATCACTACAATTCGCACTATGACATACTTTCCCCTTGATTATTTATTCCTGAACACCTACCCGCCATCCCTTCCAAATCCTTTATCTTTGCTCTGTACTTAGTTGGTTAACTTAGTTGGTTGGATGGCTGGTTTGTGATGGACAGTGGCACCAACTGCAAGGGATCAATTCCCACACTGGCTGAGGTTACCATGAAGGACTGACCTGCTCAACATTGTCCCTCACCTGAGGCATGGTGACTCTCAGGTTAAACCACTGCCCCTTGTCTCTCTGTAATGAGAGAGCAGCCCTGTGAACCTCTAGGATTATGGTGACTTTAGTCAGAAACCAATTACTAACTTCATCCAATTCTTATTAGACATCATTGATGAAAGTGTCAATTTCAAATCCTTCTCCATAGAGGCAGGCTGTGCCACTTAATATTTCCAGAATTCTCTATTGATATTTCTTATGTCCATTATTTCCTGTATTTTTCTTTTGTTTCTTTTTGAGGCTGACAAAATGATTCCCATCTGTTCCAAAGACTTTCTTGTTATCTTGTCAGATCATTGTCTATGTCTGTCTGTTTTTTTTATTACTGCATTAAACCACAGTCAGTGCATCTGGACACATTGTGGTCCCTGAGCAACAAACTTATGTTTGATGTTCTTTTGAATGACGTGATCTAACGTAGGGACTGGAATGGCATGTTACAAAGTAACCACTTTCAGATATTTTCTTTCCTTATGTATTACTCCAGTGTTGATTCTAATTGACCAACTTTGTTTCTATTTCACATAACCTAAATTCAACAGTTTCCTGCAAACCAAACCATCAACACACTTGAGCTTCTACAAAGAGGCAAAACTGGCATTTGCTATTGATGGTTTATAGTTTTTGAAAATCGGGTTTAAAACTAATGGTCGATACATTTTGGGAGGTTTTTATTTTGTAAGTAAAAATTTCACTATTAAGGTGACAGTCTATAACTATGTTCCCTTGTGAAATCTTCTGAAATGCTTTCTACTGGAGGAAGAATAAGTAGATGTTAACATTGTTGTTAACGATAAACAGCAAATTTTAAATAAAAATGACACTGCATCATAATTAGGAAAATAATTTTCTGGTGTTGTGGCTCAGAACTTCACAGTCATATAATCCTATTTTCATTTTAATTGCTGAGCTGTGTTTTTACAGCATTTTCTGTTTCTCACAGAGCTGAGTTGAATGGCTTTGCCATTATAGGTTATGCTACATAAAAATCTGAGGTTTCCAATGCTCAGTTATTTTTAACACATTAGATTAGGATCGTTTGTAAAATAGCATTTCGGTTGCTAGCTCAACATAATAGTGGCCGTAGTTGAATTGATCAGTGAAAATCCTTGTTTTCGAACATAGATGAGATAGGACTGAAAATAAGTTGACTTTTTGATTATTCTCAATTTAGTTCAGTTTGGCGGATAAAGTGTTCTAATATCGTCTGCAATCCAAAACCAAACTGTACAGGATAAATTGCACTCAATTGCTCTTCCTCTTGCACCAGTTGCAATTTATGGTCAAGAAATAGGCTTCATAATGACAAGGAGTTGGTGGAATAATCCATGAGCCAAAATCAATTTAATCTATTCATTTGTACTTGAATGGTACTTAACCTTATAGTGACATTAGTGCTGTTGCTTTATAATAATTGTTTTTTTTTCCTGTTCCAGTGCCGGAGCATATCAACACTACATTTACTGCTGCGAAGTGCAGTGAAAATTGATTTGCTATTGAGTTCATGGTTCAATTTATTGATGCTGTAATTGATCAATTACTAGATGGAGAAAATAGAAATTTCAGTTTTCATAATGCAGTTTCAAAGTACTTAGCTCAATCTTGAAACACTGTTTCATTGCTTCGGGAATGAAAGAGGCAGAGGCAGATTCCGTATCAGATGCCTTACTATTTTGACTCTGCACAATGCCAATTAATATTACAACATCATTAGAGCCTTATCTTCATAGGCCATTGAGGGATGAACAACAATGCAAATATCAGATTCTCCTACAATTGATAGAAGGAGGTTTTGCTGAAATATTCTAAGGTATTTGTTTGTAGTTCCTTTCAGTTGTCCATTGCTCATTTGACTGTTTTGAGCACGCATGAGAAGGTGATGGCATTTTTAGATCCCAATGAAGTTGTAAATTACATCATAAAACAAAACTTACTTTTTTCAGCAAAATACAGTATTTTTTCAAGGCTCATCACCTCACACTACTTTTTTATGTGGCCTTTTAGTGGGTCCTGAAGGCCTTATGTGCCCGTTATGAGGACCATAGGAAAATTGCATATATCCTGCACATAATCTTCATGTCCTACTCTTTGTAAGTTCCTGAAAGAAAACCTCCTTAGAGAGCTTGGACTACTTGGGGAAGTCTAGTGTGAGCATTCTGAAGGAGAGGTAAATGTTTGACATGTTCAGGTGTCAGTATTCTGCATCGTCATGTCCATTTTTTTAATGTAATGATTCATTATAGTCTATTGACTTACAAAGATAAATGGATCCATACATTGGCTAGCATTTTATAATTTCTGTCATGTTTTACAGTACTTTTCCAATTGTTAAACATACCATAACGCATTTGAGAATGTAGAAGAATGTCCTTTTAAATTTGTTATTTTTTGGTGTGATTTGAAATCAACTGAGAGCTCTGACTGTTTTACAAAATAACCCAGATTTTGAAAGTTGAAAAACTGTCCACCCTTTCTACCGTTAATCGACAGGTACTCTGATTTGGTTCTGTTCTTTCAGTTTAGGTGAAAGTAGCTAAAATATTTTGTTGTGCATGTTGTGCAGTATGAATGTTTGTCTGAATTTCAAAAACTATAAATATCTGCAGTTGGTATATTGGTAAGGGAATAGATGGTTATGGGGAAAATGGAGTTGGAAATTGTCAAATCAGCTGTGGCAGAACAGACATGATGAGATAAATGGCCTCCTTCTTCTCCTATATTTTATGGTTTAAAAACTAATGACATTTCAAGAGAAATTTTGATACGGTTTTGATGCAGTATCTTGTTTGTTTACAAGCTTAATAGACACTTGCGGTATTACATTTTTATTTGTGCTTGAGTAGGTTTATATAAACAGCAACAATGTAGTGTGTGGATTCAGAGTTTTATTAGATAGTTAGAGGTTTATTCTTTCATCTTGTTCACTGCTGTCCCCCCGCCAACACACACACACATACATACATACATACGCGCCCATGGTTTAAAAGAATTCTCTTTGTTATTATATGCCTCCTAAGGACCGTGCGCAATAGAAAATCATAGGTTCGATTCCAGTGGAGCCTGAACTTTATGGTGGTCAGTTATTTCAGGTGGCTGGGCAGTTGGTTTGGTTTGCAATGCAGAGTGATGCCAATAAAGTGGATTCAATTCTTGCCCTGGCTGAGGTTACAATTCTCAACCTCTCCCCTCACCTGAGGTGCAGTGACTCTCAGGTTAAGCCACCACCAATTGAATCTGTCTAATGAGAGAGTCTGATATGTCTGATAAGACTATGGCAATTTTACCTTTACCAGAGTTTGGCTATGGCAGATATATGGGAAGTATGGAGAGAACGTCCCAGGATTTTGAAAGAAGTGGCTGCAGAAATGGTTCATGCATTGATTGTAATGTTTCACAATTCCCTAGGTCCTGGATTAGTCCTAGGGAAGTGGAAAAGCGCAAATGTAACAACTCCATCTTGAAATGAGAGCAACAGAAAGCAGGAAGTAGTAGCCAGTTAGCTTAATGTCTGTCACTATGAAAATGTCAGAATCCCTTCTCAAAGAGGGAGTAGCAGAACATTTAGAAAACTCATAATGTTATCTGGAGGAGCCAGCATGGTTTTATGAAAGGGTATTCCTGTGCAATACATTTATTCATGTTCTTTTATTTTAAAGCGGTCAGGACAGATTAAGGGGAACCTGTAGATGTGGTCTGTTTTGATTTCCCAACAGTATTCTGTAAGTGGTCACCTGAGTGAATGATGAAGGTTGAGGATTAACGAGCTGAACATTTATGTACAGAACTGAGGTAATGTCTCTGGCGATGGATTGGTGTCTTCAACTCTGTTCTCTGTCACATTCGGATTGCCTTCTTTTCCATTTCCAGCCGGCTTCCAGAGGCAGTGGTCTGGTCTCCAGTCCATTTTGTGCTGTGAATGCGGCATGACTGAGCACTCACAGGCAGAAAATGTGAGTGCAACATTGGAAATTAGCCTGCCCTACGATTTCAAAATTGAAACAGAAAATTCAATGATGGTCTTGATTTGCTGAATAGTCACTGTTTGTGCCATCATGACTCAGTGGAAAGAATATTGTAAGTCTGTGGGAAAAAGACATTAGCCTGAAAACTCCTACCCCTGTCTGCTGTGCTGATTTCTAGCACAGTTCTGTCTCCAGCCTGTTTTTAGGGAGCTTGGATTGAGGACAAGATAGCTGAGACCATTAGGGGCTGATTAAGACCTTTGTCCAGGTCGACTGGAATTTTAGAGTTGGTCTCCTGTAGTAACCACAACAACTCATTTCAGATTGACAGACTATTGCAAGTTACCTTCTGGAGGGATCCCTCCTCCCAAAAGAGGGGGTATCACCTCTGACCATTCCATTCCCAAATATTTTAATTGTGTTGAGAGGGTACTGTATGACAAAGCCTTATTGCTCCACTATATAAGCATATTTGTTTTAATTATCATCAATGCCTCCAGGTTTGTTAGTGAACTTGTCAGTTAGTCTTTTTTGCATGACAGACATGCATTCACATTGGAAGTATTCTGTAGTTTTGCAACGTAGAGCTGTTTTATTTGGTTAAAGCTAACGTCTCTGTAGCACTAGTAATTTTTAAGCATGGTATTCAGACTAGACTCAACCACATGAATTTGGGAGTGATTTTCAGTTGTGCATCATAAGCTGTTTGCTTTATCATGTTATAGGCTGCTTTATTCCAGACACCAGAAACCCTACATGGGCATGTGGTAAGATATTTGCATAAAGAAGTTTCTGCAATGTCATTCTTCACCCAACTGCAGTGATCACATGCCATAGTTGTACAGGTCTGGTTAGGATCCAGTAGAAACAGTCAACTGTCTCATGACAGTCTTCATTCATTTGGATTTTGTTAAATGCAAGGGAAAGAGACTAACTTACTTGTGATATTTGCTTGTTGGTATTGAAAAATAAAATTATTTGAAGCTTTTGGTCTGCAACTCAGGAAAATTAGCAAAAATAAGATTCTCACACTGTATGAGAAGAGCATGCTGATTGGTTTGTAAGTTGATAGTGTATTGCCATTCGAGTGTACCAATTAGATGATGATTGACTGTTAACTGCCAAAGTTTGTTTAAATTTAAACCAGGCAGGTAGAGTCTGGTCAGAGAATGACCTATCTTGTTTAGTTGAAACAGGTTCAGTCTGTATGCAAGCTTTTTCTATCTGCGAAGAACAGGAGCCTTTGTACTAACATATGTAGCTGACAGTCTGTGCAAATACACCAAACTGCAAGTCCAACTGACGATCTTAAATTGTTTGTTACTGTAATTGTTGGCAATCAGGATTATTTAGCAAATGTCCTCCAATCATGAATCACATCTGATGTTAGACACTGTGGTTAGAGTTTTGTAAGCTTGGGCTGATTGAGTACAGTTAGTATCCTGCCTATTACAAATAGCAAGTCTAGCGGATCTAACAAACAGCATGTGTTCCTTTGGCTAATCATGGGAAACAAGAAAATGAAGTTTGACCCTAAATCATGAACCTTGTAAGTTACAGATTAGAGTGAGATTGCCAGAGTATAATGCTCCAATGCCTTACCGTTATATACTCCTGCTGTTGGAGTCTTTTTTGAAAAATAAGTTAAGAATAGAAGTTTGTAAAATCATGAGGGGCATGAAGAGTGTGAATAGCCAAAGTCTTTTCCCTAGTGTAGGGGTGTCCAAAACTAGAGGGCATCGGTTTAAAGTGAGAAGAAAAAGATATAAAAGGGACCTGAGGGGCAACTTTTTCACACAGAGAGTGGTGTGTGTATGGAATGAACTGCTCGAGGAAGTGGTGGAGGCTGGTAGAATTACAACATTTAAAAGGGATCTGGATGGGTACGTGAATAGGAAGGGTTTAGAGGGCTATGGGCCAAATGCTGGCAAATGGGACAGATTAATTTAGGATATCTGGTCGGCACAGATGAGTTGGATGAAGGGTCTGTTTCCATGTATACATATAGAGGTGTATAGTTACATCTCTATAACTCTATAATACTCTAATAGTGATAGTCACAGCTGATATTTATGCATTTTTTCTTCATTTATCAGACACCTATGAACCAGGCCTCAACACGATCCCATTGCATTTTTACCATTCATGTTTCCAGTCGTGAGCCAGGCTCTGCAACTATTCGTCGGTCCAAATTGCACCTGGTGGACTTAGCTGGCTCAGAACGTGTCACGAAGACTGGAGTTGGAGGACTGCTATTGACAGAGGCTAAATACATCAACCTGTCCCTATCATACCTGGAACAGGTACGGTTGCATAGCACACCAGATATTTACTTTGTTAAATTGAAAATGGTTTAGTGGCAAAAGTAGTCATTGTTTTTATTGTATGATTGCTATAACTGTTATATCCAAATGACATTATAACAATATATATAAGTAACATTATGAATATATGTAATAGATTTGTACAGAATTTTAAACCAGGTGAAATTGTGGAATGGAGGTAGCTTTCATATTTCCAAATAAAAGTCTACACCTGTTTCATAACCATGTAGTAGAAGTTGAAGTAAATTGTGCTGCCCACGTCAGGTGGTCTCAATTACCGAACTTTCTCCTGACCTTGACATTTTCCTCCCTTTATAATCTTGTATTGACTGCTTGTGTAAAATGGCATCCTGTTGCTTCCTAACAAGAGCCTTGACTGTTGTTGTATTGGATTGACAGTCTGTCCCTTTCTAACACTGTTAATGATACGTGTATCACCCTTTTCTGGCACAACATTGAACTTCAGTTTAAAATTAAAGTTGAAGGGAAGGAATATGAAGCATTCCACTTCTCACAATTTCCAAATTTGAATTTGTTTGCCACTTTCTATGCACCAAAGAGCACAGTTGAATTTGTTTGTTGAAATTACAGGTTATAATCGCACTTGCAGAAAAGAATCGTACGCACATCCCTTATCGAAATTCAATGATGACATCTGTTCTGAGGGACAGCCTGGGAGGAAACTGTATGACGACAATGATTGCAACTTTATCTGTGGATAAGAGGAACTTAGAGGTATCTTCATCTTGTTTACTCCCTAATTTATGTGGAGCTCAGAACATGGGTTTGTAGGATGTTTGAAGTGGACTGATGAAGGGTTTTGACCTGAAACGTTGACTTTCCTGCTCCTTGGATGCTGTCTGACCTGCTGTGCTTTTCCAGCTTCACATCTGTTGCAAACATGGGACACTATTTTTACCAAACAGTTATTATTTATGCATCAAGTTTTCAGTCAATGCAAAACTGTTATCAACAGGGTTAATCTGGTACATGAAAGTATCTCAAGTGCATTTCATTAACAAAGATAAAGGTAATGTAACTTTGCATTCACAATTGCTAAAATAGGTTTTGGAATATTACTGCTGAATTTCTTTGACTTTTCTGGCAGATACCATACGTGGAGGTCTGCCAGAACTTAGATTTTCTGGATCCTGCTTTAAGTTGGGATTTGAAAATTACAAAAGATGGAGCCTCAGCACTTTCTTCCAAAGCCATAGATAGTAAAGGGTGCAGGAAGACTGAAAGTCAGGCGTTGCTGTAGTCCAGTTTGGAGTCCATGGTATAAAAAAAAATACGCTGAGGAGAAAAAGACAGAGTGGCATGATGACAGAGGCAGGGTTCATGATCAGGGCCCATACTCTTGTAGTGGTTTTGAAACAGAATTTATGTTTATAGAGTGATCCCATTTTTTTTTTCTGGACATAGCATTGGTAACTCCCTGATACTTCAACATAACTCCTTTCAATCTCTGACCTGCTGACTGAAAGAACCGTGCTGCATTAATGAATTCCTGGCCCAGATAGGCTCCTTTTTAAGGGAATGATACAGCTAGCATGAGGCCTATTTCCCTAGTTTTAGACTCTCAATATCTACTCCCCCTTTAAGGACCTTACATGTTTCAATGAGATCACCTCTCAGTCTTCAAAAATTCAAAGAATAGAGGTTCATTTTACTCACTGTCTACCTATAGAGTGTCCATTTATCTCAGCTATTAATCTAGTTTCATCTGCACTGAGTGTACCTTCCTTAGACAAGAAATCGGAATTCACACACTACTCTAGGGGTGGTCTCACAAAATCCCTATCTAATTGTAGGAAAATATCCTTACTTTTTCTGTTCCAACTCCCTTTCAATAAATGCTAACATGCCATTTGTTTTGCTAATGGCTTGCAGCTCCTGCATATTAACTGTTGGAGTTAATGGTTCCCAGGTAGGATGTAAAATATTTATTTGGACCGTTAAAATATTTTGTGATGCTACAATCTGTTCCTTTCGTTGCCATGTTACTGAATCAAAACATAGGCAAAAAAAAACTGAGACATAATTTGTTACTTCATTTAGATTAAAATGCAAAACAAATTGCCTGGCTCAAAAACATAGATCATTGGTAAGGGGCCTGAGCTTTTTAATAACCTCATTCCAAATTAGACATTAGGTGGAAAAGAACAATAAAACACCTTTCTCCAGTGCTACCTACATAGGATCCTGAGCATTATATGGAGAGGCATTATCACTGACAAGGAAGTGCTACAGAGGACTGGTTGGAGGTGTCCGTGGGGCATTGAGATGGAGGATAATTGATATTGGTAGGACATGTCCTTTGTCTCTCATCCAAGCAGAAATAGAATAAATGCTACTAGGTGAAAGAAAACGACGAGGCTGTTTAAAGAAGACCAGGCGACCTTTAAGGAGCACCTCCAAGAATGAGACACCACTTACATTGGGGTAAAATAGATTGTGAGGAACTAGTGGTGGAGCTTTGCTCCAAAAATTTTTTTTCTTTCCTCGAATAGCATAATCTATGATTCTTTTGTCAATGACTTTTTAAATTTGTGCCCTCTTGTCTCATCTGTCAGAGGAAGTGCTTCTCCTACTCACGGACTTTGTACAAATATAATTACTCTGGGAAAAGTAAAAAAAAATTAATGATGTTTATAGCTATTGCAATCATAAAAGCACATGGAGCACTAACAAAGTGTATTATTAAGTAGGCTAGTTCCTACTGCCAGAGTTCTCTGACTTTCAGAATCATTGAACAATTTCAGTCCAGAAGAGCTGAGCGGGGATCAAAGCTCAAAGAGGGTGGTGGAAGAATGGTGGTGTGGCATATTGCCACTTGTTTTAAAACAGAATCCTCAAAATCACTTTTCCAAATCCAACTGGACCCAGTCAAAAAATGTCACCACATCATGATACCCATGATATCCTTGTTGAGGGTCTAATTTGCAATGTCTTAAGTCACTTGGCATTATAATTCTGTTTTTCACTATGTCCAACAAGTTAAGACCATAAATGTTGAAGACGGACTTTAGTCCATGATGAAGTGGATCGATGTAGCATTATACACATTGCTTTTTGGGCTTTGGAGTGCACATAGTACAGTTTGTCCTTGTTTCTGTCAAGTGACTTACTCTTTCAGTGTATTTAATGTAGTATTGGCACTGTTTATAAGGTTTGCACAGATTGGGTTTTGTATTTCGTTGAGTACAGATATTTGAGCTCTTAATATAGTTAAGATGATCTGTCTGTGCTGCACGCATAACAAAACTTTTCTCTGTAGGTAGATGTGACAATAATAAATCAAACCAAATCAAAACATTTAAGATTGGAGGAGTTGACGGCTTGGGTTGGATATAACCTTTTCTTCTTATGGGGGAATTTCATACCAAAGGTTCATGAGCTTAAAAATAGAGCTAAGATATTTAGAGTCGATGTCAGAAAGCACTTCTTCATGTAATGGACAATGGAAATCTGGAGCACACTTCTCTAAAAAATTCTGAAGGCTAGGCCAATTGATATTTTCAAAATTGATTGTGATAGTTTTTTGCTAGTAATTTTAAGGACTGTAGAACTAAGGCTTGTCAATAAAGACAGATCATCTGTTTTGGGGACTCGAGGGGTGAATGATCTACTTGTGTTCTTGTGTGCCTAGTGACTTTCTGGTTTGAGTAATCACTTGCTCAATTTTTTTGTTCAACTCTAGGAATCTATTTCAACATGCAGATTTGCACAGAGAGTCGCACTTATCAAGAATGAAGCTATTCTGAATGAAGAAATTGATCCTAGATTGGTAAGCAGAGTCTGAATTAGACTCTTTAAGATGTTTAATGTTTATTTATTAACTGAGCGGGATAGTAACATATTGAAATAAATTTTTCAATCTCATGTTTCCTTAGTGAAATGTACTCGCAGGGACTTCGGGTGAGAGAACCAGCACTGCTGCATTTAAATCCTATATCCTACCATTCTTTCTTTGATTATTGCTTCCTATTATAAAGATGGGTTCAGCAGAGACTTCACCCTAAGATATATTTACACTAGTCATTTGTTCATTATCATGCTTTTGGTGATGAAGGGATGCACAGCATTCAGATTAATATCTGCAATTTATATTCAGGACTGGAGGGGTCAGTTATGTGGTTCTCCAGTTGTTAGACTAGGTTTTAATCCGTCTAACATCTTCTGGTTAACTATCTGGGTAAATGCTGTGGAATTGTCTGAACTCTACAACTTTAGATTGGAGCCAGAGACATTTTGTGGAAGGTCCCAGGGAGCAGGGGAAATGCCTATTGAAAGTTTAAATTTCTAGGATATTTCCCAAGAAGATCTCTGCATTAAAACTTATATTGGGTGCCAACAGGCATCCTCAGTCGTATATTCGGTCTCCAGTGATCTCTGCATTACTGTGACAGAGGGAATTGGAAGATCTTGGGAGATGTTTGCTGCATCATTGACTTGGGGAAGATCTGCATCATCAATTTTAAGTACAGATAACTTTCTAATACCTCCTCTTGATTAGTTTTTATTCCATTCAATTTCTGAGCTATCTTTTGCTGTGGCTTTGGTCTGTTTTTTCCTTGGTATGTACTGACTCAAAGTATTCACTTTGTGCCTCAACCCTGCTCTATGCCTCATGTGTAAATCTCTTTTTTGGTTCTCAATCCACCACATCTCCTCTTTTTACTGTTTTACTACCTACAACCCTACAGGAAAAGCTGACAGTGACTTCTCAGACTGTCACCTCACTTCTCTTACTTTTCTTTTTAATATGTTTGCTCTGATATATCCATAGTGAGCCTGGTTTTGATCTGTATTATCAATTGAACATTTGTCATTCTTCTCTTGTCCTGGATGCTGAACTATTTTATCACAATCAATAATAGTTTCATGGTCATCATTAGATTTTTGATTCCAGAATTGTATTGGAATCCAATTCCACTATTTGCTGTGATTGGATTTGAACCTAGGCCCCCAGAATGTTACCTGGGTTTCTAGATTACTAATCTGGCAAAAATATCACTAGACCATTACCAAACTTGAAAGTATCAAATTATTTCATCTATAAGGGCAGCCATAATTCTGTTGCTGTTCTTTCCTGCCAATCATTGATTCCAGTTGAGTTCTGAAGAAGAAGCATCTTGGACTCAAAATGTTAACATTGTTTTTCTCTGTCTGCAGATGCTGCCAGATCTGCTGAAATTCTTCAACACTCTCTGTTTTTATATTGATTTCAATTTTCCTGGGCCAATTCCTCTTATTCCATTCAAGTTGACCCTCTTCCAATTAAGTACCTTTACTCTGCATTATGCCTTGTCCTTTTCAGTGCATAATCTAAACTTACTGTGATTACTATTCCTGACGTGTTTTCTGATTATGTTTAACTCAATTCCCCCACCTTTTTTCCAAAAAAAAGTCATACCTCCTTCCTTCTTGGACTGGAAACTGACAGAACAAGAACATTCTCTTGAATAAATATCAGAAACACTTATCCATCTCTTTACACTATTAGTACCCAAGAATGTATTCAGATAATTAATGACCCCATCATCACCAATTTGTAGGTTTTGTACCTCATAGAATCTTAAAATATGGAAGAGAGCCTTTGGCCCATTGTGTCTGCACCAACAAAAAAACTACACTAAGTCTACAGTTGTCCCACTTTCCACCAAATGTTCATAGCCTTGAGTGTCAGTGCCATTTCAAATGCTCATCCAAGTTGTTTTAAAGGTTGTGAGGTTTCCATCTCAAATACCCTCCCAGGCAGTGCATTGCAGCTTCCCACCACCCTCTGTATGAAAACGATGTCCTCAACCTCACCTCAAAGGCCTGCCTTTCACCTTGAACTTATGCTGCCTTGTTATTTACACTGCAAATAAGTGGAACAACTGCTTCCTATCCACGCCCCTTATCAACTTATACACCTCAATCAGGTTCCCTCTCAATCTTCTAAAGAAATCAACCTGAGCTAATCTGTCCTGTCCTCATATCTAAACTGCTCTATTCCAGACAACATCCTGGTGATTCCCCTTTGTACAGCCTCCAATGAAATCACATCCTTCCTGCAGTGTGATAACCCAAACTGCCACAGTACTCCAGCTACGGTTAACTAAAGTCCTGTATGGCTCCAACATAACCTCCCTGCTTTTTAAAATCTATACCACAAAATGAAAATGCAAATACACTTGATTAGACTAGAAATATCTTTTTTGCCCAGCTTGAACACAGTGGACTGAATGGTGTTAATTTTTTAAACTTCCTTTCAATGTTTTTAAAACTACAGTTATACATGTATAGTGTAAGAGTTGCATTGTTCTAGATGCAGACATAAATTGGAAATGCATGCCAGTAGTTCAGCTGCTACAACCATCTGAAGTGTTAGATGATGAAAGCTGTTTTTTCGATATTATTGCATTGCTCTTTGTTGGTTTTGCACATTCATTCTATTGGACATGCATTTTTACAAAGTCTATACAGAAGAACTGACGCGAAACATATGGGAATGATATTGCGTTGGATATGAGTGACATGTCTATTAGTGTATATTTCATATTGTAGGATTAAAAAAATACCATGAGGTCTCCTTTCTAAAATAAACGCACAATCAAGTCACCCCATAAATATATGTAAAATACAAGTAGAGATGTGTGCAAAAATAGACACATCTTTCTGCATGCTGTCATTCATTTTGTGGTTAGGAAACTAAAGAAAGCATTGGATCATTTTAGAATTCTCATATTGTATACATCATAGTAAAACCAGAGTGTGTATTTGGAGAAGCATTACTACTTTCAGTAAATTGTAGTTTCTGTTTGTTCATTGGCATAATTTTTCTTGTTCAGTCCCTTTAAGAGATCATTAGTTTTTAATTGATTGTATGTCACTTGCTATCTCTCGAGTAATAATGGTATTTTGCCCATATCTTCACACACATTTTAATGAAGTTTGCTGGAAAGAAATATAGCTGAATAATGCATATCATTATTAATAAACCAACCAATCATCAGCTTGTGAGGAGGTCAAGGATGAACTGCTGATCGATTTGTGTTCATTCACCTGGGAATTCCAAAAATTGCCCATTATGCCTAATCTCCCCCTATTTTCATGAAACTGTATTTTTGTGCTAATTTTCCATTGAACTAATCATAGCAAATTATGCCTAGTAATTATCCAACCTAGGTACTCTTAACACAATAATACTTAATGTGTAACATTTTGCCTCTCCTGAGCAGAAAGTAAACATCTGCAACCTTATTCCCTTGTATTAGTCCTGTCACCGCACATTGCAAACTCAGACTAGCAGCTATGTGTTTTGTGACTCGGCCAGCTTGATCAGTGGTGGTTGTACCAAAACCATTCTTGGTGTCTGCTGCTGAAGCACTCCACCCAGAATGTATTTATATCCTTATTACTTCTTCCAGATGGTGTTTTTTTTACATTTGTGTATGAATACTGGCTAACCTGTTGACGAAGAATGAGGTCATTTTCTTGCCATGTATGATGTGAAGCTATGAGTCTTCATGGCTTCTGGAGTTAATGTTAAGGGCTGCTAAACTATCCATCCTTGCATCTCCATTCTGGTGTATCATATACTGGGATGATGCTAGTGGAGTCTTCAAAGTTGGCTAATATGATTCTGAGAGAATTGTGATATTGGTTTTGTTTTTCAGTCTGTAGAATAGCCTTTAAAACATTCACAGAAGTCACCAGCTGCTAGTGAGTAGAGCTTCACAAGGTCAGGAGGTGCTGGAGAAGCTCAGCAGGTCAGGTGGCATTTCTGGATAGAGAAACAGAGTTAACATTTTGAATCCAATATCACTCTTCTTTGGAACTCAACTGGGCTGGGTTTGCCCCCAACAAAGCAAAATAACTGGAGTGGAATTTATTTAATTTATTTGGACATGTCATAGCACCTTACTTTAAAGCAGAGGTTAAGAAATGGGTTTTGTGCTTTCTGATCAACAAAATGGAGCATGATACATGCGAACAAAAAGGCAGTATATTGACATATCTTCCCACGTTTATGTTTCCATAACATCATAAGATCATAAGATAGGAGCAGAATTACCTTATTTGGTCCATCAAGTCTTCTCTGCCATTCGATCACGGCTGAAATGATTCTCAACCCTGTTCTCCAGACTTCACCATGTAACTCTAGATCTCTTTACTGATTAAAAACCTATCTATCTTTGTCTTAAAGGCTCTTAAAGACTTGGCCTGCCTGCCTTCTGCAGCAATGAGTTCCACAGATTCATCTCACTCTGACTGAAGAAATTCCTCCTCATCTCAGTTCTAAAGGGTTGTCCCTTCATTCTGAGGCAGTGCCGTCAGGTCCTAGTCTCTCCCACGTATGGAAATGTCTTCTCCACATCCATTCTATTCAAGCCTCTGTAAGTTTCAATGAGATCCCCCACCTCCATCCTCCTAAATATCACGAATACAAACCCAGAATCTTCAACTGCTCCTCATATAAAAAGTCCTTCACTCTCGGGATCATTCTTGTAAACCTCCAAGGCAATGCATCCTTCCATAGATATAGGGCCCAAAACTACTCTCAATGTTGCAAATGCAGTCTGTCTAGAGCCTTAACCATGCTCAGCAGTAGAGTCACGCTGTTGTATTCTAGTCCTCTCAAAGTGAATGCATATTAACTTTTTGCAAATCCTGAACCATGACTTCTAAATCCCTTTGTGCTTCAGATTTCTGAAGCTTTTCCCTGTTTGAGAAAATAACATCTATTCTACGGAAGTGCATAACCTCACACTTTCTCAGATTGTATTCCGTCTGCCACTTCTTTGCCAACTCTCCTAGCCTGTCAAAGTCCTTCTGCAGCCTCCCCACTTCCTCAACAGTATCTGTCCTTCCACTTATCTTTGCATCATCTGCAAACTTAGCAACAATGCCTTCAGTTCTTTTGTCCAGATTGCTAATGAATAATGTGAATAACGTCTTATTGACCCCTGTGCAATTCGACTAGTCACTGACTGCCATCCTGAAAAAGATTTATCCCCACTTTCTTCCTTTTGCCAGTCAACCAAATCCCAAATCATACCTGTATCTTGTCTTTAACACCATGGGCTGTTATCCTGTTCAGCAGCCTCCTGTGCGGTATCTTGTCAAAGACCTTCTGGAAATCCAAATAGATCACGACGGCTGGCACACCTTTTAATACTGGACTTTAAAATCTTACCAACGACTGAGGTCAGGCTAACCAGCCTATAATTTTCTGTCTTCTGCTTCTCTCCCTTCTTAAACAGGGGTATTACATTAGCTATTTTACACCCCCTTGGGACCCTCCCTGACTCCAGAGTTTTCTAAAGGATCACCACCGCTGCCACTATAATCTCCTCAGTTATCACCTTCAGAATCCTGGGTTGCAGTCCACTGTCCAGGTGAATTATCCACCTTTAGACCCTTCAGCTTCCCCAGTACCTTCTCTTTAGTGATGGCTACTACACTCACCTCTGCCCCCATCTCTCTTGAAGTTCTCGTATGCTACTGGTGTCTTCCTCCTTGAAGATTGATGCAAAGTACCTACTCAGTTCCTTCATCATTTCTTTGTTCTCCATTACAACTTCTCCAACCTCATTTTCCATTGGTCCAATGTCAACTCTTGTTTCTCTTGTACCTTTTATATATCTAAAAAAACTCCTGCAATCTTCTTTTATATTACTAGCTGGCTTGCCTTCGGATTTCATCATCTCCCCATATTGCTTTTTTAGTTGCCCCCTGCTGGTTTTTAAAGGCTTCCCAATCATCTGGCTTCCCCCTAATCTTCCCCATATTGTATGATTTTTCTTTTGCTTTCATGCTGTCCTTGACTACCCTTGTCAGCCATGGTTGCCTTGTCCATCCCTGAGGATATTTCTTCTTCCGTCATATAAATTTCTGCTGTGCCTCCCAAATTAGCTGCAAAATCTCCTGCCATTGCTTCTCCACCGTCTTCCCTGCTAAGGCTCCCATGCAATCAGTTCTGACCAGCTCCTCCCTCGTGTTTTTGTAGTTACCTTTACTCAATTGTCATACCCATTACATCTGATTCCAGCTCTTCCCTCTCAAACTTCAAGGTGAATTCTATCATATTATGGTCACTGGCCCATAGGGGTTCCTTTATCTTAAGCTCCCTCATCAAGTATGCCTTGTTACACATCACCAAATCCAGAATTGCCTGTACCCTGGTGAGCTCTGCCACAAGCTGCTCCAAAAAGCATTTTGTAGACATTTCACAAATTCCTTTTCTTGGGATATGCTATCAATCTGATTTTCTCAGTTCACCTGCATATTGAAGTCCTCCATGATAATTGTAATAGTGTCTTTCTTACATGCCTTTTCAGTCTTATGATTTATTTTCTGCCTCACATTCTCGTTACTGATGGGGGGCCTGTACATAACTCCCATCAGGGGATGTGATGGCCTAGTGGTATTATCGCTGCACTGTTAATCCAGAGATCCAGAGTTCAAATCCTGCAATGGCAGATAGTGGAGTTTGAATTCAATAAAAACATTTGGTGTTAAGAGTCTAATGATGATCAATTGTCACATATACTGTCTTCCATCAGGAAAAACCCATCTTGTTCACTGATGCCTTTTAGGGAAGGAAAACTGCCACCGTTACCTAGTCTGTCCTACACGTGACTCCAGCCCCACGACAATGTTGTTGACTCTTAACTACCCTCTGGGCAGTTAGGGACAGACAATAAATGCCGGCCCAGCGACGTCCTCATCACGTGAATGGATCAAAGAAAGGTCAGGGTCTTTCCTCCCTCTTCATTTTGTTTGAGGGCATTTAATTCTTACTTGGGTAGCTTCCTATAGAAGCTAGATCCCTGCAGCAACTTATAGATATGATTATCCTGATTATGTGAACACAAGCAGTGATACTCAGCTGCGTATTTAAGAATTCATAGCTATACACGATCTTGCTTCATTTGATATCCATGTTCACTCATCATTAACTAAGAGTGCTTGATAGTAATCAGAAACAGAAACTGCGGCACATATTCTGCCACGTATCTCAGGAGGCATTGAGGCACATTGTGGGATGCTTCCTGCCATCTCTGTTGGAACTGGCTAATTGAACACAGAACCCCAAGAAAAATCCTTAGAGTTTCATTGTCTGTACAGATCCACTACTATTGTGCTAACCAGCAGAGCATTTGAAGGTGCTAAAAACAAATTCTGGTAAAGTCCTGAAAATTTCCTTTTCTTTACTGTAGTACAGTGTTACTGGGCGAGTAATCCAGAGAATGAGTTCACCATTGGCCGGGGTGACTCAGGACCCCAACTCTGGCATGATTCTGGCTAAGAGGTGGACTATTCATTGACCTGTTTTCTCAGAGCCTGCTTGGTCATCTGAGTTTTTGTTCCCACTCACCTCTTCCAATGCCGTTCTGAACAGCCAGCCTCTGGAGGATATGGCTATCATCAATGTAATTTCAGAATTTGATTTTAATTTTAAAAATCAGACTTTACAAAAAAATGGTCTGTTATAAGTGACCATGAAGCTGTTGGATGTTGTAAAAACCCAACTGGTTCATGTTCCTTTAAGAAAGGAAACTGTCCGTCATGCGATGGAATGATCTATATCTGATTTCAGTCGCGTGCCAACATGGTTAACTTTTAGATGTTCTGCAAGGTGGCATAACAATCCTAAAATTATATAAAGTTATTGTAAAGAATAAGAAAAGCTAGCAGCGGCTCAAGAAAAGGAATACCACCAACTTGTCAAGGTTATTAAGAATAGACAATAAATGTCTTTGAACCATTGCCATACATCCCAAGAGTGAATTTAAAAAGCGCCAAATTACGATGTCAACAGCAGTTTATATTTCACCTTTAAGCACCCCAAGGTGCTTGACAGGAGCATTTTTAAGCAACGTATGATACTGACCAGCTCTGATGAAGAGTCGTCTAGACTCAAAACGTTAGCTTGCTCTCTCTCCATGGATGCTGTCTGACCTGCTGTGATCTCCAGCATTTGCTGTTTTCAGTCATGTAAAAGTGATATAGTGTTAGATTATCAAAACTTTGATTAAAGAGGTAGGTTTTAAGTAGTGTCTTAAAGAGGAAAGTGAAGTAGAGAGGTAGGAAGTTGTAAGGAAGGGATGCCAGAGCTTAATGTGCAGGCAACTGAGGGCATAGCCCTCAATCTTAGAGCAACTATCATTGAGAATGCACTGGAGGTCATAATTAGAGGACTGCATATATTTTGTAATATTGTTGGCCTGCAGAAAATTACAGAGATAGAGAGGGCAAAAACAAGGAGAGATTTGAAAGCAAGAATGGGAAAAGTCCTTGCTTGACAGGATGCCATTGTAGGTCAGTGAGAACTGAGATAATAGGGGAACAGAAGTTGTGTGAGATAAGATATGGATAACAGTGTTTTGGGTGACTTAAAGTTTATGGAGGGTTAAATGTGGATATAAGCCAGGTATGTGTTGAAATAAAAACAAAGTTGCTGGAAAAGCTCGGCAGGTCTGGCAGCATCTGTGAAGAAAACATCTGATTATTTTCTTCACAGATGCTGCCAGACCTGCTGAACTTTTCCAGCAACTTAGTTTTTGTTCCTGATTTACAGCATGCGCAGTTCTTTCAGTTTTTATGTGTTGAAATAGTCAGATCTAGAGGTAATAAAGGCATTTCTGCAGCAAATGAGCAGTAGTTAGTGAGGAATAGGCAGCTTTGGTGTTGGCACGGTTGTGATAATGAATGGGGTTGGAAAGCATGGTTGTCTAGGTGACACAAATGTAATGCAGATTAATATCAATGCTGTAGGTTCAATCCCCATCCCACTAGTGTTAGTTCATGGACGGTTTGCCTCCTCACCGTGCTCCTTGCTTGCAGGTTGTATTTCTCAAGCTACATACAACTGTATGTCTGACTGTATGTGTTTATCTCTCTCACCTTCTCTAATGTAGGGAGATGCCTATGATCATTTGTGGACTGTGGCTAATTACTTAGTGATTCCACAATTATAAAAGACCATTTTGGAATCAAATGTGTTACCAAAATTATGAACCGTTCTCAGGGAGAGAGATGAAATCAGTAGCTAGTGAGTAAAGTTTGAAGCAGGAACTGAAAAACCAGGTACAAGCAGCATACATTCAAAAACTAACACTCTGCCTTTAGAGGCTATCGCTGAGGGGTAGGATATCAGTGAGAAAAATGAACAGACCAGGATGTGATCTTTGGGAGACATGGGAAGTTAAATTGCCGGAGAGGAGCAAGAAGGAAAGTCAGAGTAAGTGATTCTCTGGCTATGATTAGATGGGTAAGATTAGAATGTGGGAGCAGTGCCACTCAGCAGGATGAACATGAAGAGGCGCTGGCATAGTGTAGTCACCATATTGAGAAGGATGAAGAGGTAAAGTTTATCATAGAATCATACAGTACAGAAGAGGCCTTTCAGACCATCAAATTTGCACTGAGTTAGCATAGTCCCATCGTATGGAATTTGATGAGAGCCAATTCACTGTGGCATAAGTGGAAACCTGCTTAGAAGAATGCAAATTTGGAATTCTCAGAAAAGTGGGAACCATTTTGGGAGTCAACAATGCTCTCAAGGATTTTGGAGAGGAAAGGGAAGTTGAAGATTGGCTGCTGTTTGCAAGGATCTTGGCAGTTAGGGGTTTTTATTCAGGAGAATGTTGTTGACATTGGATTTAAAGGAGAGAGCCCCACATTTGAAGATAGAAATGCTTACCATATTACCACTTTCAGCAGTAACTTATTCTCACGCATAACTGACTACATTTGTCTTCCCAACAGTTGCACGTTTACAAGCTTTAACTGCAATTTGAACTTTTGACTGTTATCATCAACAAGACTGCTTGTTTCCACCTCTGTATCATTGCCAGACTCTACCTCTGCTTGAGCTCACCTGATGAAACCCTCATCCATGTTTGTTATCACTGAATTTAACTAGAGCAATGTTACCTCTGGTCGCTCTCCCACACTCTAATGTTTATGAACTTGGGATAATTCAAAACTCTTACCCATATCCTAACTCTTACCCATATCCTAACCAGATCTTTTTGACTCCTAACCCTATACTCTCTTACTTTCTCCTGGTTAAAATTCTATACTTCTTGACCTTGATTTCAATTTCCTATCCTCTAGATTCTCAATCCTCCACAATATCTGTGTTCTGTTAATCTAGTCCTTTGAGCATCACCAATTTTAGTTCCTTCTTGACTGCTGGACATGTCTATAATTGCCTAGGACCTAAGCCCTGGAATTCTCACCCTAATCTTCTCCACCCCTTTGCCCTACTTTCCTGTTAATGAGTTCCTTGAAACCTATCCCTTTGATGAAGCTTTTGGTCATCTGCCTTAATATCAGTTTATATCAGTTTGTGACCTGGCACCAGCTTTTCTTCAAAAATGTTCCTGTGAAGAGCCTTAAAACACTTTCTTACATTAAAGGTAACTCATTACTGCATTCAAATTCAGCAAATAATAGGGAAGGCAAATGGAATGTTGGCCTCTATTTCAAAGGAAATGAAGCATAAATATAGGGAGTCTTGCTATAACTATACAAGGACACTATTTTTATTTACATGTGGGATGTGGGTGTCGCTGGCTGGGTGGCATTTATTGCTATCCCTAGTTGCCTAGTGAACGCTTTGGTCCCATTATCTAAGGATAGATGTACTGACATTGAAGGCAGTCCAGAGAAGCTTGATCCTGGGCTTGGAGGGACTCTCTTATGAGGAGAAGTTGAATAAATTGGTCCTGGACTTGTTGGAGTTTAAAATGAAAGACTTTGTTGAAATTTAGGGGAGTTGACAGGGTGAATGCGAGGGGTTGTTTCAGCTTTTGGAATAGGCTAAGACCAGAGGGCGTAATCTCAGAGTAAGTGGTCGCCTTTAATATAGAAATGAGTAGGAATTTCTTCTCTAACAGGGTAACGAATCTGTGGAATTCTTTACTACAGACAGCTGTCAAAGCTCAGCCATAAGTATATTCAGGGCTGCGATAGATAAATTTTTAATCATTAAGGAAATCAAGGGTTATGGGGTAAAGACAGAAAATTGGAGTTGAGGATTATCGGATCAGCCATGATCTCATTGATTGAAGGGGTGGGCCCGATGTGCAGAATGCTCTACTTTGTCCCTATATCTTATGGTATTACAGGAACATAGAAACTAGGAGCAGGAGTAGACCATTTGGCCGTTCGATTGTGACCAATGCTTTATCTGAACTCCTTATTCCCATTCTCCAGTCTCTTTCTTGGATATACTCAGTGAATCAGCTGTCCGTGCAGTGAATTTTACAGGTTAGCCACACTCTGAATGAAGAAATGTTTCCTTATTCTTAGTCCTAAATAGCGTATTCTGTATTCTGAGACTGTGACCCTGGATCTAAAATCCCCAACCTGGGGAAACATCCTCCCTGCATCTAGTCTACCTAGCCCTGTTAGAATTTTATATGTTTCAATTAGATTCCTCTCATTCTTCTAAACTCCAGTGAATACAGGCCCAGTTGAACAAGTGACAGTCCAGCCATCTTTGGTATCAGCCTAGTGAACTTTTGGTGCACTCCCTCCATGGAAAGTGTATCCTCTCTTAGGTAGTGAGACCAAAATTGCACGGTACTCCAGGTGTGGTCTTACCAGAGCCCTAATATAACTGCACTAAGAAATCCCTACTTCTGAACTCAAGACCTCTTGCAATGAGGGCCAACATACCATTTGCCTTCCAATTTGTTATCCTGCACCTGCCTGTTTACTTTCAATAACTGATGTAGAATGATGACAAATAGAATCAGAGTAGGAATACAAGACTGTGAAATTAAGATATTGAGTATGGGTATGATTTTGCCTCTAAAGAAACACATCTATCTATAGTTATCCATCAGTGAATAGAGCACAAATCCAATCATGCAACACCTTTTGAGTATTTTTTCTATTTGGCAATGTAATGTGAATAATGGCTGACTCAAACCAATTTTTGGTAGTTAATGCCAAAGAAGACTTTTGATATGGAGCTCAACCACCTTGTCCCAAGGTTCTGAAGATATTCTATGACCATTGCTGGTAGCTAAAGGTATGTTAGTGAATGTTGACAGCTGGGCTTTAAAACCATGACTGTGTTTCATACTGTGTACTTGGGTTGCAGTTACCCTCTAATTACTAAAGAGCCAGCACGTTTTCAGTTCTCTTTGGATGTACTATAAGCCTTTCCATAATTGCATAGCAGATAGCCAAATCTTGTTAATGTTCTGTGACTCACAACGCTAAATTGTCAATCTCTCTTTTTAGCTGTGTCATACATTATTACTGAGGCTGTTGCAGACTTTTATTCCATTGAGGAAAAAAAGCAAGCTTTATTATTTGTTGGACAACTAATTACTAGAGTTAAGTTATAACTTGAATGTAGACTCACAAAGATTTCTTGAGGTTTTTTCCATATTGAACACTACAGACATTCCAGCCTTTTAACTTGATCTGAAATTACAGACTGTCAGCATCATTATCATACTGTGTGCTAAGTTAGGATATTTATGAGAGGTAAAGCAAGGATCAGGTAGGGTATGATAAGAGATGAGCAGTTCAGCAGTGCAAAATAACTTAACCATTTCCTTCCCAGAAATTATTTAATTAAGTCATTCTTGTTAAGGCATTGTTATGGTCAGACTTGGTTTTGACCTATTCACAATGTTCCATTCATAACGAACAGTCTGTTTTTGCCGCTGACAAAATAAGTCAATATTTGATATTCAAGGTTCAAATGAGATGAGGTTTTGATTTCAATTGTTAACACAGGTATTGATGGTAGCAAGATGAGCTGTTTTGCCTGTAGAGGGAACTCTCTGAGTTCTTTCTCAGCAGAAACAAAATCCCTCAGGCTGTGTCTCCAAGGCTGAAACAATGCTAAAGAACTTGAGAACCTGCTATGATATGATTCACATCATGGGATTTGTGTTAAAAGTCAAAAGTTCCAAGCCATTAGACAGGATAATAACACAATCAAAATCAATCCAATCTATTCAAATAAACAAAGTGTAATTTCTTGTGGAAGCAGAAATGTTAACATACATTTATTTACAATAGGTGATTATTGAATGGATGTGTGTTATAACTTAATTTACTCCTGGCCTCTGTCTTTGCTACATTTAGAATATTCTGAAGATATGTCACACCTATAACAATTTTTGTTTGTTGGCTTCCAACCATCTTGGTTGTTCTAGGCTGTGAGTGAATGGGAAGTACAAACGCTGGGTGCTAAATTTAAAATCAGTCAGCATTTGGACTTGTAAATCAACTATAGCGGCTCAAAAAGGCAGCTCACCGCCTCCTTTTCAAAGGCAACGAGGGACAGGCAATAAATGCTGGCCCAGCCAGAGGTGCCCATGTCCAATGAGTGAATACATTTTTCAAAAATTAATACAATCTTGAATTGTTTGTGTTTGAATTTGCACTTTAAAGTTAAGGAGAGTTCCTAATGAGCAAATACATTTGTGCTTATGGCATATGCAGTTGTACGAATGCATATGTGAATCTAATTTAAAATTAGATCCACTGGTTGGAGAATTATTTTCTGTAATTTTGGTTGAATTGTAAATTATATCACCACTGAGACGTGCACCTCACATGCACCGTGTCTGGTTTTTGTTAACATACAACAAATGTAATGTTCCCAATCTGGCAATGTGCTAACTGAAGGAATGTTTTCTGTTTATATCTGTAGAATGAGGTTGTCGAAGTGCGGTGGGGAGTGTCATTGGCAGAGGGACTGTGGGCAATTCCTGGGCTGACTGGAGGAGCCAGACATTACTGTATATATAAATCTGCATGTAGTAATTGAACTTTGCAGTTGCCTGACTAACCATGCAAACATATTTTGGTATGCCTCTGGCAGGACTCCCTTGACTACTTATGCAGTGGGTGTTAGAGTGGGTAGGGAAAGAAATGGTCTGCTGCACCTGAATGCATCCTGGGAGAAGCAAAAATATTTTGAATTCCAATGAATTCCAATGCCAAGTGTTGTGTTTGACCCTGCAATGTTTGCTCCCAAGTTAGATTTGCAGAGCTGAGAAATGCAGAAGCAACTGTGGTCTGCCTATTGCAGACTTGACCCAGGTGATAGGGCTGCCTTGGTAACCTGGGACTTAGTTAGAGCTATAATGAAATGAAAAACTCTAGCACCAGCTTATCTCTTCGCCAACACCCCCCACCACCTCCACGGATACGCGCACGCGCGCGCGCACACACACCCCCCCTCAGCCTTATGTCCCATCATGCCAACTTCTGCCCTCCCATTCATCCCCCCAATGTCTCTCATACCCTTCTTGCTAACCTATGTCCACTTAAAGTAGACCCTATGCTAACTTATGTCACGTCATGTTCCCTACCCACAATCTTTTGCCCTACATCCTCCGTGTTAACTCACCTCAGTTAGCAGCCTCTTGTGCCGGACCTTATTAAATGCCTTCTGGAAGTCCACATAAACAACATCCATAGGCATTCTCCCATTCACTACCTTAGTCACCTCCTCAAAAAATTCAGTGAGGTTTGTCAGGCATGACCTACCCGTCATGAATCGATGTTGACTCCCTGATTGACTGAAAAATTTCAAAGTATTCAGATATCCCCTCCTTGATTTTTGACTCCTTCAATTTCCCCTCCACAGATGCTGCCTGGTTTGCGGGATTAATGACATAACCACGTAAAAGTGCCTACTAGTTGAAGCCCAATTGAATGTCAAACAGGCAGTACAACTGGCATTATCATTGGGAAGTGCGGAAAGTGGAGAATATGAGTTGCAGGATGGAAGTGGACACCTTCACCAGGCTGACTGATCATAGATCATCGAATCCCTTCAGTGTGGAAACAGGCCCTTCTGCCCAACAAGTCCACACTGACCCTCAGACCATCCCACCCAGACCCATCCCCCTATAACCCACCTAATCTACACATCCCTGAACATTATGGGCAAATTAGCTCAGCCAATCCACCTAGCTAGCACATCTTTGGACAGTGGAAGGAAACCCACGCAGACACAAGGAGAACGTGCAAACTTCATGCAGGCAGTCACCCGAGGGTGGAAACTTGAGTGCGTATCCTCACACAGGACAAAGCCTGAACAGATGGACTCTCAGCCAGCCCACAGCAAAACCCCAAAACAAAGCCGATCCTCGCTCAAATGACTAAAATTTTCTTCAGGATCTGGACTGACAGTCCATTGTGGTTGCAGCCGGTACGCGGACTCGAGACAGATCTAAATTAAGGAAGAGAACTCATTGTGCACACCCTGGAAAATCCACCTACATCTGGTTTGCAACAGTTAAATTGCTTAACCACATCCAAATAAGAACCAATCAAAATAAACAACTGGTTAAATGGTCACCCAGTTCTAATTGATATGGGCATGGCTGTTTCAGTGATCATAGAACCAGTCTTTAAAAAATTTCGCTCTGGACTTCACCCCTTAAGTTTACGCAGGACCTCGGCTAGACAAAGGTACAACTCCGATTCCAGTGTCTTATGAAAAAACAGTTGGTTCAGTTACCAATTATCGCAGTAAAAGGCTCAGGCCCAACCTTGATGTGGTGAAATTGGTTGAGAAAGATTCACCTGGATTGGCTTAACATTTTTCAATTCGCAAATGGCTGCCTGAGTGAATTCGTAATTAAAATCCAGACTTTTTCAGGAAGGTCTAAGGACTATCAATGGAGTCAAGATCACCCTGTATGTTGACCAGGAAGCAATTGCACGATTCTGCGAGGCCCGCCCAGTGCCATTTGCCTTATGGGCAAAAGTAGAGGCAGGAATCAGAAGGCTGGAAAGCAAAGGAATCATCAAACCAGAGATAGTAGGAACTGCAGATGCTGGAGAATCCGAGACAACAAGGTGCAGGGCTGGATGAACACAGCAGGCCAAGCAGCATCACAGGAGCAGAGAGGCTGACGTTTCGGGCCTAGACCCTTCATCAGAA
>NC_063336.1:10914536-11081525 GCF_021869965.1 Rhincodon typus | reverse complement strand
TTGCAGAATGGACAGCACCAATGGTACTGATTGTGAAGCCCAGTGGGTTGATTCACCTTTGTGGGGAGTTTATACAAATGATACACTGCTTTTCGCAGCAGAATAAATACCCAATCTCTTGCATTGAGGATTTATATGCAAAGCTGGCTGGGGTGTGGGCTGCTATCGTTCTTGAAGCTGGACATGAGCCATGTGTACTTACAATTGCAGTTAGATGAGGATTCCCAGAAGTGTGTTCCAGTAATACCCATAAGGGTTTGTACCAATATACAAGACTGCCATTTGGGTTATCATCTGCCTGTGTAATTTTTCAGCGGACAATAAAGAACATTTTACAAGGTCTATCCCAAGTTGCCATTTATCTAGATGATGTGCTAATAACAAGGAAGATCAGTAAGGAGCACTTTAGAGAACTTGGTCATAGTCCTTAGACATTTCTCCCAGGTGGGCATATGCTTTCAAAGGGAAAAATGTGTCTTCCAGGCATCCCAAGTGATATACTTGGGTTAGGGAGTCCACAGGACCAGGTTACACCCATTGGAAGGTAAAGTGAGGGCTATCAAAGGTGCCCCGGCTCCCACATCTGTACTGGAGCTTAGGTATTTTCTTGGGCTGGTGAATTATTACAGAAAGTTCATACATTCATCATGGCCTTCATTCTGGTACCTTTGCATCAACTACAAAAAAAGTGTCAACCTTGGACATGGTCAGGTAGCCAAGCTATAGCTTTCAAGGAAGTGAAAAAACAGCTGTCATCCTCTAAGGTGTTGGCATACTGTGATCCCAAGTAAGATCCGGTATTGACATGCGATGCCTCCCTGAATGGCATTGGGCTGATATTAGCTTATGGGTGGCCCAGTGGAGAGGAAAACCCAAAAGCGTATGCATCTAGGACTTTGGCTAATGCAGAGCATAAATATGCCCAGATAGAGAAGGAAGGTTTGGCGGTCATATTTGTAATCAGGAAGTTCCACCAATACCTTTACAGTTGTAAACTTGTAATAAAAATGAACCATAAACCCCTACTAGGTCTACATAAAGAGGATAAGGCAGTGCTGTTCATAGCTTCAGGCCGAACTCAGCAGTTGGCTCTAATACTACATGCATATAATTTCAAGTTGGAACATCATCCGGGAGGCCAAGTAGCGATTGTGGAAGCATTGAGCCACCTCCTGCTGTCAGATACACCAGTGGTGGTACCGCCGCTGGAAGACTCCATAATGGTTTCAAATTTTCTGGGCACACTTCCAGTCACAGCTGACAATATCAGATTTTGGACGCAGAAAGATCTCCGGTCCTGGCCAAACTGAAACAACTGGAGGTGAGGGGGGGGATACCAAACGGCTGCCAGAGCCAAAAATGAAACTTTCTTGGACCAGGAGAGATTAGATCACAATAGAGGATGGCATATTATTATGGGGAACAAGAGTGATTGTCCCAAGCAAAGTGACCGTTAGATACTGACTGAACTCCACCTAGGTCACCCACAGGTTTCCGAAATGAAGATGTTGGCAAAAAGTTATGTCAGGTGGCCAGGATTGGATGCAGACATAGCTGTGCTGGTAGGGCAGTGCCCAGAATGCCAACAAGACCACAAATTACTACCAGCAGCTCCTCCACCTTCGTGGGAATGGCTGGGTAAACCCTCGCCTCTGTTACATGTCGATTATGCAGGTCCTTTCATGGGCTCAATGTTCTTAGTCATTGTAGATGCTCATTCAAAGTGGTTGGACACGGATAGAAACACAGGGATGATATTAGAAAAACTGCATGCATCTTTTGTAATACATGGATTCCCAGAAGTGTTGGCCACAGACAATGGGCCATTGTTTACCAGCACGGAATTTGAATATTTCCTAAAGTCGAATGGCATTTGAAATATAAAGACAGCTGAATGCCATCCATCATCCAATGGCCCGGCAAAAAGAGCAGTCCAAACTTTGAAGGCAGTTTAAAGAAACAGCCTACAGCTTCACTAGATAACAAACTGTCCTGTTTGATTATTGGACCACCTCTCATGCAACTACAGGTCTAGCTCCAGTAGAGTTGCTAATGAGGAGGAGACTCCACACCAGGTTAAATCTGATCTTCCTGGACCTGAGGAAGGAAGGTGAAATGGCATCAGGAATACCATTGCCAGACACAAGACTCCACTAAGCGAGAGAGGCAGTTTACTTCAGGGAACGAAGTTTGGTGCAGGAACCATGGGAATGGCCCATCATGGGTAAGAGGCATGGTCGATGTGAAGTCAGGTCCAGTAATCTATAAAGTTCGGGTAGGTGCGACGGTTCTGAACAAGCACATGGACTGAATGGAAGCTGGAAACCTGCAAACGGGATGGAAGCAAAATGTGCCCACCTCCTCAGGACAGGCAGAAAGGCAGGTCGAATCTGTTCGTTCTCCCTCTCTGTAAAGCGTTGAATCTGAGATGGACTTGGCAGATGTCACCACCTCGACGCCTTTGCCACCTGAAGAAGAAAATGAATTTCTTCCGAGACCCTCCAAGAATTAAGAGGCGAGCTACTGTGCGTAACACGTCACTCGTATTCGATGCAGAGTCGGAGGAACCTGATCCAGTGCTAAAATGTGTTGGGGGAGCTACCAGAAAACAAGTGGCCTATGTCCTCAGACCCAGAGCGGGAGGGATGTAGTGATTTTAACAATGACAGCCAGGTGGACCTCATAGAATATGAGTTCCCTGAGTGAGGCTGTTAATCTGGTCCTATCGGGGAACCCTGGCTGACAGATAAAATCTGGAGTGTCAGATATCCTGATACACTGGGAGTTGACTCTGACGAGGCTGGAACAAAGTCAAAGATTTTCCTTGTGTAAATAAAGGATAACATGATTGTGAGATACTGGCCTCCGTGGAATTATTTCAGACAGAAACAGATGATTCCAAGATAGTAAGAACTGCCGATGCTGGAGTCAGAGATAATACAGTGTGGAGCTGGAGGAACACAGCAGGCCAGGCAGCATCAGAAGAGCAGAAAAGCTAACATTTCAGGTCAGAAGAGTCCTGACCCGAAATGTCAGCTTTTCTGCTCCCCTGATGCTGCCTGGCCTACTGTGTTCCACCAGCTCCACACTGTATTATCACAGTTCACTCCAACTTTTTTATCATCTGCAAGTAAAGGGGGCTTCACACTCTCAAAACAATGATTCAGACATACTGTCATGAATGCCCAGAGAATCGGGGTAAAGGATTAGTGTTCTTATTGATTGCTACCAGAGATTCCCCACATGAATCTCCTGGATTTAGCCATTTGAATTGTGTTAGGACTCACTTGAAATAAAATCCTGGAAACCACCCCTGCTATTCCTGGTGTCATCACAATTGTTAAAGATTTTATAAAGAACGCAAAGTTCCCCCATTTATCTGACTTGCCAGAATGAAGCAAAGCATGGACTGACAGGAATTAATATTTATTACAAGTAATTAGACTTCAGCTGCAGGTAAATAGTTGGAAACTGTTGGCATATTAAAACCCTAATTAAAACTAATCCCTTGTAAACTCCCCTTACACATGCGCAGACTGAAAGCAAGGTAAATTGGTTGTGGACTCATGGGAAAGACTGGAAAGATAGTTCATTAGTTTTTGTTTCCAGGTGCTGTTGTTGAGATGATCTTTATGACTGTTCTGCTGGCCAGCATGTTGCTGAAGTCATCTTTCTCCAGTTGTTTCCACTGGATGGTGAGAGACTCAAGGTGGCCAGTTTACTTATTAGGAAGTCAGACTTATCAGTTAAACATAACAGCTTACAACAATTGTGGGAGGAAAGATAAACTAGATTTCTTCAGGTTTACTGTATATTTTGACTGCAGAGATCAGGGAGACTTTGAAGACTTCTTTCTCTGTAACTCGTTCACAGCTCCAAGCTATTTAGTTCCCTATGAACCAATCACTCAGTTCTTGGTAGGCAAAAAAGTATCAGTCATTGAAAAGTGGTCACTAGTCCATAGACCAATGTTGCCAACAAAGGATGCTGTTGTTTACTCCCTTGGCTCAAAAACTGCCTGCAACTCAAACTTCAATTACTGCTTGTTCAAACAGTTGTTTACACGATGCTTGCCATGGGTCAGGTTACCTGATTATCGTAACTCCACTCTTTCAAAAACCGGTTTAAAACAACGATATGATTGTTGAGCCTTTAAAATTTTTGTTTAAAAAACTGAAAATTTGTGTGGTGAGCAGAGTACCAAGTAGCATGTGAAAGATGGCAATCTTAATAATGAATTAATTAATCAGGGCCATCCCTGATTTTTCTGGACCTTTCAAAATGATAATGGAAGCCAATGATTTGAGGGTGGGTGTTGTTTTCTTACAGGATGATGCGTTGGTGAAAGAAAAACCAGCTGCTTACTTGTCTAAGAAACAACCAGTATCAGAAATCGTACTCTACCACAAAAAAAGAGACTTTTGGATTGTTGTCAGCCCTTCAATACTTTGAGGTCGATATCTGACTTGGAAACAAGAAACCATTAATTTACACTGATCAGGATCTACAAGCCTTCCTTGAGAAGTTTAAAAATGCGAATGTGAGACTATTCATATGGAGTCTTTTGTTACAACCATTTATTGTAAATCTATTTATATTACTGGAAAAGATAATGTAATCACAATCGCATTGCCCTGAATGTAAAATTTTTGGAAAAGTTAAAGCTTTAAGAAATGCTAAGACTAAGATGGTAAAAGGAGAGAGGAAAAATAATTGGATGTACGTCTATTTTGTTGTTTGTGTATCATATATTCTGTAACGAACAGATTTTTAAAATGGTATTTCATTTTCTTAAAGCATGAAAGGACCATGTCTTTTTATTCTGTGTTTTTAAAAACTGGACTGAAATGAGAAGGAACTATTTTAGAACCAGTATTTTGGCAAGGGTGCTGCATATTTTGTAAAGCAGATAACCTGACACCCATTGTAAGCATTGTATTAGGCAACTTTTTGAACAAGCAATAATTGAAGTTTGAGTTGCAAATGCTATTGAGCTGAGGGGTTGTTCCAGAAGCAGCTTTTCTTGACAACAGAATTTCCTTGGTCAATGGACTGTGATCATTTATCAGTGACAACAACCTTTTTGGTTGCTAACAACTGTTTGATTGGTTCTCAGGTAACTCAACAGCTTGGATCTGGGAACAAGTTAGAGAGAGAGGCGAAATGTTCATTTACAAACACAGAATGTTGGAGAAACTCAACAGGTCTGGCAACACCTGTGGAGAGAAAAACCTGGCTAATGTTTCAAGTCCGATATGACTTCTTCAGAAATGTTCAGTTCTTCCTCAGTTTCTTTGCAGTCAGAAACTTGCTGCAACCCTAAATAAACCCAATTTATCTTGCCTGCAACAGTTATATGCTATGACTTTTAACTGGTAAGGCAGAATTTTTAAGTGTGAATCAGCCACCTTGTGTCTGTTACCAATCAGTGGAAGCATCCGGAGAAAGATGATACGACCAACATGATGTCCAGCAAACGAGTCATATAGATCATCACAACAGTGGTACCTGGGATCAAAGACTACTGCACTGTGTTTCCAGTTTACTTTCCCTTTGACCATAATCTATTTTACCTTGCCTGTTTACTGTCTGTGTGTGTGTAAGGGGAATTTTATAAGGCACTTAAGGGTTTTAATTAGTATTATATGCTGAAGGTTTTTTACCTGTAGCTGAAATCAAATTGCTCGTAATAAATAGTGATTCTTGTTCACTACAGAAATTTGATCTGAGCTTTCTATTAATCTGAGTCAGAAAATCAGCTAAGTTGGCGAACCTGACATATTTTTTAAAAACTTGTATGTTTTGTGATGACTCTGGGAATAGCAGAGCTGTATAATCAGTGCATTACTCCAATGAACTTTATATGCTTTCTTGTTCAATATGTGGACTAACTACTTATGCTACTTAACATTGTTGACTCCTGCTAATGGTGCTCTGCCAAGTTCAGTTCAGTTTGAGCCACAGCTTCTGCAAACTGCGGATGAAAAACAGCCAGTTGCCAAAGGTTTATACTATAGGTCATTCAGGAATTCAATCTCAACAGAGACCACAGAACAAAAACTTGTTTTACACAGCAGTGATCAGATTTCTGTCTGCAGGTGAAATTTGGCCATGGTGATGGTGTACTTTAGCTTGCAGAGATTAAAAACAGGATGATGGGGAACATTTTATGTGAGGATTAGGATTTTGTACTTGACTTATTGTCCTTGGATCAGGAATTGAGTGTAATGGGAAGTTTTGATTCATTTGTTATTTCATGCTTTGGATCAGATATATTTTTGTCTGGAATCAGTTGTATTTATGACTTTTGAAATGTTTGCGGGTTTCACTAAGGAGGAATTTACCCTAACATTTTATGTTTGTAGAGGTTAAATTTAACAAGAAGGAATTGTCAGACATTTGGCCACAAGCCATTGCGAGTCATTGGAACAACCTAGATCCCTGCCCTGGTAGTTTTAATTATGTGATGTAACCTGTCCTACTCCAGTCATGTCACTTTGATGCAGATAGATTCATACAGTATGGAAACAGACCATCAGCCCAACTCGTCTGTACTGACTGTACATCCCAATCTGACCTCGTCCTATCTGCCAGCCTTTGGCACATTATCCCTCTAAAGCCATCCTATTTATGTACTCATCCAGAAGCCTTTTAAATGTTGTAGTTGCAACCCCCTGCACCATTTCATCTGGCAGCTCGTACTGCACACACCACCGTCTGTGTGAAAAAATTGCCCCTCGGGTCATTTTTAAATCTTGCCCCTCTCACCTTAAACCTAAGCCCTCTAGTTTTAGACTCTGCCCACCCTTGGAAAAAGGCCCTGGCTCTTCATCCTATCCATGCCCCTCATGATTTTATAAACCTCTATAAGGTCACCCATCAGCCTCTGATACTCGAGGGACAGAAGTCCCAGACTATTCAGCCTCTCCCTATAATTCAGTCCCAATAACATCTTTGTAAAATCTTTTCTGCACCCTCTCAAGTTTAACAATCTTCAGCTTGCAACATATAATGTAGCAAAATAATACATTAAAGATTGCATAATGTAAAGCCCTTACATTTGCAAATAAGTGTATTATTCACTTTACTCTGAACAGTTACTAACAATAGCCTTTTTAGCAGCTCAATAAAGGCACACTTGGAATGGAAAAGACACAGATGGCTATCAGGCAAGAATAGGACGGATGTAAATTATATACTGTATAATTCACAGTTGTAGGAAATTCCAAAGTTGAAGCCTGCTTTATTGACGTGAATACAAACCATTTATGAGAACCTATTAAAAATTGCCCATAGTACTGCTGAACATATGGAGCAGGTGTCATTTGCTGTTGGCCCCTCTCATTTTTCTGTTAAAGTATTTTCTTTATAATTCCTATTATTTAGCTTTCAAGAAACTGCATTACATGTCCTGTCTGCAAAACTGTTAATTATCAAAGGTACTCAATATTCAAGTTTGAGACTAAATGCTGGTTATATGTACTGTATAATTGTAAATAGGTTTGAGAGTTCAGTTGAATGCAGTTTATTATTGATGCTGAAAAGTTTTGTTTATTATTTTAATATGTTGCCAAAAATTGGCATGCTTGAATGAAAGTGACAATATTGACGATCAGAATTGAAATTGTACGAGATCTGTTATAAAAAATTATTCAGTATTCGGTGGGAGAGAGTTTGGACTATATTGCACCTGCTTTCGGGCACATTGGAGAGGCAGAGATGCCTGTTTTGTGCTGCTGTCTCCTGCACCTTAACTATGCCTTAAGTATGTCTATTACCACGTTTTTACCAGTGATATTTACACATCCCTAGTGGTCACTTGAAACTGTTATAAGGCCTGTTTATGGGCTAATGGTGGATCTTGTTAGCTGTTGTGGTCTGTTTCTAGTGCAGCAGCATTGTGTGAAGTGCTGTTTTTAGCTGCTTTTGAGAACTAAGAAAATGAGCAAGAATTTCGTTGTCTGGCCATTGAAAGCAGCACTTCCAAATGTTGGCATATTAAGCAGAAGGTTTTTGTGATGTGGGGATTGTTATTTTGGGTAGAAGTTGATTTGCTTGCAAGAGTAGTAGACAGACTTGATACTTTCAGTTATTCAAATGAGCAAAGAAATGGAAGGGTTTTGGGTTACCAGGAGCAGAAATATAAGATTGGTCACGTTCTTATTAGGAAAGAGATTGTTGGCAGCAAATTTGGTAGTTTTTAAAGATACTGTGTATCATTAGAAGCTGTATCGTGTATCCTTTATGTACAGAATTTGATTACCTTATTGACATAGTTTGCATTAAAGATAAGAATTCAGAAGGTTAGAAACAATATAAGGCAGGAGTGGATGTACAAAAGGCCAGAGCTAATGTGTGATGAGTGAGTGAGATATTTTGCAGGATGGAATGCTGAGTATAGTGCTTTGGGTGAGCTACAGAAAGAACAGAATGGAAAGAATGATGTTGTGGAGATGGATGAATAGAATATGGGGTTGTAAGTTCATTTTGAGTTCAAGTAGGATGTTTGATTACAGAGAAACGTATGAATTAGGATCACAAGTAGCCCAGTTTGCTCCTGAAACCTCTGCCGTTAAATCATGTCATAGCTGCTGTCATGACACTATATTCCTGACTATCCCCAATGACTGTTCATCCCCTTGCTTATCAACAGTCTGTCTACTTTGGCCTTAAAAATATTCAAAGACTCTGCTTCCAGTGCCTTTTGTGAAGGACAGTTCCAAAGATTCACGGCATTCTGAGGAATAACTTATTCTCTATATAAATGGGCATCTCTTTATTTTTACACAGTAACACCTAGTTCTAGATTACCCACATAAAGAAACATCCAATGAACATCCACCCTGCCAAGACACCTAGGATCTTGTATGTTTCAATCAAGTCATCTCTCACACTTCCAAGCCTCATAAGACCATATTCCAAGCCTCATATTCCTCATAAGACCACCTGCCCATTCTAGCTTTAATAAACCTTCATTGAACTGCTTCCAATGCTTCTAATTACATCTTACCTTAAATGAGGAATCCAATATTGTACGCAGTACAATGGATGTGATCTAACTAATACCCTGTATATCTGTATGCAATACAACACATCTCACTGTATCTCGGTATGTGACAACAATAAATCAAGCAATCAACCAATTAATCTGAAGCATAACCATGCCGTGTTTGCAAATAAAATCAAAATACTTCAGATAGTGGATATCTGAAATTAAAATAGAAAATGTTTGAGATATGCAGTGGGGTGGGTCTGACAGCATCTGTGGAGAGAGAAAAGTAATTAATATTTCGAGTCCGACTCTTTTTTGGAGCTTCCTTCTTTTGTTTTCGCTTTCTGTCATAGTAATTGATAACATTCCTTTTGTGATTCATGCACAGGGACACCAAGAATCCATTGTGTCTCAGACACTGAAATCTCTTCACAATTTAGATAATATGCATATTTTTATCCTTCCTGTTAAAATCGGCAATTTCACAATTCCCCACATAAATCTCCATTTACCAGATATTTTCCCATTCAAACTATATCCCTTTGTAACAAAAACAAAAAGCTCTGGAGAAACTCAGCAGGTCAGATAGCACTAGTGGAAAGAGAAACAGTTAATGTTTTCAGTCCAATATGACTCTTCTTCGGAACTGAAGAGGTTGGAAAATGGTGGTTTTTACAAACTTGACAGAGCAGAAGGTGAGAAGAGCAAAACATCTTCAAGGTGGGCATACCTGGAAGAGAGGTAGCAGTGCATTAAACACTCAAATAAAAGCAAAATAGTGCAGATGCTAGAAATCTGAAGCAAAACCTCTGGAGGTTCATTCATAATGGACTCTTTCTGTTAACCCTTTTTCTCACTCCACAGATACTGCTAGACCTTCTGAATTTCTCCAACACTTTATTTTTTTGTTGCAGATTTTCCCAACATCTGCAATATTTTCCTTTTACATATCTCTTTATAGATTCCTTATGTCCTCTGTACCATTTACATTTCTTTTGTGCCATCAGCGTAAAACAAATTTAAATTGTAAAAGGTTGAAGCCCCATGACTCATCCCTGTAATACACCACTCTTGCCAACTAGAAAATAATTATTCTGTTTCCTGCTAGCTAATTATTCTGTTTCCTGCTAGCTAATGAATCTGCCACCCATTATGTCAATATTTGATCTGACACCTTATCAAATTTTTTTGCTAATTCATTCATGAGATGTGGCGCACCACTGGCTAGGTCATATCTAATTGCCTAGAGGATAGATTCTGGATTTGCATGTAGACCAGACCAGGTAAGGATGGCAGCTTCGTTCCTTAAACAACTAGTGAGACAGATAGGTTTTTCCGGATAATCAACAGTGGTCATTATTATACTCTTTATACTAGATTTTTGATTACGAATTCCACCATCTGCTGCGGCAGGATTTGAACCCAGAGCACCAGAATACTCTCTGGGTCTACTAGATTAATTGTCGTCAAGCGATAATGCCACTAGGCCATTGATGCCATTTGGAAATTCAAGTGTAATATCTCCACTTGTTCCCCTTTATCCACAGCACATGCCACTTCTTCAAAGGACTCCAATAAGTTAGTTAAGCATGATTTCCATTTGCCAAACCATATTGAGTCTGCCTGATTCCCTTGAGCTTCTCAAAGTGCCCTTTAATGATGTCATAGAGTCATACAACATGGAAACAGACCATTCGGTCCAACTTGTCTATGCTGACCAAGTTTCCAAAACTAATCTATTCTCATTTGCTTGCTTTGGCCCATATCCCTCCTCTAAACCTTTCCTATTCATGTACATATCCAAACGTCTTTTAAATGTTGTAATTGTATCTGCGTCGACCACTTCTTCTGGCAGTTCTTTTCATGTATGAACCACCCTCTGTGTGAAGAAGTTGCTGCTCAGGTCCCTTTTAAATCTTTCTCCTCTCATCTTAAACTTATGCTGTCTAGTTTTGAACTCTCCTAACCTATGGTAAAGACCTTTGCTATTCAACTTATCCCTGCCTCTCATGCTTTTATAAACCTCTGTAAGTCTTTAATAGTAGTTTCTAAAATTTTTTTCTATGATACATTAAGCTGACTAATCCATAGTTTCTTGCTTTGTGAGTCCCTAATTTTTGAATAAAGCTGTTACAGTTAGTATTTTCCAATCTAATGGAAGCTTCTCTGAATCAAGGAATATTGGGAAATTAAAACCAATGCAACAACCATTCGACATGCCACGTTTTAGGATGAAGTCCTTCAGCGTCCAGGAACCTAGCCACAACCCCAACAGTTTGCTCAGTACCATTTCCCTGGAGATTGTAATTTTCTTTGACTTACTCCCTCCCTTCCATTTCTGGATTTATAGCTATTTCTGGGATGTTAATTGTATCTTCTGTGGTGAATACTGATGAATAATACTTGTTCAATTCATCTGCCATCTTATTATTTATTTTTATTAATTCCCCACGCTCATATTCTATAGGACCAGTGCTCACTTTCTAATTCTTCTCCTGTCAGTATTATTAGTCCTTTAAACATATTTCTAGCTAGCTTTCTTGCACACACTTTGTTCCTCTTTATTAATCTTTGTAAACTTTTTATATTTATATTTTGTCCAGTCTTCTCATCTGCCATCCATATTTGTGCAAAGATACGATTGGCAAAATTGGCTGAACTGCATACATGAGTTACAAAAGAAATCGTTGGAAAAGATCAGCAGGTTTGGCAGCATCTGTGAAGGGAAATCAGAGTTAACATTTCGGGTCCAGTGACCCTTCCTCAGAACGTGGATACATGTGTTGTAGCTTCCAAGACTGTTGAAGGTAGTTTCACCCTTGACATTCCAACCAGTGGGTGGGTCCATTGTTTCTGTGATTAAAACCTTGCCATTGTATTGCATTAAGCCTCGTGCCAAATTGGTCTCCCCTTGTGAGGCATACAATCACTTAGCAACATGCTTAGCTTTGGGCTGCACACCATCTTCATTTAAATTAGTGGGCAGCGCTTAGTTTGTACTGCAGTGATTGAACATGTGTGATGGAATCCATAGTTTCTCAGACCGCTAGGGGAGCATCGTGCAATCTTTTCTGAACAGACAACTTCCTGAATGTTCATTTGGGTGCACTGAAACTGGTTTCAAAAGGTTCATTTTTTTTTTACTTGAAAGTAAAACTGAAACTGCAAGCTAAAATAAAACAAAAGTTTTGAAGAAGTGCCCCTAGACTTGAAATGTTAACTCAGTTTTCTCTCCACAGATGCTGATAGACCTGCTGAGTTTCTCCAGCATTTCTGTTTATGTTTGAAATGTCAAGTTTCTGGGGAAACTGAAACTGTTTGAAAGCAGATGTTAAATACAGGTCCATATAAATTTATGTCACCCAATTGTGCAGTGCAAACAGGCGAAAGAAAATGAGGGCTGGATCCAGGATCTGATAGTAGGCCAATACAAAGTTGTTACAGCTGTTTCTGTCAGTAAAAATAATTGACTGACCAGACTCGGTCAGAAAGTTGTTACAGGGGCTTTGTAGAAAAGTAATACTGGTGGAACCCTGCCATTAACACTGGCGTGAGCAGAGCTGACAGCGTTCTCAATGTTGACCATTTTGTTGAGAATTGTGCCTACGGAGCCCTGCCTGATTACAATCAGCTATTGGATGAAATTTGGTGGCACATCTTTGAAGAAAGGAGCTGGAATTCTAACTGAGGAAAATAATTTTTTGAAGGATCTGTGACTGTATATGCTGAGAGTGGTGCATTGTAAAGCCATTAAATCTATCTCTGTTGTATCTGCTATTCTGTGAACTTTAAAGCATCTGTCGACCATGATTTCTCTGTTAATTCATATTTAATTTGTGTTGATTTTGGTTTGACAGTTAAAGTAAAAGTTATTTAAAGTGAAATCTTGTCCATTTCTTTGTTGAGGTTATTTGGTAAATTTGGTTCTTTTAATTTGTTGATCTCCATGGGAATCACTGACTATACATGGCTTAAAGATGCATTGTATATGGTTTTGTTTTCCATACTTAAGGAGAGATATACATACCTTGTAGGGTTGCAACAAAGTTTGCCCAGATTAATTCTGAGGATGAGAACTGCACTATTTGGTGAGTTTGAGTAGAATGGGCCTATACACTTTGGGGTTTAGAAGAATGAGAGGTCATCTCAATGAAAAATATAAGCATCAAAGAGCTTGGCAAGGTAGATTCTGAAATGCTATTTCCTCTGGCTATGGAGTCTAGGAATAGTCTGGGTGTCACAACCTTAAAAGAAGGAATAAGCCATTTAGAACTGAGAAGGAGAATCTTTTTCATTCCAAGGATTGTGGATCTTCCAAATTTTGTATCCTGAATGTGTGGGCGCTCATCTAGCAAGTGTATCCAAGATGATGATCAGTAGATTTCTGGGATCCAGGGGAATTGAAGGATATGGGGAAATCAAAACAAAGAAAGAACAAAGAACAGTACTGCGCAGGAACAGGCCCTTCAGCCCATCAGATCTGTACTGACACATGTTGCCTTTCTAAATTAAAAACCTTTTGGCTCTAAGCTGTCTGTATCCCTCTATTCCCTGCCTGTTCAAATACCTGTCAAGATGCTTCTTAAACATTTGCTATTGTATCTGCCTCCATTACTTCTTCTGGCAGCTCATTTCAGGCATTTATCACCCTCTGTTTAAAAACACTTGCCTCTCATCTCCTTTAAACTTGCCCTCTTTTACCTTAACCCTATACGCCCTAGTAATTGAAAATGACTATCTTGGGAAAAAAAAAGTCTGACTATACATTCTATCTATGCCTCTCATAATTTTGTAAACTTCAATCAGGTTTCCCCTTATTCCTTCAAGCAAAAACAAACCAAATTTGCTCAATCTCTGCTCATATCTAATATCCTTCAGAGCTGGTAGACATCTGAGTAAATGGTTTCTGTACTGTCTCCAAAGCCTCCACATCCTTCTGGTAGTGTGTTGACCGCAACTATACACAATATTCCAAATGTGACCTAACTAAAGTTCTCTATAGCTGGAACATGACTTGCCAATTTTTATACTCTGTTTCCTAACCAACTCCCTGCTTTGTCCTTGAGTGGACCTGCCCCATCCCTATATCTTGGTCTTTATATATGTTTAAAATGCCTTGGTATTTGGCTTAATCCCTGCAGAACACCACTAGTCACAGATCTTCAATCTGAAAATCACTGACAGCTATTCTCTGTCTTCTGTGACTAAGCCAGTTCTATATTCATCTTACCAGATCACTGCAGATCCCATGTAAATTCACCATATGTATCACAATATGAGGGACCTTGTCAAAGGCCTTGCTAAAGTCCATTTGGCAACAATCATCTTTGTCACGTCCTCAAAAATATCAAGTTTGTGAGACATAACCTTTCCCACACAAAACCATGCTGCCTCTTGCCAATAAGTCCATATTTTCGCAAATGTGAGTAAATCTTATCCCTAAGAATCTTCTCCAATAATTTCCCTACCACTGATATAAGGTTGACTGGTGTGTAATTTCCTGGATTATCCCTGTTGCCCTTCTTAAACAAAAGAGCAATGTTGGCTATTCTGCAGTTCTCTGGGACTTCTGTGACTAATGAGGGTACAATGATTTTGTACAAGACCCAAACAATTTCCTCATCTGCCTCCTTCAGCATTTTGGGATAGATTCCAACAGATTCTGGGGATTTGTCTACCTGAATGTTTTTCAGAGCTCCTAATACGTTTTTTATATCGACATGCCCTAGAATATCAACATACCCTCCGGAGACTCACCATCCACCATATCCTTCTGTTCGTAAATACTGATGCAAAGTATTTGTTAATTCACCCACTTCTTCTGGCTCCACATACAAATTCCCTCCTTTGTCCTTAAATGGAGCTGCCCTATTCCTAGTTCTTGGTCCTTATATATGTATGTAAAACCTTGGGATTTTGCTTAATCCTGTTTACCAAAGATATATCATGGCCCTTTTTAGCCCTCCTAATTCCTTGTTTGAGTTCTTTCCTGCTATCTTTGTATTCTTTGAGGGTTCTGTCTGTCTTCAGTTTCCGAAACCTGATGTATGCCTCCTTTTTCTTTTTGACTAAGCTCTCAATTTCTCTTGTCAACCAAGATTCTCAAATCTTGCCATCGTTATCCTTCATTTTCACAGGAACATGCTGGTCGTGAACTCTAATTAACTGACCTTTAAAAGATTCCTATATGCCAGATGTGGATTTAACCTCAAACAGCTCTGCAATCTACATTACCCAGCCTAATGTTGTGCTAGTTGGTCTTGCCCCAATTTAATGCGTTAACCTGAGGACTACTCTCATCCTTATCATGAAGTAACTTAAGACTTAGAGAATTTTATCACTGCTGTCACTGAAACACCAATCATCTACTGGGCTTATTCCCCAAAACCAGGTCTAATACGGCACCTTCCTTTGTTGCACAATTTACATATTATTTCAAAACTGCCCTAGACACAACTAGCAAATTGAACCACCCTCAAGTTTAGATGCAACTCGTCCTTCTTGTACAGGTCTCACCTGCCCCAGAAGCCCTCCCTCCTACACCAACTTTTTAGCCACATATTTAGCTGTACTATCTTCATATTCCTAGCCTCACTGCCACATGGCATAGGAAGTAACTTCAAGATTCCGACCCTAGAGGTCCAGCTTTTCAACTTCCTTACTAACTCCCTGAAATCCTGATACAGGGTCTCTCTTTCTACCTCTGTCATTAGTACTAATATGGATCGCACCTCTAGCAACTCACTCTCCCCTTTCAGAATATCCTGTGCCTGCTCATACCCTGGCACCAGGGAGTTTCACTTGCAGTCCCCAATCACTACTGCTCATCTACGCTTTGACCCTCCCTGTTGTACACTATGCCAGTTGTGCTGCCACTGACTTGGCTGCTGCTTTCCCTTGAGAGCCCACCCCCATTCCCTAAAGTACCCAAAACAGCCTTTCTGTTGAGAGGGGAATGGCCACAGGGGACTCCTGCACTGTATGCCCACACTTCCTTGTCTTCCTTGCTGGTCATCAACCCTTTTTTGTTTTGTAGCCCTTACTAGTACTGTGACCAGCATGCTAAACATGCTATCCATGACATTTTCAGCCTCATGGTGGCTCTGTCATTAGCACTGCTGCCTCATAGTACCAAGGACTCGAGCTGATTCCAGCCTTGAGTGACTGTGTGAAGTTTTCATATTCTTCCCATGTCTATGTGGTTTTCCACTGAGTGCTCTGATTTCCTCCCAGAGTCTAAAGATAGGCAGGTTAGGTGTGTTATAGAGCGGAGGTTGATCCCCACTCTGAGAACTAAAAACCAAAATACCCAAAAAGGAGCACCTCGCCTTAAACTCTGTTAAAGTTGAGTGTGAAAATTGGTGTAACCTGCTTCTCAACAACTTCTAGTGGTTAAATAAAACAAGTCCCTGACACTCAGTTTACAATCAACAAGTAACAATTTACTTATCTAACTCTAACAGTGAACAAATTAGCTGAAGTATTAACAAAACGAATAAGCCCATTCTAACTACTAACTATTCCTGAATAAAACAAGATTCTAGTGGTATGCTGTCCTAATAAATACAAGTCCCACTAGTATAGAATAAAAAAAAAACAGACTTTAGTCTCGCAAAATTACAGCTAGGTTACCTGTCTTCTGGAATGTTCTGTGCCTTCTCCGTCGATTCTGTCAGGAATGTCTTCCCATCGAATGTTTTGTCAGGAATATTAACTAGTTGTGCCGTAGCTACCTTTCTCTAAAACTTAGAGAAGGTTGTGAGAGCAGTTAACTCTGGCAGATGGCAGTTAATTCTCCTGTTTATCCAACTGCCATCTTCTTTTATACCCTTAATGACATATCAATTTCTTACAATAGGATTGGTCTTAGTTGTCAAAACCATCAGATTTAAATTTAATTGGTTTTTGGTATCTAAGTGCCTGATTCAAATTGATTGATTAAAATCAAAACTTGTTGTGCTGACAACAAAACAAAAGTGCTGATTAGCCTTCTAACTCTATGACCTTTTGATACAGATGCTTCAATTTGAGGGCTGTCTGTGCACCTGCAAACCCACAAGCTGCAGCCCACAGACATTTTGTTTAAATCTTTAAGAATAGAAAAAGGGCATCATCTTTTAAAGGGACCATGCACTTCTTTTCCCCCTCCCCTTGCATTTTACAAACACCAGATTCTAATTTCCTGCCTTCCAATCCACAAGTACTCCACCCAAGTTTGCAACAGGTGGATTAGGCATGGTAAATGTGGAGTTACAGGGATAGTGTAGAGGTCAAGGTTTGAGTGGGATGCTCTTTGGACGGTAGATGCAGACTTGATGGGCTGAATGGCCTTTTTCTAGACTGTAGAGATTGTATGATTCATGGATGCTCCATAGTGAATCCATCTGCAGCTCCAGGCCCTCCATTTGGAAAATCTGGAAACTACAGCTGAACACCCTTCCTGCATATGAAGTCAACATTGGCACCGGCAGTGTCCCTACATTTCCCACAGGAGGAACATTCCATGGGGCCAAGTTCTACTGTCACTTCGAACCATATCAACGACAGACAACAATCTAGGAATGATTACACAATCTAATCTACATGTCACCACATTCAGGTCTCTGACTTCTGTTCTCTATTTCTATCTGACTACAACTGCAAAGAGTAAGTTTCTTTTTATTTCAAAAACATACCTTATTCATAAAAATTTTCATACACAAACATAGTCACTAAAGCAGTTTGATTCTGCACAGTCTTAGCATATGGAGAACAAACAAACACAAAGGTATTTCCTACTTATACAAAACTATATTTACATATATTTGAGCCACGGGGATGGTGTAATAACTGAACAGACCCCCATTGTACTTTGGCACAAAGACCTTAGGTCTTTCCCCACAGCGCCTTGGTGGCAGCTGCCCCAAACATAATACGTCCTTTTTTCATTTCAAAAATATACTTTATTCATGGAAGATTTTTATATACATGCACAGTTATGAGAGCAGTTGCATCCCTCAGCATGTAATGCTGGACCTTGGAATGTGTCAGTCTGCAACACTCGGTCAAGGTCACCTACTTGTTCTGGAAGACCAATAAGTTTCGGGCAGACCAAAGAGCATCTTTCACCAAGTTGATGGCCCTCCAGGTGCAATTGATGTCTCAGTGTGTGTCCCAGAGAACAAACCGTGGAGTACAGGGTCCTGCATCTCAGAACAGCTATTGTTTAAAACTGATTTTGCGGGATGTGGGCTTCTCTGGCTGGCCAGCATTTATTGGCTGTCCCTAGTTGCCCTTCTGAAGGTAGTGGTGAGCTGCCTTCTTTAACCGCTGCAGTCCAACTGCTGTGGGTTGACCACAATATCATTCGAGAGGAAATTCCAGAATTTTGACCCAGCGACAGTTCAGGAATGGTGCTATATTTCCAAGTCAGAATGGCTTGGAGGGGAACTTGAAGGTGGTGGGTTTCCCATATGTCTGGTACCCTTGTCCTTTCAGCTGGAAAGGGTCATGTGTGTTGGAAGGTGCTATCTGAGGATCTTTGGTGCATCTTGTAGATAGTGCACACTGCTGCTACTGAGCATTGGTGTGGATGCAGTGCCAATCGAACGGCTGCTTTGTCATGGATAGTGTCAAGCTTCTTGAGTGTTGTTGGGGCTGCATTTATCCAGGCTAGTAGAAGTATTCCATCACATTCCTGATTTGTGCCTTGTAGATGGTGGACAGGTTTTTGGGAGTGAGGAGGTGAGTTACTTGCTGCAGTATTCTTAGCCTCTGACCTGTTCCTGTAGCTAATGTGATTATGTGGTGAGTCCAGTTGAGTTTCTGATCAATGATAACTCCAAGGATGTTGATAGTGGGGGATTCAGTGATGGTAACACCATTGAATGTCAAGGGGTGGTGGTTAGATTGTCTCTTATTGGTGATGGTCATAACCTAGCATTTGTGTGGTGCTTGAATGTTACTTGCCACTTGTCTGCCCAAGCCTGACTATTTTGCCTGGGCTGCTTCAGTGTCTGAGAAGTTGCAAATGATGCTTAATATTGTGCAAACATTGGCAAACATCCTTACTTCTGCCCTTATGATGGAGGGAAAGTCATTGATGAGCAGCTGAAGTTGGTTGGACCCAGGACACTACCCTGAGGAACTCTTGCAGAGATGTCCTGGAGCTGAGATGACTGACATCCACTAACCACGACCGTCTTCCTATGTGGCAGGTATGACTCTAACCACTGGAGAGTTTGCCCCCTCATTTCCATTGAGTCCAGTTTTGCTAGGGCTCCTTGATACAACATTCGGTCGAATGTAGCCATGATGTCACGGGCTGTGACTCTCACCTCACCTCTGGAATTTAGGTCTTTAGTGCATGTTTGAACCAAGGTTGTAATGAGGTCAGGACCTGAGTGCCCTGGCAGTACCCAAACTGGGCATCACTAAGCAGGTGCTGCTTGATAGCACTGTTGATGACACCTTCCGTCACTTCACTGATGATCGACAGTAGATGAGTTGGGTGGTAATTGGCCGGGTTGGATTTGTCCTGCTTTTTTATGCGCAGGACATACTTGGGCAATTTTCCACATTGTCAGGTAAATGCTAGTGTTGTAACTGTACTGGAACAGCTTGGCTAGTGGAGTGGCAAGTTCTGGAGCACAAGTCTTCAGTACTATTGCCAGAATGTTGTCAGGGCCCATAGTCTTTTCAGTATCCAGTGTCTCCAACCGTTTCTTGATATCACGTGGAGTGAATCGAATTGGCTGAAGACTGGCATCTGTAATGCTAGGAACCACTGGAGGAGGCCAAGATGGATCATCCACTTGGCACTTCTGGCTGAAGATTGCTGCAAATGCTTCAGCCTTATCTTTTGCACTGATGTGCTGGGCTCCTCTATCATTGAGAATGGGGATATTTGTGGAGCCTCCTCCTCCAGTGAATTATTTAATCCTCTGCTACCATTTCCGACTGGATGTGGCAGGACTGCAGAGCTTAGATCTGAACTGTTGGTTGTGGGATCCCTAAGTTCTGTCTACCTGTTGCTGCTTATTGCAGTTTAGCATGCAAGTAGTCTTGTTTGGTGGCTTCGACAGGTTGATACCCCATCTTCAGGTATGCCTGATGCTGCTCCTGGCATGTCATTCTGCACCCTCCTTTGAACCAGGGTTGACCCCTTGGCTTAATGGTAATGTGGGGGATATGCCGGGCCATGAGGTTACACATTGTGCTGGATACAATTCTGCTGCTGTTGATGGCCCACAGCTCCTCATGGATACTCAGTGTTGAGTTGCTAAGTCTGTTTGAAGACTGCCCCATTTAGCATGGTGCTGGTGTCGCCCAATGTGAAAGAGCGTATCCTCAATGTGAAAAGGGACCTCCTGTCCACAGGTCGCTCTCACCAATACTGTCATGGATAGATGCATCTGCAGCTGGCAGATTGGTAAGGATGAGGTCAAGTATGCTCTGTCACCACCTGCCACAGACACAGTCTAGCAGCTATGTCCTTTAGGACCTGACCAGCTCAATCAGTAGTACTGCTGCCGAGCCACTCTTGGTGGTGGAATTGAAATCTCCCACCCAGAGTACATTTTGTGCGCTTGCCATCCTTAGTGCTTCCTCCAAGTTTTGTTCAATATGGAGAAGGAGTCCTGATTCACTAGCTGAGGGAGGATGGTATGTGGTAATCAGCAGGAAGTTTCCTTGTGCCATGAGACTTCATGTGGTCCAAAGGCAATGTTGAGGACTCCCCGACCAACTCCAGCCCGACTATATACCATTGTGCCACCACCTCTGCTGGGTCTGACCTGCTGGTGGAACAGGACATATCCAGGGATGGTGATACTGGTGTCTGGGATATTGTCTATAAGGTATGATAGCACTGCTGCCTCACAGCGCCAGGGACCCGGGTTCGGTTCCACCCTCGGGCGACTGTCTGTGTGGAGTTTGCACGTTCTCCCCGTGTCTGCGTGGGTTTCCTCCCGGTGCTCTGGTTTCCTACCACAGTCCAAAGATGTGCAGGTTAGGTGGTTTGGCCATGCTAAATTGCCCGTAGTGTTCAGGGAGGTGTAGATTAGGTGGGTTATAGGGGGATGGGTCTGGGTGGGATGCTCTGAGGTTCGGTGTGGACTTGTTGGGCCGAAGGGCCTGTTTTCTATGACTATGACTCTATGTCAGACTGTTGCTTGACTAGTCAATGAGACAGCTGTCCCAATTTTCGCACTAGCCCCTAGATGTTAGTGAGGAGGACTTTGCAGGATCGACAGGGCTGTTTCTGCTGTTATCTTTTCCAGTGCCTGGGTTGATGCCAGGTGATTCATCCAATTTCATTTCTTTGAGACTTTATAGCGATTTGTGCAACTGAATGGCCATTTCAGGCGGCAGCTGAGAGTCAACCACATTACTGTGGGTCGGGAGTCACGTGTAGGCCAGACCAGCTGAGGATGGCAGATTTCCTTCCCTAAAGGACATTAGTGAACCAGATGGGTTTTTCTGACAATTGACAATGATTTCATGGTGATCAGTAGATTCTTATTTCTTAATTCCAAAGTTTTTTTTTGAATTTGCTTAGGATGAACCTCAACAAAAGCCACTGCATCTTTCTCCAGACTCCCTTTACAAAGGCACATTCCAGCAGGAGATGTGTGACAGTCTGTACTCCCCTCCGCAACTGCTTCAAGGGCAATGTGCGGTGGTGCAGAGAGTCTGGATGTACGTGAAGGATCTCACAGTTAGTGCCCTTCTTAATGCTTGTTGGAAAATTCTAGTGATGAGGCATTTTTCACTGTATTTCATTGTATTTTTCACTGTAAATATACATGACAATAAAATCATTCATTCATTCTGCCAAATGATTTTGACAGTCTGCTCAGGAAACAACCCACAAGATCCAGTATTTCCCACAGGATCTCGAGGATACTACGTACTGACGACTTCCTGATGGACTTGTGATCAAAGGTGTTTCTCTCTGCAACTTTCTCTACGAAGGACAATTTTTACAGAATCGTTAGACTACTTGGAGCATTCTGCAGCAATGAAGCCATTCCAATCCTTTGCAACACCAGGGACAAGTAGAGCCTCGGTACTTGGTGTTTGTGTACCGAAGGTCAATGCACAGCTTGATATAGCCACACAGAAAGATGGCCATTGGGATGAGGGCAATGTTGGGTACGTTCTTCCCCGTCTTATCCTGAGTTTTGTACATGGTGTCCCATCAGACATGGTCCATCTTAAACTCAGATGAAGTGGGAAGTGGCTCGGGTGACTGTAACGGTGCAGCTTCTGGCAACGGGCCAGACCTGCACTACATTCAACAGTGAAGTGCCTCACACCTGATGACCAGGTGTTTACCCTCAATGGAGAGGAAGCGGTGCTCCCAAAAGACCAGGTTCGGTCTCACTTTGGCGATACACTCCTCCCAAGATTTTGTGCACGTCCCAGCCCCTCCGAACCATATTCCCAGCACTTCTGCAGCATTTCTGTATGTATCGTCTGCTATGAGGAGGCACCTGCCCACCACCTCCTTAACTTCGGAGATGGTGAAATTGCCTCCTTGCAGCAGAATACCCAGGCCGGAGGAATGGCAATCATTTTCCCCCAACCAAATCAAAGGCCCATAACCCGACCATTTCCTGTAGCTGCTGAGGTGTGGTATAGAAACAGAGAAATATAGAAGATAGAGGCAGGAGGAGGCCATTCCACCTTCTGAACCTACTTTGCCATTCTTCACAATCATGGCTGATTGTCCAACTCAACAGCCTAATCCTGCTTTCTCCCCAAAACCTTTGATCCCATTCATATCATGTGCTATGTCTCGTCGTCTCTTGATTACATTCAATGTTTTGGCATCAACTACTTCTTGTGATAATGAAGCCCACAGGTTCACCATCCTTTGGGTGAAGAAATATCTCCTCATCTCCGTCCTAAATCATCTACCCCAAATCCTCATACTGTGATCCCTGGTTCTAGACACACCCACCATCGGGGACATCCTCTTTGCATCTACCCTGTCCAGTCCTATTAAATTTTTATAAGTCTCTATGAGATCCCCCCCTCATTTGTCTGAACTCCAGCAAAAACAATCCCAACCTAATCAATCTGTCCTCATACGTCAGACCCGCCATCCCTGGGATCAGCCTGGTAAATCTTTGTTGCACACCCTTGACAGCAAGAGCATCCTTCCTCAGAAAAGGAGACCGAAACTGCACACAGTATTCCAGGTGTGGTCTCACCAAGGCCCTGTACAACTTGCAAACCCCTGAAGAAACAGGAGGTCCGCTTTGACATTGACCAGAAAAGCCAGTGTGGAAACACATCACATAGTAGATTTAACACTTCGCACGTTAATACTGGCAATTTTAAAACCGATTTTGAGAGTTCGTAGAATTACCTGTAGACCCAATACTCATGCACCCACAGTATTGTCACTTGGGAAACTCAGTGTCAGATTGGCACTTTATCTCTTTCCAGGCAGTACTCACTCAATGTGTAAACCTGGTTCCTGAGCAGCCAAGCCTGTGTCCATGATCCTGTTCTCAGCTGTGGCAACTGAAAAGACTTCTCTCAGAATCCTCCATGGTTGCTTCTCACCAGCGCCCTCTGTTCGAACCAATTTTAGTTCATTGAACAGTGAAGTTAAAGAGGTGGGGGGCGGATGCCTCCTCGTAGCAAGACGGTACATGCAGAAATGGTGCCCTGAGACTAATTAACTTACGTCCCGGTGGTAAAGAGTGAGTGGCTAGCCGTCCTGCAGCAGCTCCCACTGCTGATGGTGACATCTAGGCCCGTCATTGTGGCCGGAGACTTCAACTGCATCATTGATGCAGATCAATCATCCAGAGGGGCTGACAGCTAGCCAGGCGCCATGTCCAGATTCCTGATGGAAACCGTTCAAGTCGCTAAGCTGCACGACATGACATGGCCAGAGCAGTGCAAGGCATAGCTTAAAATAAGGTGTCAAACTGGAGGAGTTACAACACAGACCCACTTGCATATTAAACCACATAAGCAGCAAGTGATGGACAAGGATAGATAACCCACATCAGTCGAATAGATCTAGGTTCTGCTGTCTTGCCACACCTCATTGTGAATGGTGGTGGACAATTAAACAAATAACAAGATGTGGAGGCTCCACAAATATCTCCATCCTCAACAGTGGGGAGCCCAGCATATCAGTGCAAAAGACAAGGCTGAAACATTTGTATTTATCTTCAGTCAGAAGTGCCAAAGGATGATACATCTTACTCTCCTCTGGAGGTCCTGTTCTTCAGCTAATTCCATTCATTTCATGTGATATCCAGAAATGGCTGAAGGCATTGTACACTGAGAAGGCAATGGTCCTGTCAACATTATGGTAGTAACACTGTAGACTTTTGCTGTAGAACAGGCTGTGCTCCTAACCAAGCTGTTCCGTTGCAGCTACAATATTGGCATCTACCTGATGAAGTGGAAAGCTGCGCAGGTATGTCTGTGCACAGAAAGAAGGACAAATCAAACATGACCAGTTGCCACTCTAGCAGGTTACTTGAGATCACTTGAGAATGATAGAAGCCCTTGTTGACAGTGCTATCAAGCAACTCTTACGAGGGAATAATCTGCTCTGAAGCCCTTTTGGGCTTCGCCAAGGTCACTTGACTTCTGACTTCATTTCAGGTTTGCTTCAAACATAGAAGAAAAGAACCGTATTCCAGAGGTGAAGTGAGTGTGGTTGCCCTGAACATTAAATCAGCATTTGATTGAGTCTGGCATCAAGGAGTCCTGGCAAAACTGGAGTCAGTGGGAATCATGGGATTACTGTCCGCTATTTGGAGTTACATCTAGCATAAAAGAGAATGGTAGTGGTTGTTGCAGATCTATCGTTATCTTATTCCTCAGAATAGTGTCCTAGGCCTAACCATTTTCAGCTGTTTCATCAATGACTTTCCCTCCAACATAAAATCAAAAATGGGGAAGCTCATTGATGATTGCAGAATGTTCACCATTCATGATGACTGGGTACTGAAACAGACCGTGTTTGTATGCCTTAATACCTGGGCTTGAGCTGCGAAGTGGCAAGTGGCATTTGTGTCATTCAAGTATTAGGGAGTGACTGTCTCCAACAAGAGAAAATCTAATTCTCGCCTCTCGATGTTAAAAGGCATTATCATTGCTGAATGCCCCAGTGGTAACATTCTGGGATCACCACTGAACAGAAACAGAATTAGGCTAGCTATATATTTACTGCGGCTGCAAGAAAAGTTTGGAGGATAACAACTTGTTGTGTCCCCAGTGCCTGTCCACTGTCCACAAAGCACAAGTCAGCAGATGGAAACCTCTCCACTTGCTTGTATGGCTGCAGCTCCAATAACATGAAAGCAGCTCAACATCAGCCAGCGCAAAGTAGCTTGCATTCCATTTATCCCTTCACCATTCAGTCTCTCTGATACCAGCCAACAGCTGTGTGTACAATTTTTAGGATGCTTTGCAGCAACGCTGGATGCTCCGATAACATTTTACAAACTTGTGACTTCTACCACCCAAAAGGACAGGAGCAGCAGATGTATGGAAACACTATCACTTTCACGTTTCCCATCAAGCCACATACCCTCCTGACTTGGAATTATATCGTTGTTGCTGGGTTAAAATCCTGGAACACTCTTCCTAAAGATGTTGTGAGTGCCCCTACACCTGTAACAGTTTTGGAAGGTGGCTCACTGCTGTTTTCTTAGCCAGAGGTGATAAATTCTAGCGTAGGCTGTGATACACACAATCCAATGAACGAATAAAAAACAAAGTGGAGTTGAGGCAGAAGTCAGATGTGATTTTGTTGAACGGTAGGGCAGGCTCAAGAGAATGTACAGACTACTCCTACTTCTATTCCTTTTCTTACGTGCTATCGACTCTGCGTTAATGAGGAGCAGAATGATCTGACCTGAATTTGATCCCCTGGGACTTGCAAGGGAGTCTTTTCTCAAAGCTAATCATGAATTTAATTCCCAAATCAATGCACACACTGGCATCTGTTCTTCATTAAAATTAGTAGAATAACCCCATCACACTTTTTTGGTAGCCTGATATGAGTCTCTGACTTTCTATCCTAAATCTGGGCCAGGGAGGTTTGATTCTCTACATTGTTGTACAATGAGACAAATTATGCCTGTTTCTACCAAGGTCGATAGCAGCAGCTATCATAGTAATAATGATCAAGTTAAAAAGGCTTAATCCACGTGAAATAAGTAACTCTGAACTTGTGTTTATATTTATTGAAAGAAAAGCAATATCTCATTTTATTGACAATTGTGAGGAAGGGATGAAAAAAGCAAGGGAAAAAGTGAGAATTAGTAACCGTACCCATTGCAGGCAAATACATCAATGTGTGTGTCTGTTCAATGAGTCCTGACAGGTGAACAAAATCTTTAGCAAACCGGTTTATGTTAAGTTAATAAGAATTGACTGTACTTGTAGTTCCTCCGTACATGGAATGTGGCTGTCTCACTAATCAGATGAAAAGCAGAGATTTATGATTTCAAACAAGACTTTTATATTGTATATATGATTTTTTATGATCTCAAAATGGATTTATTTTAGGAACAGCAACTAATTTTTGCATAAAATATAATTTTTAATTTATTGCGTTTCTGATGAAGGCAATATTTTGCATTATGCAGAGAAAGTCCAGAAAAACATACATCAGGAAACTGATTCCAGCTGTCCTTCATTTTTCCCTGTTTTGTTGTCCGGAATTTTCAGATGATTCTTCGTTTAAAGAAGGAAATCCAGCAGCTAAAAGAGGAGCTGGCCATGGTCACTGGAGAGACAAGGGCTGACAACCTCTCACAGGAAGAAACACAGAAGTACCTTTTGTCTTTTTAAATTTTTTAAAAGAGCAAACCAATGCTAAGAGTTTCAAAATAAATGGTTTTATTGTTTTTGATAAAGTATTGGAATATAAATATACATTTAGCACATCTTGTTTAGGAACAAATGTCATTAAAAATCCCAAGGTTCTTCTATTTATTCAATGATGTGGCTAGGCCAGCATTTATTGTCCATTCCTAATTGCCATGGAGAAGACTTCTTTTGAGCCGGATTTTTGAATTGCTGCAGCCCTAGAGGTGTAGTGGGACCCATCGTGCTGCTAGAAATGGAGATCCAATTTAGCTCCAAGTCTGGATGGCATGTGGCTTGGAGGGAAACTTGTCAGTGCTGGTTTTCCCGTGCATATGCTACCCTTGTCCTTCTCATGTTAGTAGAGGTCATGGGCTTGAAGGTGCTGGCAAAGGAGCCCGAATTGCTGCAGTTCATTTTGTAGATGGTACATCCTGCTGCCACTGTGTTCCAGTGGCGAAGGGAGTGAATGTTGAAAATGGTAGCTGAGATGCCATTAATAGAGAACCTCATTGATATTGTAATATTTCATCCACATAAAGTATGTTCCCTGAGTGGGATGTATAGTTCTGTTAGCTGAATTGTCAATGAAAAATAAGGAACAGAAATGTTGTTTATGTACAGCAGGCAGTTAGCATCCTAAAGAAAAAAAAAGCCTAATTGATTTAACAATAATCCTTTCTCAGAATCTATGGTATGTATTTCCAGATTTCCATCATTTACAGGTTATCTCTTTAATTCTTCCATGTCCCACATCCAAATAGTATGAATAGTGGAAATCTGGATATTGAGTTCATTGGCATGGGTGTCAATCAACTTGCGCATATGTTTTTATTCTGAACAATTGAAGTTTGCAGTGTTCACAACAAACCTCGACACTTTGGCTCCTGTTTTGAAGGCTCAGCTCCTGTTTGCCATTGTAAACATGGTAACAGCAGAATCTTTACATTCCATCTAATCTGATTTGCACCTGGGTTGGGAATGCTTGTTATTGACCCAAGTTGCAATATGTGGAAGAGTTTTCTGTTCAAAGCACTCATATCTTTAATTGCTTATGGCACAAAATTCCCTTCATTGTACTGTAAAAAGAAACCAGTAATGTCTAAAATATTATTTCAAGTGTTAACACTGATGCAAGAATTAGTAGCAATAACTTTTCTTCCTCAGGAGCAGTAACATCGAGAGGTCAAAGTCTTATCTTTCCCTGTCCCAAATGGGCTATATATCTTACTCTGCAGCAGCTGCATGGCTCAGTTTCACATATTCAAGATATTGACAAAGAAATACGTAAGAGTTACAAGATAGAAACAGTTGAGTTACCTCATCTAGCTTGAGAACAATCATCCTTCAAAGAAGAAAATGCAAGATTACATTAAAAACAGCACCTTTCATGAGCTAAAGTGATCCCACGGTTTGCTTTCAGACAGGTACTGTTAAAGTGTAGGTGCTGTTGTATTGTAGAAGATGTGGCAGCCAATTTGCAAACAGCAAGTTCTCACAGACAGTAACATGGTAATGATCTAGTAACCTGCTTTTAGTGAGATTAGGAGAGAGAAAAATGTTGTTCAGGACTCTGAGGAGATTCACTACTCTTCAACAAAATAGTGTCAAAGAATCTACTTTTGAGGGCAGATATAATGTCTTATATCGAATATCTTTTCAGGGAAGCAAACCTGCCATCCTTACTTGGTTGGGCCTATATGTGACTCTGAACCAAAGCAAAATGGCTAACTCTTAACTGCCTTCTAATAGCCTACCAAGCCACTCAGTTTAAGGGGAATTGATAATGGGCAATAAATGCTGGCCTTTCCAACAATGGCAATATTCCATGAAATTATATAATGTGAAAAATAGCTCCTGCATTAGCACTGCTTCATTGAGTGTGCTAGAATCCATAGCCATTTGACTCCTCTGAGTATATGCATGTTAAACTGGGAGCACAAATAGGCCAGTCAGACTTCCAAGCTTGCTTGGAAGGGGTGTAGTTCTCAGTGCGTGTCCCCTTTCCCAATGCCGGGTCACTAAGTCAGGTACTGAGTGTTTCACACACCAATGTCAGTATGTTGAACCAGGCAGCAAAAGGCTAGAATTTACCATAAACATTAGTTTCCACTTTTCCTTCTGGTTCAACTTCTGTCTAGGAGCTAACATGTTACTGGGGAACATGTTAGAATCTGTTATAAAGGTTATAATAGCACAGCATTTAGAACTGTATAATATGATCAAGCGCAGTATGGCTTCATAAAGTAGAAATGATGCCTGACTAGAATTCTTTGTGAAAAGCAGGATAAATAAAGGGGGAGCAGTGGATGTAATATGTTTGGATTTTTGATAAGGTGCCACACATTAGGCTACTTTATAAGATATAAGCCTATCGTATTGGAGGCAGTATGTTAGCATGGATTGGCTAACTAATAGAAGACAGGGAATTTGGATAAAAAGGTGTTTCCAGGATGGTAACCTGTAACTAGTGGAGTCCCACAAGGATCCTTGCTGGGGATACAATTATTTACAATGTATAGTAATGAACTGGATGAGGAACGTGAATACACTATAGGTTTGTGGATAACGCAAAAATAGGTGGGAAGGCAAATGGTGAGGATGACAGAGTCTGCAGAGGGATGTTGACAAGTTAAGTGAGTGGGCAAAGAAAACTTGGCAGATTGAATATAAAGTGAGAAATTGTGAGGGTATGCACTTTGACAGGAAGACTAGAGGAGCTGAATATTATTTAAACATAGAAAGCCTGCAGAAAGCTAAGAAATAAAGGGATTTGGGAATCCTTGTCCATAAATCACAAAAGTTCATCTAAGTTCATCACATCCAAGTTCAGTTGATAGTAGAGAAAGCAAGTGGAATGTTAACCTTTATTTCAAAGAGAATGGAGTATAAAAGAAATTTTTCTGAAACTATGTAAGGCACTGGTATGACCATAACTGAAATACTGTGAACAGTTTTGGTTCCCTTATCTCATGAAAGATATATCGGCATTGGAGATGGTCCAGAGATGGTTTGCTAAGTTGATACCAGGCATGGAGGGACTGTCTCATGAGGAGAGGTTGAGTAGATTGAGTAGATTCTTGTTGGAATGTAGAAGAATGAGAGGCGACTTTATTGAAACAAAGAAGATTCTCAGAGGACTTGACAGGGTTGATGCAGAAAGGTTGTTTCCCCTTGTGGGGGAGTTGAGGACCAGAGGGCATAATCTCAGAGTAAGGGGTCACATATTCAGGACAGAGTTGAGAAGAAATTTCTGCACTGAGAGGGTTGTGAATCTGTGGGATTATTTACTACAGAGGGCAGTGAGGCTGTGTCATTAAGTATCCTTTTTTATAATTTATTCATTCATGGGCTGAGGACGTCACTGGCTAGGCCAACATTTATTGCCCATCCCTTATTGCCCACAGGGTAGTTAAGAGTCAACCACATTGGTCTGAGTCTGGAGTCACATCTCGGACAGACCATGTAAGGATGGCAGTTCTTCCCTAAAGGACATTAGTGAACCAGATGGGTTTTTGTGACATTCGAAAATGGATTCCCGGTCATCATTAGAATCTTAATTCCAGATTCCTTTTTTTAATGAATTCAAATGTCACTATCTGCCATGGTGGGATTTGACCGTTATCGAGGTCTCTGGTTAAAAGTCTTGCATTAACACCACTATGTCGTTGCCTTCCCTTTAAGGCTGAGATAGGCAGATTTTTAATCAGTAAACGTTATGGGGAGAAGGCAGGAAAATGGAGTTGAGGATTATCAGATCAGCCATGATCTCATTGAGAGGCAGAGCAGGCTTGATGGCCTGAAAGTGTGCTTCTGCTCATTCAACTTACGTTCTTAACATAGGAACAGGAGTAGGCCATTTGTCACATTGAGCCTGCCCTACAATTCAATACAATCATGGCTGACCAAACACTTCAGATATTCCTCTGGTGTTCGAACCCTCTGGCTACACAGATCATTTGCTTTCTTCATTGCCTGCCGCACCTACATGCTTCCTTTCAGTGACTGGTGCACAGGGAATAGTATTTTCCCTCCTGCCCTTAAATCTCACCAGTTTCCTCACTTTCATATTTTCCTTCAGTCTCTCTCTCTTTCATTAGATCTTGTGCTCCCCAACATTTTGGGATGTTTTTGTGTCCTCCTTTGTCAAGAAAGAACCAAAGTATGTATTTAATTTGTCTGCCATGTCTTTGTTCCCCTTTATAACTTCTATTTCTGATTATAAGGGACCTACATTTGTCTTCACTAATCTTTTTCTCTCCACATACCTAAAGAAGCTTTTACAATCAGTTTGTTTGTTCCCTGTAAACTTACTGTCTCACTCTACTCTCCCCGGCTTAATCAATGCCTTTGTCCTCCTTTGCTGACAACTAAACTTATCCCAATCCTCAGATCTGCTGCTTTTCTCAGCCAATTTGGTAGCCTTGGTAGCCTTCAGTGCCTTATTGACGAGGACATCTAGGACCTTTAGTACATCTACTTCTGCCAACCCCTCACTGTTTAAGGAATACTCTGTATGTCTGTTTCTCCTACGAAAGCAGATAACCTCTCATTTTTCTACATTATATGCCCACCTGCCATGTTCTTTCCCATTCACTAAGCCTACCAAATTGTCCTGAAACCACTTACAATCTTCCTCAGAACACATATTCTGACTTAGCTTTGTACAATCTCCAATCAAATCAAATTTGGAAATATTACATTTGATCCCTATCTTCAAATATTGATATATATTGTGTCCCTCACTAGTTATAGCCTACCAACATGAGAGTGGCATGTTTATTCCTACTTTCCATTTTCTGTTCCACCAACTCCTATCCCATATGTTTTACTTTTTCTAATCAGTCGCCTGTGGGGGAGTTTGTCGAAGGCCTTCTAAGTCTACCTTGTGCATCAACTCTCCTTTGTCAGTTTTATCGGTAATATCTTCAAACACTCAACAGTTCACTAAACATGATTTCCTATTCACAAAGCCATGCTGACTATATTCAATAAGATCGTTATCATCCAAGTGTCTTTTTATCCCATCCCTTATTATAAATTCTATGATTTTCCTACTCCTGATCTAGAGCTAACAGGTCTGCAGTTCCTGTTTTCCCTCCTGCTCACTTCCTTAACAGTGAAGTGACATTTGCTGCCTTCCAATTCACAGGAGTCACTATGAAGTTTGGAAGATAATCAACAATGCATCGACTATCTCAATAGCCACCTTCTTCAGCACTCTGGGATGTAGACTGTCAGACCCTGGGTTTTATCAACCTTCAGCCCCATTAATTTCTCAAGTGCAATCTTCATAGTAATGCCAATTCTCTATTCCCAATTACACGTTCTCCTGATTCTGCCTGTAATGGATCCACATTCGGTTTAGCCTCATGTTTCCTTTTTAGGTACTGAAAGAAGCTTTTCCAGTCTGATGTTTTTGCTAGAGTGCATTCATATCTAATCTCCCTTCCCTGATCAGTTTCTTTGCTCTTCCTTTGCTGTATTCTAAAAGTCTCCCAATTTTCAGAATTAGTTCTATTTTTGTTAACTTCATAGGCAGTTTATTTAGTATTGTACAATCCTGAACTTCCTTTGTCAGCCATGGGTGACATTTTTTTGAATTTTTTTGCGCTTTGAAGGAATATATTGTTGCTGTAAGCCATGCAATAGTACTTTAAAGACTGGCCATTACCTATGTACAGTCATGTCTTTTAATACATTTTCCCAGTCCACTTCAGCTAACTTGTGACTCGTGCCTTCATATTTGCCCTTTCTCAAATTTAAAACCCTTGCTTCAGCATAGACTGTATCACTTTCAGAAATAACATTATAATTCTACTGTATTATGGTCACCCATTCTTCAAGTTTCTTTTAAGATTCTTAATTACAAATAAAAATAGAAATTGCTGGAGAAACTCAGCAGGGTTGGCTGCATCTATGGAGAAAAACAAAGTTCACGTTTTGAGTCCAGTGACCTCTCTTAGATGATTGTTAATTCATCTTTTTTTTAAAATTGCATAATATTAAATCTAAAACAGCATAACAAGGTGTAGAGCTGGATGAGCACAGCAGGCCAAGCAGCATCAGAGGAGCAGGAAGGCTGACGTTTCGGGCCTAGACCCTTCTTGCCTGCTGTGTTCATCCAGCTCTACACCTTGTTATCTCAGATTCTCCAGCATCTACAGTTCCTACTATCTCTAAAATAGCATGCCATCTTACTGGCTCATCAACATATTTGCTCAAGAAAACCAGCTGTAACACAGTCCAGAAACTAGTCCTCCACAGCTTTAGTGCTCACTTGGTTTACACAGTCTATACTATAATCACCGATGAATAATGAGTTGCAATGCTGCATCTGATGATTGTAATGAGGACTGCTAGGTGGACCTCACAGAATATGTGTTCCCTGATTGGGGCTGTTAACTTGGTCCAATTGGGGAGCCCTGGCTGACAGATAAACAGAGGAGTATCAGACATTCTGACACTCTGTGAGCTGACTTTGAGGGACCACTGTCAAGAACTTTCCACTTGTAAATGGGATGATGTTGATGGGATACTGGGTTCTGTGGAGTTATTTCAGTGGCGACGAGAGTAAAGCACATTCCTGAAGAAACTCGCTCGTAACAGTTGACTTCGAGGTGGGGTGAGCATTTCTGGATTCATGCCGTTATTTGGGAAGCTTGACTCGTTTGACCCTGCTGTCAAAGACTGGACCGAGTATGCGGAAAGGATGTGTTATTTTTTCCAGGCAAATTACCTTGGGGCAGATGAAAAGCAAGGAGCAATACTCCTGACAACTTGTGGACCTGAAGCTTTTTCGGTTTTTAGGAGCCTATCTTTCCCTGAGGCACCAGATACTAAAATCTTTCAAAAGTTGATGGTAGTTAAGGAATATTATGACCCCAAGCCACCTCTAATTCTGGGATGCTATTGTTTTTATTTGGAAATCCGAGAACCAGGGGAATCCTTATTGGGATTTTTGACTGGGTTAAGACAACTGGTAGAGGCTTTGGTTTAATCCTTAATGAGAAGGGCAGAGGTGCGGGAAACGCAAGAGATGCGGTCGAGAGCATTTTCGACCACCGAAGGAAGGAAGTTGCGGTCCTTGAAGTAGGAGGACATCTGGGATGTGCAGTAGTGGAACGCCACATCTTGGGAGCAGTCGGGGAGGAGGCGGAGGAATTGGGAGTAGGGGATCCCATTCTTGCAGGAAGATGGGTGAGAGGAGGTGTAGTCTAGGTAGCTGTGGGTGTCGGTGGGCTTGAATTAGATGTCGGTTTCGAGGCGGTCACCAGGGATGGAAACAGAGAGGTGCAGGAAGGAGAGAGAGGTATCAGAGATGATCCAGGTGAACTTGAGGTTGGGGTGAAAGGTGTTAGTAAAGTTGATGAACTGTTCAAGATCCTCGTGGGAGCACAAGGCAGCACCGATACTGTCATCGATATAGCAGAGGAAGAGGTGGGGGATAGTGCCAGTGTAGCTGCAGAAGAGGGATTGTTCCACGAATCCTACAAAGAGGCAGGCGTAGCTTGGGCCCATGCGGGTTCCCATGGCCACCCCCTTAGTCTGTAGGAAGTGAGAGGAGTTAAAGGAGAAGTTGTTAAGGGTAAGGATGACAACACCTGGCTGCGAACCATTTCAACTCCCCTTCCCACTCCCTAGGTGACATGTCCATCCTGGGCCTCCTCCAGTGTCACAGTGATGCCACCTGGAAACTGGAGGAGCAGCACCTCATATTCCGCCTTGGGAGCCTACAGCCTGATGGCCTAAATGTGGACTTTACTAGTTTCAAAATCTCCCCACCCCTGGCCTCATCCCATGACCAACCCTCCCTCTCATACCCGCCTCCTTGATCTGACACAACATGTCCATCTTCTCTCCCACCTATACGCCCCTGCCACTAACCAATCCCCACTACTGCCTCCCTGCACTCACCTATCACCATCCCACCTACCTTCCCCAGCCCCAACCCTCCTCTCTCTATTTATTTCAGAGCTCCCTTCCCCCTCCCCCATTTCTGAAGAAGGGTCCTGACCTGAAACATTAACTTTCCTGCTCCTCTGATGCTGCCTGGCCTGCTGTGTTCCTCCAGCTTCACACTGTGTTAACTCTGACTCCAGCATCGGCAGTTTTTACTATCTCTGACTGGATTCGGTATACCTCCTCTTCCACACTACACTTGAGGAAGGAGCAGAGCTCGGAAAGCTAGTGTTTTCGTGTAAATCTGTTGGATGATAACCTGCTTTTGTGTGATTTTTGACGTTGTCCACCCCAGTCCAACACCGGCACCTCCACATCATACTTCCTATCTATGTTATCGGTACCAATGTGAACAATGACTTGTGGCTGATCAGTGACCAAGGACATAGATTTAAGGTAAGGTGGAAGGAGCTTCAGAGGGTATCTGATTTTTTTTTTCATCCAGAAGGTGGTAGGAATTTAAAACTCAGTATCTGTAAGTGTGGTAGATGCAGAAAGCCTCATGTCCTTAATGTAGTATTTAAATGTGCATTGGTGATGTCACCTCATACGAAGCTATGGAAAATGGGATTAGAGTAGTAAGGTTATATTTGACCAGTACAGACTGGATGGGCCAAAGGGCCTTTTTCTCTGCTGTCAACCTCAATGACTTTGACACTTCATGGTGCTTCGTCATCAATACCATCTGCCTCATTCTCAGAGTTTGAAAATTTGTAACTCATACCTATTACTTGTGAGGAATGCATCTTTATCATCTGATTCCCATATTGTATGATGAAAGTTTTCCCATCACAACTTACAAGGTTTCCTTGTCTTTTCCATTTCTTGTGCCGTTCTCCTAGTAAACTGTAATACCAGATCTGAAACCTTGCTAGATGGTCTGGAATAATGTTTCAATGTTGTGTAATTTTTTTTCTGATAGAATCATGGAACAGAGTCATAGAATCCCTACAGTGCAGATAGAGGCCATTCAGTCCATCAAGTCTGCACTGCCCCTTTGAAGAGCATTCCACTCAGACCCATCCACCCCACCCTATCCACATAACCCTGTATTTACCATGGCTAATCCACCTAGCCTGCACATTCCTGGACACCAAAAGGCAATTCATTTAGCTGATTGCTCAGCTTTACCAAATTATCATTCCTGAGGTGAAAACAGGTAGAACTTTTATTTACTTTGCCCCTGTTTTTGTCTGCTTTGCCCACAATTTCCAAATAACATTTCAGCCAATCAGTGCCACACACTATTGAAGTACAGCCACCATCTGTTATGGCACAAATGAATGAATCAACAACTATGGACTGTTACATTTCCATCTGATATTATTACTGAACTATCAGATCCCAGGCAGGATCCTCGTCTGAAAGAAAATATTTTGATTTGTTTTGGTTTTAATGAAGATAGCCTTGTTGAAACATAAACATACAATGGTGCAGATTTTGCTTTAGCAATAAAACAGAGGTTTGTTACAAAAGAAAACATAAAATAGAATAAACCCAACCATCAATTTATAGTACAAATTCAAAGATTTTTAAACACACAATAAAATGATATTAATCCCAAGATTCCTCAATAAATTGAAAAGAACCAAAAGACCTTTTCTATAGTATCCAAAACACCACTGATACAGTACACAAGAACCCCTGTATCTAACACTTTGGTAGGTTTAACTCACTTGTGACTTCAATTTTTAGATTGGAACTGCAGATAGTTTCTTCCTGGAGCTATCATTGGCCTGCTCAAGTGTACTCAGCTTTAAATAATATCTCGAGCATTAAATCCCAAAACCTTTGATTTGGGGCTAATATTAATTATGCACTCTTAAGGTAATCTGGTTCATTATATATCCTTGCCTTTTCAGGGGCCCTTTTCTGCAGAGCCATCCTATTCCAAGGACTTCACAGGACGCTCCATTCAAAGTCAAAAAGTAAAACTAAATGTTTCCCTATATCACTTAAGGTTGCTTAAAAAAAAGGTTCTGAATATCTAATAAACCTAAATATTCTGTTATTTACCATGCTGGGTTGCAAAACATTCCAATAAACAGAAGCTCATTAATAATGCACAAAACCCATTCAATCGGAACCTAGATCTCAAAAACTGTTTTTAAAAGAAATCACCATGGCTCAGAAATACTTGAAGTTAATTATTAACTTCAGATAAAGAGAAAACTCCCAAGTTACTAACTCAAAAACCAGAAACTTAAACCAACAAATAATAGATAAAGAATTTGAATCACAATATCCACCTAAGTCTTTGTCACCAGCACAATTATTTTCATGCTGCTCATCCCTATATTTAGGCTCAGAACTAGTTTCATGTGTTGCTTCAAATACTTCACTCTTCATACTTAGGCCATTCCTGACATTTTCACATTGAAAACTTCTGTACATTATGTTCTGTGCATTCGTGGAGTTCGATTGTTGTTGGCTATCACCCCAATCCTGCATTTTCCCTTGATTCAGAAATGTATTAAAAGCATGACCAATCCTGTTCAGGTGCCTTTCAGCAATTATAGAGTCATATTCATTGATTGATTGATTGATTTATTGTCATGTGTAGTGAAATACAGTGAAAAGCTTTGTTTACAAGCAGTACAGGTGGATCATGGTAAACAAGGATGTATAAATCAGAGGTTGTAAAAAGACTTAGACAGAGGCATACGGGTTACATCGCACAGGGTGTGCATTAGACGAGATCAGCGTTAGCAAGATTCACACTATTTGAAGCTAGAGAGTCCATTCAAATAATGGCTAGGAAGAAGCTGTCCCTGAACTTGCTGATGCATGTCTTCAGGCTTCTCTGCCTTCTGCCTGATGGAAGAAGTTTTAGGAGAGTATTGCCGGGGTGCGATGGGTCTTTGATGATGTTGGTTGCCTTTCCGCAGCAGCGAGCCGTGTTAAATAGAGTCCATGGGATGGAAGATAGAGATAACAAGGTGTAGAGCTGGATGAACACAGCAGGCCAAGCAGCATCAGAGGAGCAGGAAGGCTGATGTTTTGGGCCAGATGGAAGGTTGGCTTCTGTGATGATCTGGGCTATGCACACCACCTTCTGTAGTTTCTTATGGTCCTGGGCAGAGCAGTTGCTGTACCAGGCTGTTATGCTCCCAGACAGTATGCTTTCAACGGTGCATCTGTAGAAGTTGGTGAGGATTCTTATGGACATTCCAAATTTCCTGAGCTGCCTGAGGAAGAAGAGGCTTTGTTGTACCTTCTTGAATTGAATATCCTTTATTGTTACATGTGTTCAATGTAAAATACAGTGAAAAGTGTGTACGGTTGCTGTGCATAAGCGTCATTCACATTAATTTAGAATAAAGTAGTTAAAAAAAAGATAATTTAAAGAGGGTCCAAACTTTCCTCCTCCACTGTTACAGAATGCCACCACCAGAGTCCTGCTCCAGGCCTACCAGCCCACACTGTGCCACCAAGAATGTCTCACCCCGGACTTCTCAGCCCAAGCCATGCTGCCGGGAGTGTCCCTTGGTCCCTCCATCACTCCGAGGACGGAACACCCCACTGCCACCCCACCCCGGCCATCGCCGCCTCGAGCTGCCTGCTCCTGCACTCACTGTCAGCCGCCTCAGGCTGCCTTTTCTCACTTGCCTCGGTCTGCCTTCTCCTGCTTGCCTCGGGCTGCCTTCTCCCTCCCGCTACCGCTTGTGCCGCAGGCTCATGCTAGCTGCCTGTGTAACGGTCCGGGTCTGCTTCCCCACGCTCTACTGCGGAGCTCTTCCCTGTGCTGCTTCTGGGCTCACTGCTCACGGTGTTCTGGGGGAGAATGGCTCGATACTGTGGATCTGCCATCGGCTCTGGTGCTGAGAGTCAAGAGGAAGAAAGAAAAAAGAGGAAATAAAGGAAAAGGAGGAAAAAGAAAAAGCGGAGCAGAGAAGCCCAGCAGAGTTTGTTGGTTATCATCACTCTGAGGAACCTGACATCCTCCACCCCCCCCAACCTCAGTTCTGTTAATGTAGATGGGGCCGCACTCTCCTCCTTTCTTTCTGAAGTCAATGATCAGTTCTTTAGTCTTGCTGATGTTGGGAGAGAGGTTGTCATACAACATGCAAACAGACCCTTCGGTCCAACTAGTCCATGTTGATCAAGTTTCCAAAACTAAACTTGACCCATTTGCCTGCTTTTGGCCCTTGTCCCTCTAAATCTTTCCTATTCATGTACCTGTTCAAATATTGTAACTGTTGTACACGTATCTGCATCCATCACTTCTTCTGGTAGTTCATTGCACATTTGAACCACCCACTGTGTGAAAAAAATTGCCCTTTTAAATCTTTCCCCTCTCACCTTAAAAATATGCCCTCTAGTTTTGAACTTCCCCACCACAGGGAAAAAGACCTTTTCTATTTACCCTATCTGTGGTTGTCACGATTTTATAAACCTCTATAAGGTCACCCCTCAACCTCCTACGGTCCAGCAAAAAATCTTATCAATCTATCCAGCTTCTCCTTATAACTCAAAGCCTGCAGTGTTGATAATGTCCCTGTAAATATTTCCCGCACCCTCTCCAACTTAATAATATCCAATTTCATCCTTTCACCTATAATGAAGTCCCTTTCACCTCCCCGAGTCAGTAATCATAGTAATCAGTTTTGAGGAAGGTTCGCTGGACCCAAAACATTAACTCTGATTTCTCTGCACAGAAATTGCTGGAGCTTTTCTGCAGTGTCCTGCAATGATAGCTGGAAATGATTGTCTTCCTAAACTTTTTTAGGGCAACAGCTATTTTTTTCAAAAAGAGAGTCATTACCATAAAATTGAAGAATTGTCAAAATTAATAGACTGTCCATGTAAGATTAGTGTGCAATCTAGTAGTCTAAATGTCAGCAGACTCCAGAATCCATAGATTGAATTTCTTTTCCCTTTTATATAACCTCTCAAATTCCATGATATATCCTTCAATGGACTGACTGACCATCTGCTGAAATTTATCATATATTGACCACAACTTGCACACTTCTGCTTTGTAAACTCATATTAGCATCTCCAGTCCGTCTTTGGTATGTAGATGTGTTACATCCAGTTCTGAAAATGCTGTTATTAATTTGACTCCTTCCTGGTAAGGATAAAGCCAAAACCATATCTTGCTCTGTCTTGGTTAGAAAAGTGACCTAATGTCCACATCTCCACCTTATCCTTCCACTGCTTGTATGTCTCCAGTTCTGAAAATAACAGTAGATAATTTATTACTCTGTAGTGTAACTCTGCCATTTCACTTTTAAAAGCCACTGGGAGCTTTGCTTCTGCTGGAAACTGGAATTACTTTAAGTTTCTTTATCTTCCCATTTGAAGAAGTTGAGGCTGCTAAAATGTTTTATATACCAACCAATATTTAGATGTTAAATTACGCTGCACAAGACTTTGAGATCTTTTTGAGAATTCAGCTTTCTTTTTTCAAATCAACCAGTTTAGAGTTATTATTACACACTTCTGGAGCAGGTCGGACTTAAATCCAGGCCCACTGGTCAAGAGCTGGGGACATTACCACTGCACCACAAGTGGAGATGTTGAGATGGAGAGTCCTTCGTGGTAAGGTAACCTCAGCCAATGTGGGAATTTGGTTGGTATGACTCTGTATTGTAATCCAGCCATCTAGCCAACTGAGCACCTGAGGAGCCTTAGTCTTCTGGATGGTAGTGGTCATGGATTTGGAACATGCTGTCTAAGGACCCTTATGAAATTTTACTGAGGAGTCCTGCCCCCACAGCGAAGGGTCAGTTGCAGCACTTTAGCATACCACTTGCTGCCATAAAACATCTTACATTTCAACTTGCTTCCTGTAACAAGGAATTAGCTGCTTTAAAGTTTGTCCGGCTTCAACACTAACTAACTTCTGCGCTCTATATCTTGCTATGGATTACATCTTGACATCATTTTTGTAGGCTAATTGGAATGTTTGATGTTGTAAATCTCAAAAACCTTAAACATCTGTCATGTGCTGAACTCAATCTGCATGAATAACAATTATTGTGCATAACTTATATGGTGCAAATCCATCCCTTGCAATTACTATCCTTCTTCTACATTATAAACAATGCGCTTTGTATTGTATTGCAAGTCAGGTAGTGGAGCTGAGTATCTTTTGTAGAACTTTTCCACAAAATTGAGCTTCAACTTAAATGTCACGGTCTAGTTGATTATGTGTTATTTGCATGTTCAGGTTGCTAAAAAAATTCCATATGAAAGTTACAATTGTGCACTTTTAATCCTCCTTCAACCAACAAAAAAATTGAAGAACTGAATTTATCCCATATGTCATGAACAGTTCACTGCTGTGCTGCTATTTGTGCCTACGTAACATCAGTGACTGCACATTGAAATTACTTATCAGGCATGAAATACATTGGAACATCCTGAAGGTATAAAGAGCTCTTCATAAAAGTATGTTAGTTTCTCCCACCTGTTCTTCATCAAATTGTAGTTCCAGCACTGCTGTTGCTATGTAAGGAAGGTAAAACATTTTGTTGAAAAATGTTGAATATATTTGATGGACAGTTGCTCTAGAATAATGTCAGACACACAGAAAAAGCTGCATCTTCCAGGGAATAACATTGAACCACCTTCACGGTTAAAGATCTGTGTAGGAATTTAACAGAAAAACAAAAGTAGACATTTTGTACAGATGTGCCAATGAACTCTTTATGAAGGCTGGCCAGCTTACTGTTTATACAATTTGTGTAAATCATGTCCACAAGCACGTGGATGTGAAACACGTCAGCTTGCTTTTTGGCTTAATTGAAAACAGGTTTTCCTGTAAAACAGTAGATAAAAGTGAAAACTTTTTAAACAGCAAAATCCTCATGACCCTTTAGCTGCAGTAGAGACACAGATGAAATATTGGGCAATGTGGATAAGTGCTAAGACTATGTGTTATTAAGAGTTATGTCCTATAGGGGCTAAGCAGGATACATGACAAAATAATAGGATACAACACTTAACCAGCAGACAGATCTGTTAATATGACAAATTAATGACTGCTATTGTTATTTAGAATAATTGTAGTTTCCAATTAGTGTTTAAGTGATTTCCTTGGATGCAAATAAAAATCAATACAAACAAAATGCTAACCACGCAGATTAAATTAACAAATATGGGAATACAGCTAGATTTCAAATGTATTTATATCCCCTTGTTCTAGATTCTTCAGCCACTAGATACAGTTTATTATATCTACCTTATCTCATTCCTTTATTGCTTGAACATTTTTAGAACATTGTCTTATAATAATCTCTACTCCATTGAAAATGGAATTTTTCAAGAGTAAGATGAGTTGCATGGGCAGGAAGTTCAATATTGCTTCATATTATAACCAAAGTACAAATCCCTTGATTTCTCAACAACCTATGGTCATGATGAGCAAGATTTCCCTCTAAAGAAATGTTTTTCTTTTTTGCTCATTTAAGGGATGTAGACTACGCTGGTTAGGCTAGCATTTATGTGCTGTTCTGGTCATCACACGATAGGAAGGATGTGATTGCAAAGAAGATTCATGAAGATGTTCCTTGGGTTAGAACATTTTATGAAGTGATACTGGATAAGCTTAGGTTGCTTTCTTTAGCCGAGAAAGCTGAGGGATAAACTGATTAAGATGCATAAGGTTATGAGGAGCATGGGCAGGGTAGATAGGATGCAGCTGTGCTCTTAGTTGAAGGGTCAGTAACAAGGGGGCATAATTTTAAAGTGATAGACAGGATGTTTAGTGGGGATTGGAAGAAAAGTTTCTTCACTCAGCATGGAGGGAATTTCAAATGAGCTGCTTGGGAGGGTGGGTGAGGCAGAAAACCTCGTAACATTTAAAAAGTACTTGGATGCGCAGTTGAAGTGTCATAGCATTCAAGGCAATTAGCAAAGTGCTGGCAAGTAGGACTAGTGTAGATTTACAGCAATATTTGTCAGTGCAGATTTGTCGGGGTGAAGGGCCTCTTCTGTACCATGTGATTCTATGATTATGTGATTCTTCGTGTTACTTGATAGTTGATAAGCCCTTCAGTTACTTTGGCGATGTGGAGTAGACCCAAAGGATGGTAATTCACTGGCATCTATTTGTCCTGCCTTTTGTAGACCAGACATTGATGGATAATTTTCCACATTGTCAGGTAGGTGCTGATGTTGTAACTGTATTGGAATACCTTGACTAGGGGTGTGGCTAGTGGGTGATAATTCACGAGTCATCAGGTTGGCTGATCATTCTAGGCAGTGCCAGAGTGGGATTTCTTAGTTGTGGCACTTCATGAATTGTAAAGTCTGTCACTTACTCCTTCAATACCTTGACATGTGATCCAGTGAGCTTTCTTGCTGGTGGGCTGGGCAGGCATACCCTTAATGATACTCAATACGGAATGAAATAAATCCCAAGTCACCATATCGCATTAAGTTTTTTGTTTCGTTCATGTTGGATTACATTTCTTTAGTTTTAAAAATCAAAAACACCTCAAAAGCCCTTTGTCATATACTGCCCTGATGACTGCTCAGTCCAGGCAGTTCACTCTCTTCTGCTGAGATTGCATTCCACTGTATTCCTGAAGTCACATTTACAGGAACAATTCTAACTCTTTTATCGATTCCTATTAAGCTGGCAGTATCCTATTTCTCAGATCTCTGATACTTCTCAGCTGCACCATGCAAATACTGCTTCTGGCTTTTTTTGCAATTTCACGTTTGTTATTGTGAAAATTTTACTCTTTTAAATCTCATCAATATTGGAGAAATATTTTCCCACTAGCTTTTTTTTGTGGCTCAGATTATGGCATTGTTACTGAGTCAGGAACATGGATGTGGTCCCACTGCTGAACCGTAATAAAATATGGGTAGGTAACTAAAATTTTGCAGAAAAATGCCTTTTTTTAAAATGGAAAACTGTTCCAATTTTTCCATCGTTGTCATCACAACTATCTACTCTTCCTCATGTGAGGAGTTGTCTCATGTTTCTGTTAATGCCAAAAATTCGATGATAATGCTTATGATATTTTGATTAACCCATTATTCACTTGAGTCTAATTTGTGAGACATGCTAGATTATTTGTCTGTAGGTTAATCAAACTCAAGATGTACACAAAACTTTGGGCAGGTATGAGTAGATAATGTTATAGAGTTGACATAGTATTTTTTATCCCCTCAGGAACCTCAGCACCCTAATTCTGAGTAACATTATGATCAGTTAAATTAGAATAGATTATGGACAAAAGCAAAGTGCAGCTAATGCCACAAATATGAAATAAAAAGCAGAAAATGTTGGAAATATTCAGCAGTCTGGTAGTATCTGAGGAGTGTGAAATAGTGATTAGCCCTTCCAATGAACTGTTTATAGTGCTAGGCACTCAAATCAAAATGTCCCTAATCTAAACAAAGTCCCTTAACCTGAAACATTAATGCAGAGCAGAATCTTCTAGAAGCTTGAGTGACATGGGCTTCTCCGCGATATGAGGCAGAATTGGATGAGAAATCGGATAAGGCCTCTTGATGTCAGGAACAACTTATTGTGTAGATAATGATATAGAGTTATTGTATCTTTTATCTTATGTGCTGAGCAGCAAGGCAAGTTTCTTTTTAGGTAGCAGTGAGAAATTAAGAGGGATAATAGCTTGTTATTTGCAATGCAACTCATTAATAATCATCTTCCCATCTTACCAAATGTGCTCAATAGGCTAGATTGAAGATTCTCAACATGGAAGTCAGAGCAGGTCCCAGACAACTTCAACTCGCTGCTGGCTGTGAAGAGCCTCCATGTTGCTCAACACCAAACAGCATCTCAAGGCATGGGCCAAGGCCACCATTTGCACCAACCCCTTGTCCATAGACATTGACATCTGACATTTGCAACCTCTCACACCCAATTTGTGACCTGTCCAATACACTGACAGACATCTTTGGATGCATTGACTTGGACTGTAAGGTGCACTGGCAACTGACATTGAACGCCTGTTGGAAGGACGTTTGACGTACAGGGACACACACTCAGCTCATCGATTGGACCATGCTGCATCTCACGGCTGCTCACTTGCTCTCCTAGTGCTCACTCACTTAGCACCTACCTACATGGTCGTAGCATCTCTGTCTTATCTTACCAATTAATACAGTCACATGATCAGGTAGCTTGCCTTCTTGATCAACAGTCATCAGTCAAGAATATGCACGTTTCTTTATGGCACATAGAGTCATATAGCACGGAACCACACCCTTTGGCCTAACTTGTCCACGGTGACCAGGTTTCATAGAGTCATAGAGCATGGAAACAGACCCTTCGGTTCAATTAGTCCACATCAACCATGTTCCCAAACTAAACTAGTTCCACCTGCCTCCACTTGGACCATATGCAGCTTTATAGAACTTTAATTAGGTGACAGTTGGAATATTACGTACAGTTCTGGTCATCACACTACTAGAAGGCTGTGGATGCTTTGGAGAAGGTACAAAAAAGGTTTACCAGAATGTTGTCTGGTATGGGGGATTTTAGCTATGAAGAAAGGTTGACTAGACTGGACTTGTTTTCACTGGAACGCAGGAGATTGAGGGGCGACCTAATAGAAGTTTATAAGATTGTGTATGGATAGAGTGGAAAGCATGAGGCTTTTTCCCAGAGTGGAGAGGTCAATTACTCGGGGACACAGTTTCAAGGTGCGAGGGGGGAAGTTTAAAAGAGTGTTCGAGGCAAAGTTTTTCACACAAAGGGTGGTGAGTGCCTGGAACGTGTTGCCAGAGGAGCTGGTGGAAGTAGACACAATAGCAGCATTCAAGAGGCACCTGGATGAATCCATGAATAGGAAGGGAATAGAGGGATACAGATCCTGTAAGTGATGACAGTTTTAGCATGGAAGCGCAAAATGTGGCATCACAGGCTTAGAGGGCCGAAAGGCCTATTCCTGTGCTGTATTGTTCTTTGTTCTCCTTGGTTTTGTTTAATCCTCCAAACCTTTCCTATTCTTGAACTTATCCAAAAGTTTTTTAAATGTTGTAACTGAACCTGCATCCATCACTTTCTCTGGCAGTTCATTCCACACATGAACCACACTCGGTGTAAAAAATTGTACGTCCTGTCCTTTTTAAATCTTGCTCCTCTCACCTTGAAAATAAGCCCCTTGGATTTGAACTCCCCCACCCTAGGGAAAAGACCCCTGTCATTCACCTTATCTGTACCCCTCATAATTTTATAAACCTTAATAAGGTCACCACTCAACCTCCTATGCTCCATGGAAAAAAGTCCCATCCTATCCAGCTTCTCCTTATAACTCAAACCTTCCATTCCTGACAACATTTTGGTAAATCTTTTCTGAACCCTCTCCGGTTTGATCATGTCCTTTCTATAACAGGGTGACCAGAACTGCATACAGTATTCCAGAAGAGGCCTCACCAACGTCCTGAACAACCTCAGACATGATGTCACATCTCCTATACTTGCTCTGACTGATGTAGGCAGCATGCCAAATACGTTCTGCACCACCCTGTTTACCTGTGACGTCATTTTCAAGGAACTATGTACCTGCACCCCTAGGTCTTGTTGTTTGACAACACTCCCCAGGGCCGTACCATTATCTGTGTAAGTCTTGCCCTGGTTTGTCTTACCGAAATGCAACACCTTGTTTTTATTTGCACTAAACTCCATCTGCCGTTGCTTGGCCTATTGGCTCAGTTGATCAAGATCCCGTTGTGCTTTTAGATAACCTTCTTCACTGTCTACTGTACCACCAATTTTGGTATCATCCGCAAACTTACTAACCATGCCTCCTATATTCTCATCCAAATCGTTTATATAAATGATGTACAACAGTGGGCCCAGCACCAATCCTTGCAGGACACTGCTGGTCACAGACCTCCAGCCTGAACAACAACCCTCTACCACCACCTTTTGTCCCTTACCATCAAGCTGCTTTTGTATCCAATTAGCTAGATTTTCCTGGATCCCATGTGGTCTAACCATACTAATCAGTCTAATGCAGAACTGCTACGTCAATCTTATAAATGCATCATGTGCGTGAAACTTAAGTGGCAAACACACCGCATTTGTAGCAACAAGACTTATCTTAAAAGCTTAGGGGAGTAGTTCCCACCGAAGGCCATGGAGGCACCCCTCAGTTAGGAGGTCCTGGCGGAGAAAGTTAAGGGCAGCCTCTGATACCAGGCCATGGTCAGGTGTCTGATGAGAGTGATCTGGATTAGGGGGTCCATGCCTCTATAGTCCAGTGAGTGAGTCATGGTCAGTCCTGTGACTGCATAGCAGCCAGTCTGGCAGGAGGACTAACGTGATTGGAGAGATGTATAGCGATCAGTCAGAGGTCAGAAGTGTTCGGATAAAACCTAAAAGAGTTTACTTAAAGGTCCGTACAGTGAAATTCAGATGTATAATAACTTCAGGAAGAAGCTATCTGCATTTCCAATCTAAAAGTTGATGTCACAAATAATTTATACCTTTTACTGAGGTATTAGATGTACGGGTGTGAGTGTTGTATAAGTGGTGCATTTGGGTACTGTACTTGCATATGGTTTGGGTATTGTACAAAAGTATTCATTCAATTTATAAAGGAGTCCTTTGGGATGAATTGGATTATATTTTTACTTTGTGTTTAAAAATCTTTGATTTTTTAGTGATAAACTTCTATTTTATTGTTAAAGCAAAATCTGCAGCTTGGTCATCGTTACAGTCACAGAGTCACACAACATGGAAACAGACCCTTCAGTCCAACCAGCCCATGCTGAACATAATCCCAAACTAAACTAGTCCTACTTCCCTGGGCTTGGCCCATATCCCTCCAAACCTTTCTTATTCATGAACTTATCTGAATGTAACTGTCATAAACCTAGAAATAAATCCAGAAATAAGCTTTAATCTCAAGTGCAGCTACAAATCCATGCTACTTCCAGTCCACCATTTTAGAATGTTATGTTTCAGTGGGAGACCACTTTTAATAATAAAACAAAACAAAATATGATATGTCAAGCCAGATTTCTGTTTGGGATCTGAATTGTCTCGGTAATACTGTCAGCTGTGGTCAGAACAAACAGCACTGAGTTGGAAATATTATCATTAGATGAAGCCAGGTCAAAATTCTGGAACTCCTACCCTAATGGCATTGTGGGTTTACCACCATCAAATGGATTGCAGCGGTTCACACAACTGACGCTGACTCTCAAGGGCAGCTAGGCAATAAATGCTGGTTCACCCAGTGACGCTCACATCCCATGAATGAATAAAGAAAAAGTGGAGCATAAAATGTCCCTTTTGCTTTGACCGTGTTATATTATACATGACTTATGCCCGACAGCTTGGTTGCCAAAATGCTGGAATTGCTTCCATGATTCAGGAACAGGAAATTACCGTGAAAAAGAGAAGTACAAAATAGGCTGTAGCAGGAGTAACAAAGAGGCTTTACAGAGGTGAAAGAAAGGATTGCTTTGTTTACAGCTATGACTAGAGCAATTTTGATAATTATTTTCTCATTTTGTTGAAGTAACAGTTTAAAAGATTTAAAAATACATGCAAACACACACACACACACCAGTATTTTCTGCACTGTGCCTGTACCAATTGCATGGAAACAAAAGTAGAATGTGTGTCTTGGAGACATGCCAGAACCTGCTTTTGTAATCAGAAAACTCAATATGTATAGATGTAAGTACATAATGGTTGTGTGCTGGACAGTGCAACTGGCCTGGTTAGGAACACTTTTTCAAAACATCAGTTCTTAAAAGTATTATTTCAAAATGATACTTACTCAAAGTAACCTTTAAAATGATCAGTAAATTTTATCCTCCGGTTAAAATAATTCATAATGAGATGGAGGATACAGTGTAACATTTAAATATAATGGAACATAGGTAACAGATCCAACTCTGAAATTTGGAGGCAGTTTTGTGAATCCCTGTTCCAAGACAAGAAAGTTGAAAAGAGACTTGACTTTATATCTGTGGCACATTCGAAAATACTTTGTTCCTAATGGTGGTGATTGTTTTAAGTTCCTCCATTTCTATAACTTTTGCATTGCCTGTTATTTTGGAATGGTTTCAATGTCCTGCACCATGAAAACTGAAGCAAAATATTGATTTTGTATCTCTGCCATCTCTGTGGTCATTGTTATTAATTCCCCTGTCTCATCCTCTAATGGATCAACATTTGCTTTCACTACTGTCTTCTTTTTGATATACTTACAGAAGCTTTTACTATCTGGTTTTATACTTTGTGCTAGTTTTCTTTAATAATTTCCCTTTGCTCTGTTTGTTACTTTTCTCAAAATTCTTTATTGGTCTTTAAAAGTTTCCAATTCCTCCACCAGGCCACTGACTCTTGCATTATTGTATTCCTCAGTGTTTGCCTTTATGTCATCTTTAACTTCCCCCCTTAGGCATGAATGTTTTTTTGCTTCCTCTTACACTCTTTCTTCCTCTCTGGAATACATTTTAGTCGGGAGAATTTGACTATCTCTTTAAATGTTTGCTACGATTCATCATCTGTTCTACTTTTTAGTCTTTTTTCCTAGTCCACTAGAACCAAAATGTCCCTCATCCTATGTAATTAATTTTGTTTAACACCAGAGCGCTAGTGTGGGACTCAAGTTTGTTGTCTTCAAACTGAATTTGAAATTCCATCATGCTATGATAATTTTTCCCTGGAGGATCCTTTACTATTGTTGGAACTGAGTAGCTGTCAGTAGTTTGGCTCTCTATATGACGTCTTCTGTGAGTTGCAATGCAGCAAGTGCCAAACATTTTTCAACAGTACCTCCCAAACCCATATCCTCCAAAAGAAAAAGGGCAGCAAGGGATTTGGAACACCAACATCTGTGCATTCCCAGAAGTTGCACACACCAACGTGACTTGGAAATATACTGTCTCTGGGTTGAAACCCTGGAATGCTTTTTTTTTGTGTAGTATGTATCTACTCAATAGACTGCAGTACTTCAAAATGGCAGCTCAACATTGCTTTCTCAGGGAAATTAGAGATAGGCTATAAATGTCAGCCTTACCACTGACCAATGCATCCCAAGAATTAATAATAAAAACCTCAAATTGGACATGTATAAAACTTAATTATTATTTTATTGGGGTATTAATAATTTAAATTGTTATTCACAGAAGGAGGACATTTGATCCATTGTATCTGCACTAACTCAATATCTGAGCATCATTACCTAATGCCAATATCCTGCTTTTTCCTCATGTACATTATTTCTGTGTGGATAATCATCCAATGACATCTTGAATGACTCAGGTGAACCTGCCTGCAACACACTTCCATGCTGTGCTTGCTATTTACTGAATGAAAAAGTTTTTCCTCACTTAGCTCTTGCTTTTTTGCCGATCAATTTAAATCTATGTCCTCTTGCACTTGTCACTTTTACAAGCATGAACAGTTTCTCCTTGTCTATTTTATCCCACCCTGTTGTGGTTGGTTGCCTCGCCGAGCTGGTTTGTTGTTCCGCAGACGTTTCATTACCCTGCTGGGTAACATCATCAGTGCAGCCTCCGATGAAGCGCCGGTGTGTTTTCCCGCCTGGTTTTTAAACTCTGGAGTCCGTTGAGCTGGATTACCTCACTTCCGGTTTTCCTTGGTTTGTTTCATATCTCCAGCATTTGCAATTCTTCATTTTATTTCAACATTTACCTCCTTGCTCTTGTTGTCTGTGCCCCTATTAATAAACCTGAGGATACTGTGTAATATACTTATTGCTCTATCACATTCAATGATCTGTGCGCATAAACACCCAGTTCTCTCTGCTCCTGCACCTTTTGGAGTTGTAACCCCATTTTTGATTTTTCTTTCGATATTTTTCCTACAAATGTGCACCAACTCACACTTCTCTGCATTGAAAGTCATCTGCCACCTACTTGCCTACTATACCAACTTGGTTTGATTTGATTTGATTTGATTTGATTTGATTTGATTTTATTATTATTGTCACATACAGAGAAAGTGAAAAGTATTACTTTGTGTGCTATGCAGACAAATTCTACCTTGCCTAAGTACATTAGGGAAATGGAACAGAATGCAGAATATAAAATTACAGCTACACGGAACGTGCAGAGAAAGATCAGTTCTAATGTATGAGAGGTCCGTTCATGAGTCTGAGCCTTACTTCGGTTGTGGGTAAAGTGTTGGAAAGGATTATAAGAGATAGGATTTATAATCATCCAGAAAGGAATAATTTGATTAGGGATAGTCAACACGGTTTTGTGAAGGGTAGGTCGTGCCTCACAAACCTTATTGAGTTCTTCGAGAAGGTGACCAAACAGGTGGATGAGGGTAAAGCGGTTGATGTGGTGTATTTGGATTTCAGTAAAGCGTTTGATAAGGTTCCCCATGGTAGGCTATTGCAGAAAATACGGAGGCATGGGATTGAGGGTGATTTAGCGGTTTGGATCAGAAATTGGCTAGCTGTAAGAAGACAGAGGGTGGTGGTTGATGGGAAATGTTCATCCTGGAGTTCAGTTACTAGTGGTGTACCTCAAGGATCTGTTTTGGGGCCACTGCTGTTTGTCAGTTTTATAAATGACCTGGATGAGGGCGTAGAAGGATGGGTTAGTAAATTTGCGGATGACACCAAAGTTGGTGGAGTTGTGGATAGTGCGGAAGGATGTTGCAGGTTACAGAGGGACATAGATAAGCTGCAGAGCTGGGCTGAGAGGTGGCAAATGGAGTTTAATGCGGAAAAGTGTAGGTGATTCACTTTGGAAGGAGTAACAGGAATACAGAGTACTGGGCTAATGGTAAGATTCTTGGTAGTGTGGATGAGCAGAGAGATCTCGGTGTCCATGTGCATAGATCACTGAAAGTTGCCACGCAGGTTGATAGCATTGTTAAGAAGGCGTACAGTATGTTAGGTTTTATTGGTAGAGGGATTGAGTTTCGGAGCCATGAGGTCATGTTGCAGCTGTACAAAACTCTGGTGCGGCCGCACTTGGAGTATTGCGTACAGTTCTGGTCACCGCATTATAGGAAGGATGTGGAAGCATTGGAAAGGGTGCAGAGGAGATTTACCAGGATGTTGCCTGGTATGGAGGGAAGGTCTTATGAGGAAAGGCTGAGGGTCTTGAGGCTGTTTTCGTTAGAGAGAAGAAGGTTAAGAGGTGACTTAATAGAGACATACAAGATGATCAGAGGATTAGATAGGGTGGACAGTGGGAGCCTTTTTCCTTGGATGTTGATGGCTAGCACGAGGGGACATAGCTTTAAATTGAGGGGTGATAGATATAGGACAGATGTCAGAGGTAGGTTCTTTACTCAGAGAGTAGTAAGGGCGTGGAATGCCCTGCCTGCAAAAATAGTAGACTCGCCCACTTTAAGGGCATTTAAATGGTCATTGAATAAACATATGGATGATAATGGAATAGTTTAGGTTAGATGGGCTTCAGATTGGTTTCACAGGTCGGCGCAACATCGAGGGCCGAAGGGCCTGTACTGCGCTGTAATGTTCTATGTTCTATGTTCTATGTTCTATAACAGCGAGGAAGAAGCTGTGCTTAAATCTGTTGGTACCTGTTTTCAAACTTTTATGTCCTCTGACAGATGGAAGAGGGTGGAAGAAGCTATAACTGGGGTGGGAGGAGTCTTTGATTACGTTGGCTGCTTTCCCAAGGCAGCAAGAAGTGTAGACAGAGTTAAATGGAAGGAAGGCTGGTTTTTGTGAAGGGCTGGGCTGTGTTCACAACTCTGTAATTTATTGTGGTCTTGGGTAGAGCAGTTGCCATGCCAAGCTGTGATGCATCCAGATAGGATGCTTGCTATGGTGCATCTATAAAAATTAGTAACAGCCATTGTGGACATGTCGAATTTCCTTAGCCTTCAAAGGAAGTAGAAGCGTTGGTGTGCTTTCTTGACTGTAGCATCAGTGTGGACATGGATGTTGTTATGCCCTGCAGTTCTACACTGTCCTCCTCACAGTTATTCTTTACTTTTGATTTGAGTGACATAATTTGATCCAATAGTATTTATTATTCACAGTGAATCCCAAAGAATAAACCACAGTTACTACTAAAATAAATCCCATATCGTACTTGTGCAACTTGAACTTCCATTAGAGGTTTTGGTTGACCACAGCCCACATGGATTAATGATTTGTATCTGATCCGTAGAGATTTGCACATTCTGACTACTTGAAAGATGATGTTTCAACATTGCTCAACTATAGTACCCTAGTGTATTTTTAAATGAATCAATTTGTGCCTGAAGGTCAATGGGCAGTCTTTCTTGCCCAAACCATGAGGTTCAATGGGCTCATCAAGTATTCATCTGGAGGAAAAGAAGAGAACATTTACTATAAAGAGAGAAATAGAGTGGGCAGCACTACTTTCTGTCTGTGGTGCGCAAAACTGTGAGCAAACTTACTCCCATTTGATGAGGATCTCATCTCTGAAGTACCATCAGGTGGAAGGAGTGTTTTGGTTTTGGCTTCTCTCACAGGGACATGTATGTGCGTGTGCAATTTATATGTGAAGAATTAACACTGATCTTTATCACTGCTGTCTAATTCAGTTTGGTGAGAGTTACATTATTATTTCAATGTTTTTGCAGAATATTTCAAAGCACTGAGTATTGAGTGATTATTGAACAAAGCAGATGACATAGTTAAAAACCAAGGATGGACTGTTTCCCTGTACAACCCAGGCCATGGTGAGAAAGTTGGGAAAATTGCAGGAGTGGTCAGTGGAGTATTTATTGAAGTTGAAGGGCTAATTTTCCAACCAAGTGTTAAATTGCAAAATGAGATTCTCACTAGTCAGTAGCAAGAGACCTCTTTGTATACATTAGATTGTATTAACATTTCATTATCTAATCTCGGCTCATTAATATGGATTTGCACATTCTTCCACCCATTGGATAGAAACTAGTTGGTGGCAATTCTCAACATGAATGTCAGAGGGGCCACCTGTTGACTCTCCAGTTTGCCAATTGCCTCTCTGGCCAACACTCTTAGACACCCAGTACCAATATCTTGGGGCATGCTCCATGGGCAGCAACTGCCTGTACTCTCCCGTCCCCTCCCCTGACCAGGGAGGTTGGCATCCAAAATATACTAGATCCATTACATCATCATGGCACATCTCTGATGTACTTACAGAATGGTTCTGCACTTCAGTGCTTAGCTTTGGAGTACACCTTTCACTTGCTGCCCTGGACATTTTGCAGAGACAGGTGCAAAAGTTGGATTCAATCACGCTCCGCCTCAGGGCTGTTTGAATGCTCACACACTTTGTGCCTACTTGGATGCTTACGGCATTCTTAGAATCCTCACTGTGTGGAAGCAAGTCCTTTGGCCCATAAGTCCACACTGACCCTCAGACCATCCCACCCAGCCCCATCCCCCTATAACCCACCTAATCTACACATCCCTGAACACTACGAGCAATTTAGCATGGCCAATCCACCTAGCCTGCACATCTTTGGACTGTGGGAGGAAACCGGGGCACCCGGAGGAAACCCACGCAGACACGGGGAGATTGTGCAAACTCCGCACAGACAGTCACCCAAGAGTGAAATCGAACCCGGGCCCCTGGTGCTGTGAGGCAGCAGTACTAACCACTGAGCCACGGTGCCGCATCTTTGCCTTGTCTCACCTTTTTGCACTTTATTCCCTCAGCCAGAGCTTAAGTACTCTCAGTACTTAAGTTTTGCCTTGCTTTTAGCAATCACAGCTTATGATGTTGTTAACAATGATAAATCAAGGGCGTGGACATGTTTGCTGTACAACGTTGTGATATGGCTACCTCACATCTGTAGCATGCACTACAGGTAGTGAAACATGTAGGAAACCAAACAGGCTTCAACCAAATTGCCCTGCTGTAAAGTTTAAGGCAAGTAGTCCTATAACTACAGAGAGGCTGTTGTCAACCAGGTGACCCCAGTGCAGTAAGTCAAGGATATTGTACAATCACAGTCTAAGGACTTGGAGACCATCAGTTTTCTGCTTGGGTCAATCAATCTTTAGAGGTGTTTGCCCAAGTAGATCGGGGAGTGGGCCATGGTCAGTTCTGACTGTCAGTAGAAAGCTAGTCAAGGTGGGTTGTCAGGGGACCTGCAGTGGTAATGAAGTTCAGGAACTGGAGACTGAAGACAGCAACCTGGGATATAGCGGGAACAAGGATGAGAAACAGGTGAAATTCACTATACATGTGGAGAGACGATAGTGCATGGGAACAAATGGGCTACTGTGCGTGAGGCGTTATTGGCTGTCACTACCACCATAGCCTCAGAGCACAGTGCTAGCAGGACTAAACTGTAGAGCCAGGACTCAAGGGGTAATGATGAGAGATGTTAATATTATTTCATGTGATTTGTGGGAATGTGCAACATCAGTAATGATGAGTTGGTCAGGAGTGCCAGGAAGAAAGGGGCGTGGAGGTTTGGGGGCAGGTACCTTGATTACCAGGCAAAACCTGAGATTTTCTGTATTAATTGTGACCTGCATTACCTTCTACAGGGGGTTCTGCTGTAATGCGTGTTACAGCAATGCAAATTCGCGATAATGTGACTGATGAATAGGGGAATGCAATTTCTAAAACGCGAACTTGAGTTGGCTATAACGTGATTCCATCAGCGACCGTATTGTTGATGTTTTGGAAGATGTTTTTAGAAAGTATTGCAGGAAAAAAAAAAATTGATTTCAAGATTCTCCTCATCCTGGATAATGCACCAAGCCAATCTCCCGCCACTGGTGAGCTTTCTGTTAACATCAATTTCTACCCCCAAACACAGTCTCTCTCCTTCAACCCATGGACCAGGGTGCAATAGCGGCTTTTAAAGTTTATTATTTAAGATGCACATTTAAGAGGCTGATTGCAGCCACTGAGGGGGTAAGGACAGTGTTCTTCAATTTTGGAAGAGCTTTAACATCAAGAATGCAATTGACATTATGGTGGAGGCCTGGGGTGATGTCAGTAAGTACTGCTTGCATGCAGTTTGGCAAACGCTATTCCCAGATTTTTTTCAAGATTTTAAAGGCTTTGATCCGTCAGAGGAGCTCTCAAGAATCAAAGAACATTGTGTTGATCTTGCAAAGCAAGTTGGATTTGAAGCCATGGAGAGTGAGGATGTTGAAGAGCTGCTCGAGTCCCACTGTGAAGACCTCTCTACAGCTGATCTACAACAACTTGTTGCTGAGGGAGAAGTGGAAGCTGGAGATGAAGAAGATGAAGTCCAGGATGCAGCACTACCAGAGCTTTCTACTTCTGATTTGTCTTTTATCCTGAGGGAAATTGAGAAGCAGTTGCAGCTCTTAGAGGACAATGATTACAATGCAGAATGCAGCAGGGTAGCAGTTTGTGGAATAAGATCTTATTTGGCACCCTATGAACAGCTTCTTCATGAAAGAAGAAAAAGGGAAAAGCAACAAAATCTGGATGTCTCTTTAAGCCAATATCCAAGAAACAGAAGACAATGAACCACAGCCATCCACTTCTGGATGAACTATTTTTCACCCTAACCCTGCAACCACAACTGCACCTGAAGGTGATGATGATGATGATGACCCTGAGCCCCTGCATTAACAACAGAACAACCTCAAAAGCTCCTCCCCCTCAAGTCATCTTGACATTTTTCCAAGATAACATGTTAAAATTACTTTTATTTTCTTATTAGGTATGAATTAAACATTTATTCAAACTGTGCTATGTGTTAGGCTTTTGAGTGATTTTTGGGTAATATTTTTTGGTAGTCTGCCCCTAACCCCGATTTTACCATAGGGCCCATTATTTCTATGCAGTGATTTTCTATAACACAATGTTGCACAGGAACACAGCTATTGCGTTATAGCACAATCCCCTGTATAGTCACTTGACTAATCAGGGCAAATTGAGATTAACAATTTGTTATAACTATGCCTGGAGCGGGTGGGATCATGTCCAAACATGTGGGTCCCCCCTTTAAATGATGGGAGGCCACACAAATTTATTGAATTTGAATTCAATAAAAATCTAGAATTAAAAGTGTAACTATGATCACAAAACCATTGTTAATTGTCGGAAAATCACATCTGGTTTTTTAATATCTTTTAAGGAAGGAAACTGTTGCCCTTACCTAGTCTGGCCTACAGGTGACTCCAGACCAACATCATTGCTGTTCACTCCGAGCCTCTTGTTTGTATTGGTAACCAGTAATGGGCTACTTGACAAATAAAAAGCATACTTGACCACATCCTCACTGATTTACTTGTCGCAGATGCATCTATTCATGACAATATTGTTAAGAGTGACCACCACACAGTACTTTGTGTAGATGGAATCCCATCTTCATATTGAGAATACCATTCATTGTGCTGTGTGACACTCTCACTGTGATAAATGGGAATTAGAGGAAGAACTCTTCACTGGTTCAGTCAGGTGATTAATCACCTTAGCTCCAAGACATCTCTGCAGGGGTTTCCTCGGGCCAACCATCTTCAACTGTTTCATCAATCACCATCATAAGGTCAGAAATGGAGATGTTTGTTGATAATTGCTGAATGTTCAGCAACATTCGTGATTCCTGGGGTACTGAAATCATCTATGTCCACACGCCATGCAGCACGACTTGGACAATACCCAGGATATCTTGGGCTGCCAAGTGGAAAGTATCATTCATGTCACAAAAGTGCCAGTCAATGACATCTTCAACAAAAGGCAATCTAACCAACGGGCCTTTGAGATTTAATGAATTACCAGCACTGAATTTCCCATTGCGGGTTACTATTAACCATAAACTGAACTGGACTAGCTTTATGGATACTGTGGCTCATAACAGCAGGTCAGAGGCTAGGAATCCTTCAGCAGGTAATTCATTTTCTAACGTCCCAAACGCTGTCAACAAGGTACAACTCGGGAGTGTGATGGACTATTTCTCACTTGTCTGGATGAATGCAGCTCCAACAACACTCAAGAATCTTGACACCATCCAGGACAAAGCAACCCATTTGATTGGTACCGTATCCATAAGCATTCACTCCCTCCACCACCAACACTGAATGGCAGTACTGCATCTTTAAGATGTACTTCAGAAGTTCACCAAGACTGCTTTTACAGTCCTGATTTGGAAATATAGCACTATTCCTTCACTGTTGCTGGGTCAAAATCCTGGAATTCCCTCCCTAATGGCATTGTTGTTCAACGCGCAGTTGGTGGATTGCAGCGGTTCAAGAAGGCAGGTCACAACCACCTTCTCAAGGGCAAATAGGGATGGGCAATAAATACTGACCCAGCCACTGATGCCCTCATTCCCACAAATGAATTTAAAAGGAAAACACTTTTCAAACCCTTGATCATATCATCGAGAAGAATGAGGCCAGAAGATATATGGGAACACCACCACAGGCAGTCAAAGCCAGTCACCATCCTGAGTTGGAAATATATCAATATAGCTGAGTCAAAATTCTGGAGCTTCCATCCTAAACAGCATTGTGGATGTACCTACACCAAAATGGATTGTCTTTTAAGTCTCTGACTTAACCATTAAATGTCACAGCTTACAGCAACTGATGAGGGGAAATAAGCTGGCTATTTTCAGGCTTGATTGCTTTTTACTACAGAGCAAAAATGGTTTATTTTCCAAAGGTCCCATGGCTTCTGCCTGTATTTTCACATCCCCAAGTTGCTCAGCTACCTGAGAAACAATCACATTGCTGTTGGCAGGCGGGAGGCCTTTGTCACTGATAACAGTCAGCTCCTTGTTGCCTAATCTCCATTTGTACACAGTCTCCTGGTTCCAGCTTATTTGTAATGAAGCTTTCCCCACAGCTTGAACCATTAGCTGTGTAAAGAAACACAAGCAAAAATTGCTGGACAAACACAGCAGGTGCGGCAGCACTTGTGAAGGGAAAACAGAGTTAATGTTTTGAGTCCAGTGACCCTTCTTCAGAACTGAAAACAGCTAGGAAAAGATGGTATTTACGTTGGTGATGGGGGCAGATCCTGTAGTTTTTTGTTTTATTATAGCTGTGTAAATAACACTTACAATGAGTGTCAGGTAATTTGATTTTTAAAAATGCAGCAATCCATCACCTTTTAGACCTGGCCTTTTTCAATTTCAGTCTACAATCAAAAACATGGAAAAATAAAGAAATACAGTCTTTACAGGAGGTGGATGTGGTTAATCTCTCAAATGCTTTGGACAGCTTGAGAGGGGCAAACAGGAAATTCTTGTCATAGTCATAAAAGATGTAACTTGATAACAGCACTTTTGATACTCTGACATAGATGGAAACTTGAATGTATTAATTAGAACACGTACTTTCAGGAAAGGTGGGAATGATTTTAGATGCAGTGGCATGTGTCATAACCATCTATCTTGCCCACCATTCAATCAGTAAACTTTAGATTAATATAACGCATGTGGCTGCCTTTATAGTTTATAATGGTTTAATCTCAAATGGATTAGCAGCCAAGCTTTCATTTAAACAGGTTAAAAGTTAGTTTATTACAAGTTATAACTGAACATTCCTTTAGGATACAGAGATTAAGTTATTCACTAGAAATCACAGTTATTGAGACTAAAACCATTACAGATCAGACACAAGCACATTTATAGGGTGAAAATCCCAGTAAGTCTCTGTGGTAAACTGTTGAGGCTCATTACTCGAATTCTTTGTTGCTGAAACAAAGCTGTTAACACTTGAAATTAGATCCAGCAGCTATGCCATAACCGGTGATTGAATAGGTAGTATCCTTGGGATTCTCCTTAGCCCTTCTGGCCAAAGATATTTCATAGCCTGTTTTAGCCCTCCTAACATACGATTTGAACTCCTTCTACTTTCTCTGTATTCTTCAAGGATTTTGTCTGTTTTTAGTTGCCTAAACCTTAGGTATACATTTTTTTGACTAAGCCAATAATTTCCCATGTCATCCAAGGTTCCCACATCCTACCACTCTTATCCTTCATTTTTACAGCAACATGCCTGACCTGCACTCTAATCAATTGGTCTTTAAAAGACTCCCACATGTCAGATGTGGATTTCATCTCAAACAGCTGCTCCCAGTCCACATTCTCCAATTCTTGCCTAATGCCGTTATCCCCAGTTTATTACCTTCATCCGAGGTCCACTCTTGTCCTAATCCACAAGTATCTAAGAACTTATGGAATTACGGTCACTATTCTCAAAATGCTCCCCCACTGAAACTTTGATCACCTCGCCAGGGTCATTTCCCAATACTAAGTCCATTATGGCCCCATCACTTATTGGACTGCTTCAAAAAAACCCTTCTGTATCCACCTAACAAATTGCTCTCCATCCAAACTCCCTGCATTACTCCACATTCAAATCTCAAAAGAGAGACTTTTAGAGTGTACCTCATCCTGAGAGACACAACATCAAAGTTGGAGACCTTTAAATTGGCAACTGTGGCATTTAAAAAGCTGATTACCTCAGCTAAAAGATGGTACCTGAGTTCAACCCCAAGGCGTGAACTAATCAACCTCATGCTAGTAAGGACTACAAAACTGTCTGGAACAGGCACCCTCACACATTGAAACTGCAAAAAAAAAATTACTGTACATATATCTTACAATAGAGAGCTCCAAGAAAGAGGCTCCCTCTCATTCCCAATGTATTCAGTGACGCCTCCTGCACCTTCTGAGGCAGTGAGTTCCAAAGTCACACAACCCTCTGACAGAAAAATATCCCAAAAGAGTGACTCCAATTTTAAATTTTAAAGTAATGACCTCCTAGTTCTGGATTGACCCACAAAAAGAAGCATATTTTCCATATTCACCTTGTCAAGACCCTGCAGGAGCCTTATACACTTAATCAAATTACCCCTCACTCTTCTAAACTTCAGTGGAAACAAGCCCAGGCTGTCCAGTGTATCCCACATAACTCATTCCTTTCAGTTATTAATCTAGTAAACCTTCTGTGAACTGCCTCCAGCTAATTTACAACCTTCTTTACATAAGGAAATTAAAACTGCTCACAGTATTCAACATGTGGCCTCATAAATGCTCAGTACATCCTTATTTTAATGTTCAATTCCTCTTGTAATAAATTATAGCAACCAATTAGCTATCTTGATTCCCTGCTGTACCTGCATAGTAACCTTTGCGACTAATGTATCAGAACATCTAAATCATTTTGCGCTTTGGAATTCTGAAATCATTCTCTATAAGACATTATACTATAAGACATCTGACAGATTTTTGGTGACTTACTCACTCAGTCTATCTATATCCATGTGAAACTTATATAGGCCTACTCCCTGTCTGTCTTGATGTTGTCAGTGAATTTAGCTACCATGTTTTTGGCCCTCTCATCTAAGTCATTTATACAAAATAAGAATGTTGAGGCCCCAGTACAAATACCTCCAGCATTCCATTTGTCACATCTGCCAATTAGACAGAGCCATTTGTATATATTCCCTGTTTTCTGTCAGCTGGCCAATCTTCCATTTATTTTTGATTTGTTTTCCACAATAACCTTTGATGTGGCCCCTTATCCCCTTCTGGAAAGCAGTCTATATGTTCCCTTTTATTCACAGCGCATTTTACTCCTTCAGGGAACTCCAATAAATTTGTTAGGCATGATTTCCCTTTGATGAAACCAGGCTGCCTTTTCCTGTTTACCTTGAGATTTTCTGTACAGAGATAATGTACAGCGATAATCCTGACAATAGTGTTGTTTTCTATATTTTGCTGTTTTCTTCCTTCCTCTCTTCTTGAATAGAGCAGTTATATTAGCGACTTTCCTGCATGATGGAACCTTTCCTGAATGTAATGATTATTGGAAAATTAACACCATTGCATCTTCTGCCTAATTAGCAACCTTGGCTACATATTCTTGTATGAGGGTGTGGTTCCCGACTGATCAGATAGTGCCTTACAGTACACACTTGCAAGAGTCTTGCCCATTGTGGTTGTCCACTGCACTATCCATAGCACTTCCCTCTACAGAATTTTGAACTTTGGATGAAGTCTGGAATTACACAACTCTTCGGAGGAAGTGGAGGAGCAAGATGCAACAAAAGGAGGAGTAAGAGGCAACAGAGGGAAGGTTCAGAATAGGGAGGTGCTCAAGCATGGGGGGAGACTTGAGGATTTTGTCAGGATACCATCAAATTAAAAGCTCACTTAATTCAGATTTGTGAGCTAAGAGCTTCTGACTCAAAATGTGTGGAATAGTATGGTGCTCAATCTGGTCTGTGTGGGCGAACATATCTATTGAAGATTCAGTCTAGAACATGTAAACACTTACAGTCAATGAAGAAACAGATCTTCTCAGAGGCTGCACCATCACCAAAGACCAATCGTTGCTCTCTGTCACCACTTCACACCACTTCCCTGTTTTGTCATTAACAAATCTAGTTTCAAATGCCAGTTATGTGTTAGTCAGAAAATGCGAGGTTACCGAAAGAAGACATCCAATGGGGCGTTCCACTCCCGAACATCCCAGATGTCCTCCCATTTCAAGGACCGTAACATCCCCCCTCCGGTGACCAAAAATGCCCTCAACCGCATCTCTTGTGTTTCCAGCACCTCTGCCTCACATCCACTCCCCCCAACAAAAATAAAGACAGAATCTCCTTTGGTCTCACATATAACCTGACCAACCTCCGCATCCAATGTATCATTCTCTGCCACATTCGCCACCTACAATCTGACCCCACAACCAGAGATATTTCCTTCCCCACTCCTATCTGCCTTTCATAGGGACCATTCTCTCCACAACTGCCTCATCCGCTCCACACTCCCCACTAACCCCACCACCCCTGGCACCTTTCCCTGCAACTGCAGGAAGTGCTACACCCGCCCCTACACCTTCCCCTCGCCTCCTTTCGAAGCAAAAAGCAAACCTTCCACATTGGACAGGGGTTCACCTGCACATTCATCGACTTGGTCTGTTGTGTCCGCTGCTCCCTATGTGGCCTCCTCTACATCAGTGAGACCAAGCGGAGACTTGGAGACCGTTTTGTAGAGCATCTGCGTTCTGTTCGTGACAGTGACAACACCTTCTGGTCGCGAACCATTTTAATTCCCCCTCCCACTCCCTGGGTGATATGTCCATCCTGGGGCTCCTCCAGTGTCACAATGACACCACCCACAAACTGGAGGAGCAGCACATCATATTCCATCTCGGGATCCTACAGGCCGATGGCCTAAACATGGATTTCACCAGTTTTAAAATCTCCTCATGCCTGGCCTCATCCCATGTCCAACCCTCCCTCTCATCCCCATCTCCTTGACTTGACACAACCTGTCCATCTTCTCTCCCACCTATCCACCCCACCCATCCGACTAACCAATCCCCACCACTGCCTACCTGCACTCACCTATCACCATCCCACCTACCTTCCCCAATCCCTCCCCTCCTCTCTCGATTTATTTCTGAGCTCCCTTTCCCCTCCCCCATTTCTGAAGAAGGGTCCAACTTTCCTGCTCCTCTGATGCTGCCTAGCCTCCAGCATCTTCCGTTCTTGCTATCTCCCAATGAACTATTCAATGCTTTGTATGATGTAGCATCCAGCTTCAGACCAAGCAATGCTCCCTTGTTTCAGATGAGTTGGAGTCAACCTGGTGAATTTCTATGCTTGTAACTTTGATGCACGTAGTGACTGTCTTTGTTGTGGAGGAGATGTGTGGGCATCACTTGATGTTGTTGCATCTGAATTATTGCAGGAACGGTACAGTTCAGAGTCAATCACATAAATCATACAGACCAGATTGGACAGGGATGGCAGATTTGTGGCGTTCTATGGTAATTTGATAGTTTCATGGGGCTAGCTTTTATTACTGATATATTAATCAATTTAAATTCCCCTAGCAGTCATGGTAGGATTTGAACTTCTGTTTTTGGACCATTAATTTGGGTTGCTGGTTTACTAATTTAGTATGTTTGTAACTGTGCTATAATTCCCTATTGTTTTAAATCATTTAGTACCAAGATAGGATGAAGTTTTTGCTTTCTGTCTGTCAGATGTTGGCAAGTCTGCCTCATCACTTGAGTGACCAACAACAGCTGTGACTGCTCATGGAAATGATGTGCAACATCGTCTTGTGTTGCATTTTCCGGGCAAGGAAGAGAGTTTTTTAAAAAATTAGCCAACGTTTTCATTGACAAGTTGCAAAATTAATGAAGGGGAAATGGTGGGAGATAAACCATGCCAAAGAGGTGGATTTTAAAAATATTGTTTGGTTCAGGTTGGAGGAACAGCTCAATATTTTTCTAGAAGACACTGACCCCGAGGCCTCACTCGAAGTTGGAGCTGACATGAGGAAGATTCAGCACTGTTTCCAGCGATTGAAGGTAAGTGTGTGTGGATTTTAAATTACATCCATTGACTATAACTCTTAATGCTCTTGTTAAATGGTCTGTAACATATGAGTATTGTTGCAAGTTGGTCATTTCCAGTGAGTGACATCAATGTTTGGCAATACAAAGTAATACCAAATTTTCTAAATCATTAAGATATATGTTAAAGTTTGGATAGTATTGGTATAGCATTATTAGGTGTCAATTGTACCAAAATTTTGTTTCCTTTTTTTTAATAACCTTTTCTTTAGATTCAAAGGCCAGTGTCCAAAATGGCGCATGAAACTATTCTTTTCATCTGAAAAATGTCAATTCTCTTGAAGGGTGGCATCACTGCCAAACCTAATGTTGCCTCTTGCGGCATTTGTATGTGCCCACTTTCTAGTGAGATTTCTGGAAGGCCACAAAGAGCAGGAACTCAAGTTATTAATCTCCTGTCCATAGCCCAAGAACACAGAGTCTAATTGTAACATGGTTACCGCTGTTGTGGCTAAAGTCAGCTATGCCTATCCCATTGCCCAAAACAGGAACCTTCCCGAGATGGATAAGCTTGAGCCTACTAGGCCCGATGGGAAAATTTAAACTCCTGACTGGAAATCTCAGCAGATACATGGATTCCTTGCTCCGTGAGCCTAAGTAGAGGCCCACTCTAATGGCCGGGCTTTAGAATCATAGAATCCCTACACTGTGGAAGCAGGCCGTTCAGCCCATCGGTCCACACCAACTCCCTGAAGAGAATCCCTCTCTGACCTATTCCTGCAACCGTGCACGTCCCATGGCTAATCTACCTAGCCTACACATCAATGGACATTATGAGCGGTTTAGCATGGCCAATCCACCTAACCTGCATATCTTTGGACTGTGGGAGGAAACCGGAGCACCCAGAGGAAATCCACACAGACACAAGGGAGAACGAGCAAACTCCATGCAGACAGTCACCCGAGGGTGGAATCAAATCCAATCCCCTTGAGCTGTGAGGCAGCAGTGCCAACCACTGAGCCACTGTGCCGCCCTACTTGGTCATTATTAATATTCTACTGGCTAGCTACCTGTTTAAACCGTGACTGCCTCTTAATAGAGATTTGAATTTGCTCTTCAATTTCATCCTTTAATTCCAGTGAGTACTGATAGATGCACTTCTCTAGAGCAAGATGTAGACTCATGGCATGTATGTTTACAAATGAGCTAAAGGCACTTTGGAGTAAAGCATGTTCGTTGAACTTTGCGTCACTTTGACTTCAAGGTTCCAATGTTACAAGTTACACAAGGACACTTGAGAGCCCTTGCTTTCCATAGTGGGTAGAATTAACTCAATCCTATCACACACAATCCCTTTGTGAAGTTCTGGAATTGCTCCCAGTTTTATAAGTTTAGTCCAAACATACAATAAAACAGTTACTATGTTGTTATATGAACTGTGATGATCAGAAGTTTACCAAGGATATGTTGTGATTTCTAACTGCTTTTTGGCTCTCTGCAATTTACATGCTGTCAACAGTTTATCAATTGTATTGCAGATCACATTTGATTAGGAGGATGTGTTACAGCACACAAGTAGTGTTCAAACCATGCCAATGTGCAATTTGTAAAATTCTGATAGAGTCAGAAACTAGTGAAATACCAACATCTGCATGTATAGAGAAAAGGAAAATATATAAAATAATTTCTCCTTGGAATGCATTAAGTTAATCTTTAACACATGTGATATCATTAGAATGTTTACCTACCTCCCTCCCTGTGCCAGTGTTTAGTGAAGGACCTGAAGCAGTGTAGACCGGACCTTCAGATAGAAAATGGACCCTTGGCCCCAGATCCACATGGAGATGTTATCATTACCACAGAGACGAAATTGCGAGAAATCTTGCAGCAACGAGATAATGAAATAAGTATCCTTTTATGTGTATACTCAGTTTCTCGAAATGAAGGTTCAAGAAGGCAGATCACCAAGGAAAACTGGGGTGTGCAATAAATGCTGGGCAGCCAGTGTCGCCCATATTCCATAAGTGACTAAAAGAAAGAAACAAAACTGGACCAAGCACTAATGTGACCACATTGAAAGGCCCACCTCTATTCTGTAAGGTATCAGGCACAGTTCTGGAGATGAATATGAGACTCCCTAAATCTTCACTCCCCTTCCCCCCACCCAACCTTTAGACTTGACTCAGCCATCTGTTTGGCTATTTCAAAGCTTTGATGAATGCCTCGGCTACTGGTTGTCTTCATAATTAGCAACATGGCTTTAGTTGGTTCAGCTTAGGAGAGTTTGTTGACAGAGTTGTTTAGTATAACCTCATTAAAAATGCTTAGTTGATTTCCAAATGTGCTCATTGATATAATTCAACAGGAATGCTTTATACTGCTGTGTAATGGAATCTCACAAATGCTTGGCTGACTTCCAAACCCACAAACAAATTCTGCTAATCAGTAGTTGTTTATACAGCTGTCAATGGAAATTAGAGTTTGCTTATTTTGACAGACATATGAGCAGTTAAGAGCATAATGATTTTATGTGTATTGACAAGTAATGTTTGCTTCTTTTGACATCTTGTCGAAGTAGACAATAATTTTAAGTCAATTCAAATACTTTTTAATACAGTTATGAGATTCTCAAAGACTTCACAATTTTGTTAGAGGGCTCATGAGTTCTATATCCAGTGGATTTGAGTGAGTAGCTTAGGGATTGTATGGGAATACTGGGTTAAAGAATCTGAGTAGAGGATGGAAGTGGGAGGAAAAGGGAGTGTCGAAGTGAAGGTTAAGGGGCCTCATATTCATCTCCAGAACTAAGCTTGATACCTTGCTAATTGGAGGTGGGCCTTTCAACCTAGTCACGTCAGCATTGGTCCAATTTTTTTTGTGCTGAGTCTAGCATGTCTCACTTCCAGACCATTGAGATAAGTTGACAAGCATGACAGGTTAGGAAGAGGATTAATGACATTTGGAGTTACCCTTCTTGCCACCATGAGAAAATCCAGCTTCATGACTTGGTGTTTTCTGCAATTATGGTCTGGATATACAGGATTTTCTGCAGTTTTACATGACTAAGACTGAAGTTACCCTGTTTGGCTCCTCACAAATATTTCTCACAGAAGTTCCACATACCTTCTCATTCCTCTGCTACACTCATTATGATGTAACTTTGTTTACCTTTGTATACTAAGCTGATTTCAAATGTTGTATTCTACCCGTCATAAAGACTGCATGTTTTCACCTCTATAACGTGCCTGACATTTCCCTTATCAGACTACCATCAAAATCCTTAGTCACAATTTGTTTGACAAATCTTTCTCACTAGCCTGTCAAGTGTCATCCTGCCCAAATTCACATATCTCTAAATTTCCACCACCTATATCCTATCACACACATTCTCCTGGTGCCATACCATCCAAGAATTTGCCAACTTCCATTATCTTCCTCACCAGGTCAGGCAGTATCTATAGCGAATGAAAACCAGAGTTAAAGTTTTACCTTGATGACCTTTCAGCAGAACAATAATAACTCCATTCTAATATAGAGAAAATACATGATTGGCTATATCAGGAAATAGAACAATGAAAGTGCTGTTGTGATCTATGGAGTAATGGGTCTAGAGAACAGTGCACTCCTCGCATTTCAGTTGTAACAAATAAAACCTTTGACCAAATTAATGAGAGTTTCATTGTGAGAGATTATCTGGCTACAGGACACTGCCACACTCTTCAGACATTAAAGCTGTCCCAGAGGCTACAACACCAAGGAGAAAACACACTGAAGCAACGCCCTGCTGCCGCTGACCGGACCTAGAATGTCACCACCTCATCGCCACTGACGCTCCGGCCACTACCATAGCCAGGAAACTGTCCTAACTATCATGGACCAGGGCCCATCTCAACTTCCGAGGATAGAGGGACTGTCCAAGTTAACTCCTGAGACTGAGGGATCTCTTTTCCTCTGAAGTGGCAGAGGAAAAGAGCAGACACCAATTCATCAGTGCTGGAGCCATTGCTCAAGCCGCGACCACCATTGCCATGAGGAAAGGACCGCATCTGCCGCTCAACAGCTCTCCGCAATTTGTCTCCACTACCGCAGCTGCAGAAGGAAGAAAAGATGAATTTGATTCAAAAGTTAAATGAAGAAAATAAAATGTAAATAAAGGATGCGGCCGGTCATGTGAGAGGGAGCAGACAGGCTCAGGGGAGCCTGAACACTTCCTACCCTGCAGCTTTCGTCATCTTGTGAAACTTTTTTTTTGGTTATTCTTAACCATCTGCCTCATAGGAATAGGGGAAGGAGTTGTTTGGTGACTAAGGCTGAAGAATTCTAATTTCTACTTTCTAATCTTCAGGTTGTAACTAATAGCCCAAAAGTAAGTTTAAAGCATGGCGGGTCAGCTCATCTGAGTGGAACGCACATGTTTTTGTGCCATGTAGAAAGCCATGGATTCTTCACAATGGCCTAGATTATGATCCATGAGTCAAGCATTCAGAAGTGATCACGGCTTGTTAAATTTGTGTATGTGGACATACAGGCATCAAATGCAGCTCCCTCCAGGTGATGATGTAAATAATACTTGTGCAAGAACTTCTCTTACCGATTCCATCCCAACTGGCATCCTGCAACTCCTTCTGACCATTCTTTGGCACCTCTATGCCAACTATGTCAGCATGACTAATTCTGAGGAAAAAGAGGAAAAGGAGTTAGCCATTCAGCCCCTCAAGCCTGTTCCACCATTCAGTGAGAGCATGGCTGATCTGTGGCTTAACTGCATATACTTGCCTTTGGCCCATATCCATTAATACTGTTTTGAAACAAAAAATAACAGCTGATCCTGCATTCACTGTTTGTGAGAGTTCCAGATATCTACAACCTTTGTGTGGAACAGCTCTCCTCAATGGTCTGACCTAATTCTCAGACTGTGCCCTAGTCCTAGATTTTCCAAAACAGGTGGAAATAGTTTATCTTTATCCACCCTGTCTTTTCCTGTTAATATTTTGAAGTCTTCAATCTGATCACTCCTTAACCTTCTAAATTTGAGACAAGACAGGCTTAATTTGTATAATGTCTCCTTATAATGTAATCCCTGAAGTTCACATATTGTTCTTTTAAACCTATATTGTATTCCCTTCAAGGCAAGTATTTCTTTCCCAAGGTGTGTATGCCACAGTTTTGCCCATTCAGTTAGCCTACGAATATCCCTTTTTTAATTTTAGCTACATTGCCTATAATGTCACCTAGCTTTGTGTCATCAGCAAATTTGAATATATGGCCTTCTGTGCCATTATCTCAGTTGTTAATAAATAATGTGACTAGTATTGGCCCTAACACAGATCGTTGGGCACCACTGGTCACATTCTGCCAATTTGAGTACCCTCCATTTCTGTTACCTGCCACTAAACCAATTTTCCAGTCATGTCAGTAACTTTCCCTCAATTCTGTGAGCTTCTACCTGAGTGAACAGTTTCTCATGTGAGACTATGTCACATGCCATTTGGAAGTCCAAATAGACAGCATTTATAGACATTCCCCTTTCCACTACCTTAGCTACCTTTTAAAAAAAATTCAGTGAGGTTTGTCGGGCATTAACTACCTGTCATGAATCCATGCTGGCTGTCCTGATTAACTGAAAATTTTGAAGGTGTTCAGTTACCCCATCCTTTGCCAGAGGAGTAGGGATTGAGGAGGTAATGAACAAATAGTCAACATAAATGACAATGTAATTGTGACAACACTGGGAGATATAATAGTGCAATGAAATTAATTTACAAGTATAAAGAAGTATTGTAGATTTCAAAGTGTATGTCCCAGCCTGCTACACCCACGTCCCATGAATGTATGTAAGAAAATTGAAAGTAGCAACTCACTAATTCGCTAAGACTTCTTTGACAACGCCCTCCAAACCCACAGGCTGTACCATCTGGAAGACCATCAAGCAGCAGATGCATGGAAAAACCATAGCCTGCATCTTCCTTTCCAAGCCACATGTTGTTCTGACATGGAACAATATTGCCTCTCTTTCATTGTTGCTGAGTCAAAAACCTGGAACTCCTTTTGTAATATCCCTCATGTACTTCACAGCATGCTTTTTGTGCACCTAACTGCTGAGAACCTGGAGCTGGTGCTATAATGCAATCCAGGATGACAAAGAATACCCAGTTCACCGCCATCACCTGTAGCTCACCATCCACAATGACAAGGAACTAAACATCAGCTGGCAGGAGTCACCAGAGACTAGGCCATGGTATGGTATAACATCCAAGCTGTGTTACTTCTAAAGGAGACAAGGTTTACATTTAAAGGGTCAAGATGAGAAAATAGATAAAAAAACTCCACCTCCCAATAAATGTCTCAGAACAACATCTTTACGGTTCCCCTTGTCCTTCCAATTCTTGACCAAATCTCCTTGCCGTCCCAGAGTTGAAATCACTCAGCTCTCAGGATAGCCCCATTCAGGCCTGCTGGAAACAAACCCACATGGGCCTGGGCTTGAACCACCCACTCCACATGCCTGAGTCTCAGGGTTACATAACTCCAGTTGTCCGTCCCCACTACCCCATCTAATCTTGGGATTAAGTTCCTCACACACTTTCCTCCTCAGGACTCTGCCAAGACCTCCCTCCTGCTTCTATTTCAGGACTATAATCCCAGCCCACCTCCCCATCCTGGGACTACATGACTCCCATCAATCCCTGCCTCAGTTTTGGCATTGAGCAATGATACCTTTTCACACACTTTGCTCACCCCATTACTCACGCAGGCCACGGGGACTTTCCAAATTCACTTATTTTGCTGGCACTTTCCTGCTCCATTCGTACTGCAGCAAACTGGGATAGGCTTCCAGCAAATCTTCTGATTCTAGCTGGCCATTCTCCATTCAGTAATGAGAAAGAGGTAGGGGTCATGACAAGAAGTAAGGCTTGAGGGGACGGGGGTTAGCAGTGAGCATGGTGCTCAGGTGAAGAGGTGGGAAAGGAGAGTGTTGGGGAGGAGGGGCAGGAGTGGAGTCGGGGGGGGGAATAAAATGGGAGAGAGAAATGGAAAGTGAGAGGATATTAAAGGGTAAAGTGAGGAGAAGGAGGGTGGTAAATAGGCGATGATTGGGGATAAGAGCAGAGAGTGGAGGAGGAAAGTGGAGGAAGATTGGAATAAGAAGGAGGAGGAATAGTGGAGAATGTGAAAGTGGGGTACATGGAGGAGATGAAGGAACGGCAGGGAAGGAAGCGGTGCAGGCGGGAAGACAGAAGAGGGAGGTGAAAAGGGGATGTTCTGTAAAATATTAAAAAAACTATATTAAATTATAACTAAATATAATAACCATCATAATTAATACCTGTAATGATCCCTCTTTGATTCAGCTATGTTAAACTAACACACGTTTGGTGCTGGCACTTAGATGACTGAGGAATTGTTGGCAGCTTTTGTTTAATTCATGGTCATTTGGTTTCCAATGGCTTCAGCTGAATGCTACTGAGTGTTTTAAACAAAATTAAATGTTTGCAATTGATATGATTGGAGTGCTGTGCAATTTCATTTCAGGATCATTGATTTTAGATCAACATTGGATGTCAAATGAAGACTTTGTAGCGCAGACTGAACACATTGGAATGTAGATTATCCTGAATGAGTGTGATCAAATGTTGTTCAGTATAGATGTAGGATGTTCAAGGTACCATGAGTGGCTCAGCTGCATAGTGGAAGGTCAGCAATGGGAAAAGATACAATAATTGGAACAGATAATAATTTCTGCTGCAAACTTGACTCCAGGATGATATAGCCTTCCTGCTCCTGTGATGCTGCTTGGCCTGCTGTGTTCATCCAGCTCTGCACCTTGTTATCCCGGATGATATATTGCTTCACTGAGCAACTACAGGACTTTGTTTTGGGGAGAGGGTGACCACCCATAGTTGGCCCCTATTGGCACCAGTGACATAGATAGAAAAAGAGATGAAGTTCTGAAAACAATTTAGAAAGTCAGGAAATAGATTAGCAAGTCAGGACTTTGAAGGTTAATCTTAAGATTACTCCCAGTGTCACGTGCTAGTGAGGATAGAAGCAGGAAGATTGTTTGACTGAACATGTGGTCTGAGAAATGCTATACGAGGGAGGGCTTTAGACATCTAGCGCATTGGGATTGATACTGGGCCAGGTGAGAACTTTATGAGGAACATGGATTTCACTTTAGCAGGACTGGGATTAAAATTCTTGTGGGGAGATCTGTTTGCGCTCTTGGAGAGGATTCAACCTAGCTTGTCAGAGGGATGGGAACCTAAGAGGGAATTCAGGTTGAATAAAAAGAAGCTGTTCATGGGAAGTAGAAAAGTAGGAAGGGCAGCATCAAATAAAGTTAAAATGCAGAATAATATTAGAAAGGCAGAATTAAAGGCACTCCATCTGAATTCCCTTTTTCAACAAACTAAGTGAGTTTATAAACCAAATAGAAATAATTGGGTGTGACCTAATTGCCATTACCGAAATGTGGTTGCCAGGTGATCAAGCCTGGTGTCTGAATATACAAGGTTTCTTGATATTTAGGAAGGAAAAACAAAGAGGAAGAAAAGGTAAATCAGGAAGTTAGAGGTTGCTGTGACGTGGGTGATGCAGCAAGCAAGGGTGACTTCAGTTACATAAACTTGGGTAAATCTAATGAGAACCAATGCGTAGAGGACAGAATCTGTGCAAGATAGTTTTCTAGTTTGTTGATGAATGAATGAGGCTACAAGAAAGCACTAATGAATAATTTTTCTGTAAAATAACCTTGAGGAAAGAATGATAGTGAGATAGAATCATCTTATTATGCTTGAAAAACAATGCAGTTCAATCCAAAACTGAGATATTGAATCTAACAAAGGAAAGTATATAGGAATGAGAGGCAAATTGGCTGTAGTGGATTCAGTCAATATCTTAAATGGTATGATGGTGGACAGACAATGTTCATGTTTAAAGAACTAATCCATGGCTTGCATCAAAATTACATTCACTTAAGGCACAAAAGCCCAATAGGAAAAATGAGTCAACTGTGCCAATAAAGGAAGTTGAAGATTATATTACTTCAAAGGAACAAGCTGATAAAGTTGCCAAAAAAGTAGTAAGCCTGAGTTTTGGGAGTATTTTGGAATTTAGTAAAGGAGGACCAGGAAACTTATAAAGAAATCAAGAATCAATATGAATGTGAACTAGCAAGCAATATAAAAATAGATTGTGTGTGTTTCTATGGTTATGTAAAAAGGAAAAGATTAGCAAAGAAAAATGTGGATCTATTACAGGCAGAAGCAGGAGAACTTATCATTGGAAAAAAAGGGAAAGGAAGCAAAGGCGTAGAATCATAGAATAATAGAAAGTTTACAGCACAGAGAGGCCATTTTGGTCCATCGTTTCTGCTTTTATCAAAGAAGACATCTGCCAACATCAATTGAGATCCAAAGGAGTACTGCGAATGAGGAACTAAAAGAAATTAAAAGCGTGGTGTTTGAAAAATAAATGAGACTGAAAGTTGACAAATGATCATGTTTATCTCAAGAGTATTGAGGGACTTGGCTGTAGCAATAGTGGATGCATTTGTGATTACTTTTCAAAACTGTGTAGATTCTGGAATGGTGCTTGCAGATTAGAAGGTTGCAAATGTTACCCTTTTTTTTGTTCACTTGTGGGTCATGACTATCGCTGCCCCACACTCCTCATCCTTCCTCACTGATAGCCGTGGCGGAGGGGGTGAGGAGGAGGTTTTGCACTCCCTCCTCCCCCCTCCAAATGAGAAATGGGGGAAAGAGGGGGTAACGAGTGCTTCATTCTCATTACTTTTTAACCGAACTGTGATAACTCCAGTCTGTGGGAATCCTGAGTGTGAAAAGAGAAATGAACTTTGATGATTAAAATGGAATAAAAAATGACTTGCTGACTGGGCCAGCATTTATTGCCTGTCCCTCGTTACCTTTGATTTGCTTTTATTTGATTTGATTTATTGTAGTCACATGTGCCTGGGTACAATGAAAAGCTTTTTCTGTGAGCAGTACAGGCAGATCATAGTGAACGAGGAAAAGGTCGTGGTGAGCTGCCTTCCTGAACCACTGAAGTCCATGTCCTGCAGGTAGACCCACAATGTCAGTAGGGAGGCTTTCCAGGATTTTGACCCCCTAATTCTAGAATCCCCAACCATTGGAAATAGTTTATTGTAATCTATCCCGTCTTTTTCTGTCAATATCTTAAAGATTTCAATCAGATTCACCCCTTAACCTTCTAAATTCTAGAGAAAACAAGCTGAATTTGTGTAATCGCTCCTCATAACTTAACCCCTGAAGTCCAGATATCATTCCTGTAAGCCTACATTGTACTCCTTCCAAGGCCAGGATATCCATCCTAAGGTGAGGCACCCAGATCTGCTCACAATACTCTGAGTGGGGTCTAATCAGTACTTTGTATAACTGCAGCATAACTTCTGTGTCCTTACACTCCAATCATAAAGGCCAGCATTCTATTAGCCATCTTGATTACTTTCTGCGCCTATTCGTGACATTTTAAAAATCTATGGACCTGAACCCCATCTTTGGATAACCACTGAATTTGACTTCACACCATCTCGAAAGTATCCTGATCCATCCTTTCTCAATCCAAAATGGATAACCTCACACTTGTTTACAAGGAAATACAGCTGCCACAGTTCTGCCCATTCACTTGGTCTATCAATATCCCTTTATAATTTTATGTTATCATCTACACCCACAGTGTTGAGTAACTTTGTGTCATTAACATATTTTGAATGTAGACTTTCTATGTCATCAAATCATTCATAAACAATGTGAATAAAGGGTGCTTGGGATTTCTGGAGATCATTGACTCAGCACTTCTGGCTGAACATTATTGCAAATGCTTCAGCCTTGTCTTTTGCACTGATGTGCTGTGCTCTCCCATCATTCAGGATGAAGATATTTGCGGACCCTCCTGTTCCAGTGAGTTGTTAATTATCCACTGCAGTTCACAACTGCGCTCCTTCACTCTTCGTTGATGTAGGCTTGATTCCCTGATGGTGACAGTCGAGTGGAGGATATGCTGATCCTTGAGGTTGCAGATTTTTTGGGAGTCTATTTTTTCCTGCTGCTGTTGGTCCATAACGCCGTATCGATACCCAGTCTTGAGTTGCTCAAACTGTTTGAAATCTGTCTAATTTAACACACTGATAGTGTCACATAACACGATGGAAGGTATTCTCAATGTGAAGGCAGGATTTTGTCTCCACAAGGTGGCCACTCTTACCGATACTGTCATGGACAGATGCATCTGCAGCCAGCAGATTGGTAAAGATGATCTTGTTGGTTCCCTCACCAGCTGCCGCAGACCCGGTCTCGTGGCTATGTCCCCTAGGACCCTACCAGCTCGATCAGTAGTGTTGCTGCCCAGCCATTGTTCATGGTGGACATTGAAATCCTCCACCCAGAAAATATTCTGCACCTTTCTTCCCTTAATGCTTCCTCCACATATTGTTCAACGTAGAGGAGCACTGAGTCATCAGCCAAGGGAGGATAGTACGTGTTATTCAGCAGGAGGATTCCTTGCCCATGTTGACCTGAAGCCATGAGATTTCATGGTGTCTGGAGTCAATGTTGAGAACTACCAGGATACACCCACCCGCTTGTACAGTACCCTGCCGCCACTTCTGCTGGGCCTGACCTACCGATGGACAGGGCATATCCAGGGACAGTGGTGGTGGTTTCCAGGATATTGTCTGTAAGGTATGATTCTGTCAGCCTGTTACTCAACTAGTCTGTGAGACACCTCCCAGGTGTTAGTAAGGAGAGCCTTGCAGGGTCGACAGGGCTACTTTTGCCATTGTCATTTCTGATGCTGAATTCGATGGCAGGTAACTCATCTGGTTTCGTTTCTTTTTTGAGACTTTGTAGTAAGTGTTACATTTGAGTGACCTGCTAGCTATTTCAGAGGGCATTTGAAAACGAGATGCATTCAAAAGAGCTCAAGGGGATTTTGACAGGCTGAGTGGCCAAGAACGTAACAGTGGAATATAGTGTGGATAAGAACGAAGGTGCAGAATGTTACTTAAATGGTGGGAGATTTGGAAGTGTTGATGTCCAAAATCATCCCATTCTGATTCATAAGACAGTAAATGTGAGCATCCAGGTGCTGTTAACAGTTAAATAGACAAATGGTATTCTGACCTTTGACCACTAGAATAAAAAATGTCTTGGTTACATTTCGTAGAACTTCAGCTCAACTATACTTGAAATAATGTGTTCCGTATTTGGTTAAATTTGCCATAGAGGGAATGCAGCAGAGGTTCATCAGGCTAACTGAGGAGATGTTGGGCAGACAGCGCCAGTATACTCTAATGTTTTAAAGGATGAGCACTGATCAAATTGAATCTTACAGATTTCTTAAAGGAAGATGCTTTTTCACTCTCAACCTGCTGATAGATTCCAATAACTTGTCCATAACCGAAGTTAACTAATACGCCTGAAGTTCTTCGGTTTCTCCTGGCCTTTTTTTTTGCATTATTCATGGGAGTGACATTTTCTGATTCAATGGCACAATTATAAAATCCAGAGAGCTTCAGAAAATGATGTCTATAGCATTTTCAAGTTGTTCACTTCATGTTTTAATACATTAGGCTGGAATACATTCAGTACAGGAGATTTATTTAAGATTTTTTTAAAACTGTTTTCTTTCCAAAATTTTTTTGGTTTTTGTTCCCTCTTCTTACACTATGAAAACAGATGCAGAGTTATTAATATAAATTCTCCTTTGCTTATTATCCGTAATGGTACAGCAAAGTGTCTTTTCACTGTTCGTTTCCTTGAATAGCTATTTTAGATATTCTTGTGAATATGCTAAAGAAAGAGAAGAAGCGGGCACAAGATGCCATCAATCAAATGAATTCGGCCAAATGTGGGAAAATAACTCCCTCTAGTGGCCAGTCTTCAAAAAATTTAAACTCAAGTCATGGATCAAGACAGCTTTCTGAATCAGGATTTTCTAGTAACGTAAGCACCTCAGGATCTGAGTCTACCTTCAGTTGCAGGAGAATGGGTAAGTATCTTAACATTTAATGGCAATTTTAATCATTTGCTTGAAATTGAACAATAGCTACATTTTGATGTTCATTTTTCTGAAGTTCCATTGCAGCTAACAAAAAGATTACTGTTGGTATCTAACTGATGATCGACCGCTCGTGACATTGCTAATGAACCAACATTTTCAATGGAGTGACACTCATTCTGGTGAATGGAATGATCAGACTTACATTCTTCATGGTGCTTGCTTTTGATGGCTTTTCCTGATTGCATATTCACTTAAAACAGAGGGTGTTAGAGTATTTTTCTGATTACCTTCTTTAAGTTTCTCATGCTCATTTGAAAGCTGGAAAAATTACAATTTTAGGGAGAGTCTGATTTGGCATTTTACGTCAAAGCTGGGTACAGAGAAATACTTTCTCAGAAATATTAAGCTGTGTCATTTGTGTAGCACAGAAACTGCCCACATAAGCCACCTCCCACCCTTCTTCATCTAACCATATCGTATTATATTCTGTTATTGCTTTCTATATCAATGCCATAGATTCTCCTTATATATCCCTGTGCCATTCACTCAGCGCTCACTGTGAGAGTGTGTTCCACATTCCAACCTCAAACTAAGAAGATTATCTTGGACCTGTAATTTATTGTTGGTTGTCGTATTTGTAACCACTGGTTTCACACTCCTACCATAAGTGAAAAGATATTCTGTACATCTACCCAATTGAGTCCTTTCGTTACCTGTAGAGGAAGGTCGTTGTTAAACTTGAGAGGGTTCAGATAAGATTTACAAGGATGTCACTGGGATTGGAGGGTTTGAGTGTTGGAGGCTAATAAAATCATGAGGGGCATGGATAGGGTGAATAGCCAAGGTCTTTTTTCTAGGGTGGGTGGAGTCCAAAAACTAGAGAGCATAGGTTTAAGGTAAGAGGGGAAAGATTTAAAAAATACCTGAGGGGTAACTTTCATGCTGAGTGGTGCATATATGTAATGCGCTGTCAGAGGAAATGGTGGAGATGGATTCAATTACAACATTTAAAAGCCATCTGGATGGGTAAATGAATACGAAGGGTTTAGAGAGATATGGGCCAAATGCTGGTGAATGGGACTAGGTCAGATTAGGATGCCTGGTCGGTACGAATGAGTTGGACTGGAGGGTCTGTTTCTGTGTGGTATGACTCGATGAGTCTATGACCTGAAAGCTTTAAAGAAGCATTTAAAAGCAACAGGCTAAAGTGAACGTGGGTAGGGAAGGATGAAGTGTGCTCCATGAGGCAGAAGCTTGGATTGAACTGTTCTGAATTGTTATTGTGACACCCTAAAGACATGTGGTGGATTCTATCAAGCAACATATCCATTGGCTGTTTGGAACAGGCAAAGTACTGACTGTCCTCAGTGAGTCAACATTTGCAAGATGCGCAACAGAGTGTCCAACTTTAGATGAGATTCCATATTTGAACAGTATTTGTTGGATAATCCTGAATGTGCAAAGAATTACATCCAGTTTAGGATAATCAGTCGGGCTCATAATGTAGCACATTTGCTTTTACTGGAAGCTATTCGTGTTAGTACACGACTCTTTTTGCAGACAAAAAGAACATGTACACATACTGTGACTGTTTTAACTCAACAAAATAAGTGGCAGCCATTCGCTGGTTTATTTCTTGGGGCAGTACCCTGCCAATCTGAATCAACCTGCTTGGTTAAATTTTAGCAAAAGCTGTCTGTTAACTGCTAATTAACATTAATGGGTACTTACCCGAGAGCAATGCCTTCATGCCCACTAATCAGCATTTTCCTCCCATGCAGTATAAATATTGGCTTTCTCCTTGAACTGGTTTTCTTGCTGATGGTTATGATGTGTGCAAGATGAAAATCTTTGACAAAGTGCGTGTTTTAGTCATACTGAAGTTCTGTTGTCATTACTAAATTTCGGTTCCCACCGTTTTTCTCTGGGATATGCAGGTTTTTTCATTTAATTCCTTTTTCAAAAGGCAACAAATTTATCGGGGAAAAATTCAATTGAAAGAAGTATGAAAGGTTCCTGAAATAGCAAATAAAATAAACTTAAATGCTTATTAGAAGTTTGAGAAAGTGGAGAAGTAAGGATTTGCATTGGAAGGGGGAAAAGGATAGTGTGTCATTTGAGCAATTTGTTCACTTACCGGTCACTTCCAAGCTGAAAAAGTCACAGGGAAGTAAAAATAAATTCCAATGTACATCACCCAAGACCATTTCGATCACTACCTAGCAGATGTCTAATAAGCAGCATTATTAAAAGTCTGTGAGCTGGGTCTGTGCACAGTCTGCTCAGTCATAGTATAGTATCTGCTACATAGTATAGAATGTTTCAGAGATAGTAGGAACTGCAGATGCTGGAGAATCAGGGATAACAAGGTGTAGAGCTGGATGAACAAAACAGGCCAAGCAGCATCAGAGGAGCAGGAAGGCTGACGTTTCGGGCCTAGACCCTGAAGAAGGGTCTACACCTTGTTATATCACATAGTATAGAATGATCCATTTAGAAAGCGAAGAAAATAAATTGCAGAAGAAGTTGCATTATCTGCTTTGCTCAGCTTTCGTAAAAATTTGTAGGCTTCATTATTACAAAGTAGGCATCACCACTTGATTTAAAAAAAATTGGATTTGTGCATTTTTCTAGCATGAAATTGACTGCATTCTATATAAGGTTGCATATAGGACTCTAAAGATATTAAAAAAATTTTTTTTCATGGTATGTGTGCATCACTGGCAAAGCCAATATTTATGCCTATGAGTAAATGGCCTTGAGAAATGGTTGTGTATTGCTTTCTTGAATTACTGCAGCACATATATTATGGATTTTGATCCAGCGGCAGTCAAGGAACAGCAATGTAGCTTCAAGTCAAGATAGTGTGCCAGTTGGAGGAGAACTTGTAAGTGGTGGTGTTCCCAGATGCATAAAAATAGTTGTAGCAGATAACCAACTCAGGTGTTTGGCACCTTCCAGTTGCACCCTTTTACAGCTGAGTCAATATGTGGAGAACATAGAAACATAGAAGATAGGAGCAGGAGGAGGCCATTTGGCCCTTTGAGCCTGCTCTGCCATTCATCACAATCATGTTGATCCTCCAACTCAATAGCCTAATCCTGCTTTCTCCCCATTAGCTTTGATCCCATTCGCCCCAAGTGCTGCATCCAGCCGCCTCTTAAATACATTCAATGTTTTGGCGTCAACTACTTCCTGTGGTAATAAATCCCACAGGCTCACCACTCTTTGGGTGAAGAAATGTCTCCTCATCTCCATTCTAAATGGTCTATCCTGAATCCTCATACTGTGACCCCTGGTTCTGGACACACCCACCATCGGGAACATCCTCCCTGCATCTACCCTGTCTAGTCCTGTTAGAATTTTATAAGTTTCTATGAGATCCCCTCTCATTCGTCTGAACTCCAGTGAAAACAATCCCAAATTAGTCAATCTCTCCTCATACGTCAGACCTGCCATGCCTGGAATCAGCCTGGTCAACCTTCGCTGCACTCCCTTGAGAGCAAGAGCATCCTTCCTCAGAAACGAAGGCCAAAATTGCACAGAATATTCCAAATGTGGTCTCACCAAGGCCCTGTACAACTGCAACAACACATCCCTGCTCCTGTACTCGAAACCTCTCACAATGAAGGCCAACATACCATTTGCCTTCTTTACCGCCTGCTGCACCTACATGCTTACCTTCAGTGACCAAATCATAAATATATAGTGTGAATAGCTGGGGTCCCAGCACTGATCCCTGTGACATTCCACTAGTTACTGCCTGTCAATTGGTAAAGAACCCATTAATTCCTACTCTTTGTTTCCTCTCTGCCAACCAGTTTTCGATCCATCTCAATACACTTTCCCCAATCCCATGCGTTTAAATCTCTTATGCGGGACTTTGTCAAGTGCTTTCTGAAAGTCCAAATATACCACATCGACTGGCTCTCCCTTGTCAGCTCTACGAGTTACATCTTCACAGAATTCCAACAGATTTATCAAGCAGGATTTTTTCTTCATAAATCCATATTGACTCTCTGATTCTGCCACTGCTTTCTAAATGCTCCGCTATAAAGTTCTTGATAATGGTAAAAGAATTTTGCCCACTACCAATTTTAGGCTTACTCGTCTGTAATTCTCTGTTTTCTCTCTACCTCCCGTTTTGAATATTGGAGTGACATTAGCCACCCTCCAATCTGCAGGGACTGTTCCAGAGTCTATAGAATCCTGGAAGATGGCCACCAATGCATCCACTATTTCTTTAAGAGCCACTTCTTTAAGTACTCTGGGATGTAGATTATCAGGCTCTGGGGATTTATCCGCCTTCAATCCCATGAATTTTCCCAGCACCATTTCTCTACTGATATCGATCTCCCTCAATTCTTCTGTCTCACTAAGTCTTGCATTCTCCAACGTTTCTCAAATCTGATTTGTGAAGACAGAACCAAAGTATGTATTCAGTTGCTCAGCCATTTCTTTGTCCCCTGTTATACATTACCCCGTTTCTGTCTGTAGGGGACCTGCATTTGTCTTCACCAATCTCTTTCTCTTCACATATCTATAGGAACTCTTAGTGTCAGTCTTTATGTTCCCTGCAAGCTTAATTTTGTACTATATTTTCCCCTTCTTACTCAATCCCTTGATCCTTCTTTGCTGAATTCTGAACTGCTCCAAATCCTCAGACATATTGTTTTTCTTGGCCAATTTGTATGCTTCTTCCTTGGATAGGATACTATCTCTAATTTCCTTTGTAAGCCATGGATTGGTCCTCTTGCCCATTTTGCTTTTGTGCCAGACATGAATAAACAGTTGTAGTAGTTCCCCCATTAGCAAATTAGCAACCCAAATATCATATCTAAATACTAACAGTGAAAAGTAATTTGGTCAATTTAAAGCTTTTAAAATCCAGTTGTAATTACCTTTTGAGGCTAAGCCTGTAATGAAATAGTTTACATTTCCAGAAATTACACCATGGGACACCGAATATAGATTAGTCAATTGTTACAATAAAAAAAGGTAGTAAAGGTGGATTATAGTAGATATGTTGCGAACCTCAAAGGTGCACAATAAAGGAGCAATAGCTTGTTTTAAGAGAGAAATAATGGACTGTCTTATGAAGAAAGTATAGTTATTGAGGAAGGATAAGCTACTTTGAACAAAGTAGCTTATCTTCAGCAGCACGGTGGCTGAGTGGTTAGCACTGCTGCCTCATGGCGCCAAGGACCTGGGTTCAATTCCACCCTCAGGTGACTGTCTGTGTGGAGTTTGCACATTCTCCCCATGTCTGCGTGGGTTTCCTCTGGGTGCTCCAGTTTCCTCCCACAATCCAAAGATGTGCAAGTTAGGTGGACCGGCCATGCTAAATTGTTCAGGGATGTGTACATTTGGTGGGTTTAGGGGGATGGATCTGGGTGGGATGCTCTGAGGGTCGGTGTGGACTTGTTGGGCCGAAGGGCCTGTTTCTGCCCTGTAGGGATTCTTTGAAGTTCGTTGTTACAAAGTTACACCGTGTTTTCTCCCTGTCCCAACTTTATCGAGCAGGATTGTAATTGTGTCAAAATGTAAAAGGCACTGAATATTCAGTGTTCTTCAGATCTCTGTTTCCCAACTTTGGTGTTTTAGTCCAGACAAATCTGTGGTTTAATCAGATCTTTGCCATCCTGATTCTGCCTTAGAGATTCTGATCCCAATATGCAAAAGATTGTCTGTGACAAATACAGTACATGCTGTGGCTATAGTGGTCAGAAACCCAGTCTAGTGATATGACTGATAGTAACTAGTATAGCACATTTCATGGCTACAGCTGTCTCTATTTTCTTTCATTTGCTTTTATTATCCATTGTACAGCCCCATATTCTCATAAATCTCTTGTTATTATGATTCAAATCACAGGATAAGGAAAAAGGACCATTCAGTCCCTTTGTCGGTTTTGTTTCTGATCCAACTTGGGCAATAGCCTCCCTGTCTTCATTTAACCTTTCGTTTCCTTCCCTCTTGAAGGGCATTTTCTGCTTTGAGAACTGTTGTCTGGATGTTGCACCTGAAGTTTTAAAAAGGCTACATTGTAGGATCATTGACCATCCTGTCACTGCAGACTATTCATCCCCATTTAGTCTGCTGAAGGAAAGAGAATGTGAACCTTTATTGTCTCAAATCTACAAGCTGGTAACATCCAACTTGGTTTTTGAACATGCTTAAAGTCTGTATCTCTACTGCTCAAACTAAACAGAATAGTGCAGAGATTTATTGAATGAATTAAGGAGAAATGGCCAACAATTGTCTGAACGTTATGCTAACAAAATAGGTTAAAAATTATTGGACGTTCTGAAAAGAAAACAGTAAGGCAAAATTTGACTGAATACCTTTCAATGCATTCGCAAAGCTGTAATAAGTGTCATTTGAATCTGAAGTTCTTCAAATCCCAGTGTTAACATTGTCAAGTGTAGATAGGATACTACTTGCACAGGCAAGTTGCAAGCAATTGGGTCTTTTTAGAGAGGAATGCCAAGTCACAAATTCAAGCGCTTTAATGATTTCTAGGATATGGGACTCATCCAAGACAACAGTTCTTTGGAAGAGATAGGATTTTTTTCCAGAAGACCTGGAAAATATTAGAGCAATTTTTTTGCAAAGTTCAGAAAGGGCTGGGACTAAAAATTGATATTAATAATAGTGATATTACAGGCTGGTTTCTAGAACAACCATCTTATACCATACTATGAAAAGACACAGTGGATTAAAATCCCCAATAAAAAATAGTTTTATTTTTGCTGTTTGCACTCGCACTGACAAATAATGAATTGGCTCCCAAATTTTGGAGAAACATATAGGTGTTGCAATTTTAGTGAGGCATCGACTTGGAATTTCTTTATAGGTTGTGGTCTAAAACTTGTCTTAAGTGGCATTTGTTTCCTGTTAAAGTTTACATGTAACTGATTTATGATGGTTGTATGCTGAAATGTCATGAAATATATTTGCCAAAACCTCCAGCTGCTTTCTTGTTTTTGTCTACAATTTGCAAAATAAGAGAGCACATGAGTTTTCTGGAGTCATGTGAATGAATATAGAGTGCAGTCCAAAGTTTCATTTCAGCAAAACAATGATTTACAGAGTCTCAAATTGGTATTCTTCTCAAATTTAAAAAGGAAAGCAAATTAGTCCTGAAACATGTGCTACGCTTAATCAAAGTATCAGTGCATCTGACAGTTTTGAGATATTTTGGTCTTCAAAATAATGGAAGAAGATGCTCACCTTGCTATGGACACTGCCTAAGTCTATAATCCCTATCCTACTTTAGAAGGATTGCAAAAATAGGTTCTGTTACCTTGTACTTGTATTGGAGGAATTGCAAATAATATTGTCACTTTACAACCAAGAGCAAAAATCTCCACTTCTGACCTAATGATGGAGGGAAAGTTATTGCTGAAGCAACTGAAAATAGTTGTGACTCAGATACTACTCTGGGGAACTTCTACATTGATGTCCTGGGTTTGATTGATTTCAAACAACCTTGACAAAACTCATTTTGTGTTAGATAGAATTTTATCCAACGGAATGCTGTAACCTTGATTTCTGTCGACTTCAGGTTCGCACACCAAACAATAACAAAGAACAATACAGCACAGGAGCAGGCTCTTCTGCCGGCAATGACTGTGCCAGTAAATGATGCCTTTCGAAACTAAAATCCTTTGCCTCTATGTGACCCACATCCCTGTATTTCTTGTCAATTCATATATCTGTCAAATTCTCTTAAATGTTGCTGTTGTATCTGCCTCCACCACCTCTTCTGGCAGCGCATTCCAGGCATTTACCCCCTCTGTGTAAAAAAACTTGCCTGTCACATCTCCTTTAAACATAACCGCTTTTCCCTTAAACGTATGTGCCCTAGTAATTGCCATTTCTAGCCTGGAAAAAGAATGACATGCCCTAGGATATCAACATATCCCTCCTGACACTCACCTACTTTCTTTGGCTTCATAAATCCCCTCCTTTATCCTTGAGTGCCCCTACCCTTTCCCAAGCTAATCTCTTGCTTCTAATAAATGTATAAAACACCTTAGGATACTATTTAATCCTGTTTGCCAAGGACATTTCATGCTCCTTTTAGCCCTCTAAGACCTTGTTTGGGTCTTTCCTGCTATCTTTGCATTTTTCAAAGATTCTGTCTGTCTTCAGTTTCAGGTAGATTTAACTACGTGCATGCTATGCGTTGTAAAAACCGAAAGAACTGCGGATGCTGTAAATCTGGAACAAGACCTTACGTTGCTGGAAAAGCTCAGCAGGCCTGGCAGCATCTATGAAGAAAAGCCAGAGTTAATGTTTTGGGTGCGGTGACCCTTCCTTAGAACTAGTCAATGGCTCATGGGATAATCAGATGTAAGAGCAGAAGTAGGCCATTCAGCTTATCGAGTCTGCTCCACCATTCATTGGAATCATGACTGATCTGATAATTCTCAACTCCACTTTCCTGCCTTTCCCAATAACCCTTGATTCCCTTACTGATTAAAAATCTGTTGGTATCAACCTTGCATGTACTTAACAACCCAACCTCTACAGCCCTCAACAGTAGAAAATTCTAGATTCCCTAATCTGTTTGTGTTAAAGCACCATTTGACGTCCCACCTATTTTTGCGTCATCTGCAAATTTGACGTCAGTCAATTCATTTTCTCATCCAAGGCATTCATATATGTTGTAAGTACATCAATGGGCCACCCAAGAATGACTCCAACATGATGGCTGCCTATATACTTGGCATTGGCACTAATGTGTTAGTATCTGAATACTTGGTGCAAAAACTTGATGTCAACAAAACAACATCTACAACAGCGCTTCTTGTAGTCTAGCAACAGCTACTTTTAGAAAGCAATATATACTTATGAAATTGTAACAACAGCCAAAAGAAATCAACTGGCAAGTAACCTGTAATTAGTTCATAACCCTTTGACTGATGCTGATATAGGATGTCTTTTCCCACTGTTGTACGTGCATTCAGTTATCCTGATTAAGAGATGGCCTTTCGCTGGAATGTTGTTCTCCAAACATAGACAAAGCTGGTTAAAATCAGCATTGTATTGTGTTACATCATAATTAGCCTTCTCTGCATGGTTGTGGTGGGTGTCCACGGTTTGCAATAATATCCTTACCAATGTGACAAGTATTATAGAGTCATAGGCAGAGACAGCACAGAAACAGACCCTTCGGTCCAACTCGTTCATGCCAACCAGATATCCTAAATTAATCTAGTCCCATTTGCCATCATTTGGCCCATATCCCTCTCAACCCTTCCTATTCATATACCCATCCAGGTACCTTTTAAATGCTGTAATTGTACCGGCCTCCACCACCTCCTCTGGCAGCTGATTCCATGCAGGCACCTCCTCTGTGTGAGAAAGTTGCCCCTTAGTCCCTTTTAAATATTTCCCCTCTCATCATAAACCTATGTCCTCAAGGTTTTGACTCTCCCACCCCAGGGAAAATACCTTCTGTATCTACCCTATCTATGCCCCTCATGATTTTATAAACTTCTATAGAGTCACCCTTCAGCCTCCGATGCTCCAGGGAAAATAGCCTCAGCCTACTTAGCCTCTCCCTATTGCTTAAACCCTTCCACCCTGGCAACATCCTTGTAAATATTTTCTGAACCCTTTTCAGAAGATTGAGGGGGGGATCTTATAGAAATATATAAAATTATGAAGGGAATAGATAAGATAGAAGTAGAGAGGATGTTTCCACTGGCAGATGAAGCTAGGACAAGAGGGCATAGCCTCAAGATTAGAGGGAGCAGATTTAGGACTGAACTAAGAAGGAATTTCTTCACCCAGAGGGTTGTTAATCTGTGGAATTCCTTGCCCAGTGAAGTAGTTGACGCTACTTCAGTAAACGTTTTTAAAGATAAGGTAGATTTTTTTTTGAACAATAAAGGAATTAAGGGATACGGTGAGAACGGGGTAAGTGGATCTGAGTCCACGAAAAGATCAGCCATGATCTTATTGAATGGCGGAGCAGGCTCGAAAGGCCGGACAGCCTACTCCTGCTCCTAGTTCTTATGTTCTTATGTTCTTTCAAGTTGCACAACATCCTTTCTGTAGCAGAATTGCCTAACTAATGTCCTGTACAGCTGCAACATGACCTCCCAAGTCCTATACTCAATGCACTGTCCAATAAAGGCAAGCATATCAAGTGCCTTCTTCATTATCCTATCTACCTGCGACTCCACTTTCAAGGAACTATGAACCTGCACTCCAAGTTCTCTTTATTCAGCAACACTCTCCAGGACCTCATCATTAAGTGTATAAGTGCTGCCCTGATTTGCCTTTCCAAAATGCAGCACCTTACATTTATCTAAATTAAACTTTATCTGCCAATTCCTGGCCCATTGGCCCATCTGATCAAGATCCCATTGTACTCTGAGGTAACCTTCTTCACTGTCCATTACACCTCCAATTTTGGTGTCATCTGCAAACTTACTAACCATACCTCCTATGTTCACATCCAAATCATTTATATAAATGACAAAAAGCTATGGACCCAGCACCGATCCTTGTGGCACACCGCTGTTCACCGGCTTCCAGTCTGAAAAGCAACCCTCCACCACCACCCTCTGTCTTCTGCCTTTGAGCCAGTTTTGTATCCAGGAAGCCGGTTCTCCTTGTATTCCATATGGGGAGGTGGTGGCCTAGTGATATTATCATTGGACTGTTAATCTAGAGACCCGAATAATGTTCCGGGGATCCGGGTTTGTATCCTGCCACAGCAAATGGTGGAATTTAAATTCAATAAATATCTGGAATTAAGAATCTAGTAATGACCATGAATCCATTGTCAATTGTCAGGAAAAGCCCATCTGGTTCACTAATGTCCTTTGGGGAAGGAAATTGCCATCCTTATCTGGTCTGACCTACATTTGACTCCAGACCCACAGCAATGTGGTTGACTCTTAACTGCCCACTGGGCAATAAATGCCGGCCTAGCTAGCAATACTCTCATCCTGTGAATGTATAAAGGAAAAAAAATCTAACCTTGCTCACCAGTTTACCATGAGGAACCTTGTTGAATGCTTTACTGAAGTCCGTACAGATCATATCCACCACTTATGCCGTCATCAATCATACTCGTTATTTCTTCAAAAACTCAATCAAGTTAATGAGACACGATTTCCCACACACAGAGCCATGTTGACTATCCCTAATCAGTCCTCGCCTTTCCAAATACATGTGAATCCTGTCCCTCAGGATTCCCTCCAACAACTTGCCCACCACCGATGTCAGGCTCACTGGTCTATAGTTCCCTAGATTTTCCTTACCACCTTTCTTAAATAGCAGCACCACGTTAGCCAACCTCCAGTCTTCCGGCACCTCCCCTGTGGCTATTGATGACACAGATATCTTAGCAAGGGGCCCTTACACAGAGTTCTAGGGTGCACCCGATCAGGTCCAGGGGATTTATCCACCTCCATCAGCACCTCCTCCTCTGTAATATTGACATTTTTCAAGATGTCGCTATTTATTTCCCCACATTTTCTATCTTCCGTATCCTTCTCCACAGTAAACACTGATGCAAAATAATCAGTTAGTATCTTCCCCATCTTCTGCAGTTCCACACATAGGCAGCCTTGCTGATCTTTAAGGGTCCCTATTCTCTCCGTAGTTACGCTCTTGTCCTTAATGTATTTGTAGAATCCCTTTGGATTCTCCCTAACCCTATTTGCCAAGGCTATCTCATGTCCCTTTTTTGTCCTCCTGATTTCCCTCTGAAGTATACTCCTACTGCCTTTATACCCTTCTAGGGATTCACTCAATCCCTGCTGTCTGTACCTGACATATGCTTCCTTCTTTTTCTTGACCAAAACCTCAATTTCTCTAGACATTCAGCATTCCCTACATGTACCAGCCTTGCCCTTCACGCTAACAGGAACATACTGTCTCTAGACTCTCATTATCTCTTTTTTGAGGGTTTCCCATTTTCCAGCCATCCCATTTTAACTGCGAACATCCACCCCCAATCAACTTTCGAAAGTTTTTGCCTAATACTCGTTGTTCTGCTCTAGCGCATGTTTCATTAACGCAAATTGGCTGTAACGTGATTGATGAATAGTGGATGCCATTGGGATAATGCAAACTTTCCGCTGTACACTATAGTGATTTTCTATAGCGATTTTCCTATAATGCGATTTTTAATGGCGATTTTCTACATGCAAGGTCACTCAAGAACATATCTATCACATTATAGGAGAACTACCTGTACCATCATAATTGGCCTTCCTCCAATTTAGAGCTTTAATTTTAGATCCTGTCTATCCTTTTCCATTACTGTTTTAAAACTAATAGAATTATGGTCACTGGCCTCAAAGTGCTCCCCCCACTGACACCTTAGTCACCTGCCCTGCCTTGTTATCATCAAGCTGGCTTGCCACTAGACAAGTCAGATTCCATAATGAAATCCGGCTTGATAAATCATATTTTTAAAAAAATTGTGGTGGTTTGGCACTGAAATGTACACATACAAGGCTATGGATTTGGGGATAACGATATAACAGAGGTTAATAACACAAAAGAAAAATTAATAAAAACAAATCAAGCTGTCTAAATATAATGCAGATTGAAAAATTAAAAGTGATTGATAGAGTAGGTGCAGCTAAGATGTTTACCCTGGATGTGGAAACTAATTGGGTGTTAGGACACTGTGTAAAATTAAGAGTGATGCCACTTAAGTCTGGGATGAAGAAAAAATAATTGTGAACCTTTGGAATTATCTGCCACACAGGTCCGTAGAAACACAGTCATGTTTAACGTGGATATTGATAAATTTCTGATTACCAGTGGCATACAGGGTTATGGGGGTGGGATGGATTAAGGCATGAAAGCGTTCAATCAACCATGATCGTATTGAATGGTGGGGTAAGGCTCAATGGACAAAGGCTCTGCTCCTGTTTCTATGCTCTATTTCAACACACAGCAAAACAAAATCCCATTTACTAACTATCACTTTATAGTTAAACAAATCTGGAGACGTTTCCCTTCCCTATCAATGTGGGTTTAGTTTAACTGCTTCTCAATTCTAGTCTATGAGATGTGAGCCTTTCCCCTTGAAAATTCACACCATTCAGTTCTTAGAGATTTCCCCTCTTCAATAACCAGTGCAGACTTCTAAACAAACACTGTGTCTGGGAGTTTCATAAAATATATCCTTTCACTGTGGTAACTTACTTCCTTAATTGCTGTAAACAATCTTCTGTTCCTATAAGAGACTGTACTTACATCTGACTTTAGTCAGGACACTTCAAACTGAACAACTGCTTTCAAAATTCATTTTTGTCAGCTAGAATCAATCCATTATTATTCTAAAACTGAAAGCAATTTGACGTATTTCAGTGTTTTCTCTCCTGTCATAAACCCCTACAATATACACAATCTTCCATTATTACTCCGGGAGGCACATACTAATTTAAAATCATGGAAAAGAATCTTCCCAGGCCCTGAAAGACATGGGCTACGCCAAGAAATTTAGGCGAATTACATGAGAAATGAAGTGAGACCTTTCTTGACATCAGGAGGAACAGATCCAATATATATTGATGACTTGGATGAGGAAAGTGAATAGCCCAGTTTATAGATGACACAAAAATAAGTGGCAATGCAAGTGGTGAGGATGACACAAAGAGTCTGCAGGGGAATATAGACAAGTTAAGCAAGTGGGCAAAGACTTAGCAGATGAAACATAATGTGGGGAATTGTGAGGTTGTACACTTTGGCAGGAAGAATAGATGAGCTAAATATTACTTAAACGGAGAAAGTCTGCAGAAATCTATGGAAACAAGGAATTTGGAATTCCATGTCCATGAATTGCAGAAAGCTAGCATGCAAGTTTAGTGCGTAATAGGGAAGGCTAATTGAATGGTGGCCTTTATTTCAAAGGAAGTGGTGTATAAAAGTAAGAGGATTTTGCTAAAACTATACAAGGCACTAATCAGTCCACAACTGGAATACTGCGAACAGCTTCAGTTTCCCAAAATAAAGAAAGATATTCTGGCATTGAAGGCAGATCAGAAAAGGTTCACTGGGCTGATACCAGATATAGAGGGAGTCTTCCGAGGTGAGGTTAAGTAGTTTGGGTCTGTATTCTTTGGTCTGTAGAATACTGAGAGGTGACCGTTTGAAACATACAAAATTCATAGAGGACTTGACAGGATAGATGGAGAAAGGTTGTTTCCCTTTGTGGAAGAGTCTAGGACCAGAGGGCATAAATTTGGAATATTTAAAGACAAGGATGAGAAGAAATTTCTTCTCTCGCTCAGTTGTCAGGCCTTTGAAGAGAACCGATGAATTCCTAAACTTTGGAATCATTGCAAGTCAACAGCAAGTTAGGACCATTTACTTTTACGTTACTACCAATGCGATTAACTCAGTTATACTCTCTATCTTCTTAAATCTGTGGTCTTCAATATGTAGATCACAAGCAACTGGTTGATTGCAGAGTTTCTGACAATTGGTCTCATCACCTGCCTGCATTCCCTTGCTGTACACAGATTGATTGTCATCATTGCCCTTACAAATGAATGCATCTCCTACAGACCGGTTAACATTACAGAGGGTACACATGAGCATCTAAAACGAAAAACTGGCAATGAATGCAGATTCACCTTAGTTGCAGAGATGAGAACATAGTACCTCAGTGCTCCACTGATGAAGCACTTCTTGAACCTGGACCATTTAAAAAGAAACCACAAATGTAGAGCTTCCACACTGAATGGGAAAATGAATTTCTGCTCACAACTATAAAAGATAAATGCATTTGTCTTATATGTCACTGAAGTATATCAAGAAGTGAAAGGGAAATTTGGAATTACACCACACAATGATGCTCAGTAAATTTGCGGATAGTTTTCCCTTGAGCAGTCCATTTTGGTAAAGAAAGTAAGCAAACTGAAAGCTGTTTTGAAAGCTCAACAGATTTTCTTTTAACCCAGAATCAAAAGGTAAGGCCTGCACAGAAACATCATTTATCATCTTCTAGCAAAACACAAGAAATAATTCACAATAGCGAAGTAATTAAAGAAGGAATGCCGACGGGAAGGTAAGGTCTTTTTTTCCTTATAAAATCTTACCTCGTGCAGCAGCGGCCTTCTTGTTTTCAGCAGCGGGTGTGTGGAGAGAACGCGAGCCAGGAAGGAACTAATATATTCGGGCATTGGCTAAACCCGAAACACTACACATGTAGTGTCTCCCACCCATCCTCCTCCTCTAACCAAAAAAAAAGACTGTGTGGAGGATTGGTAAGGTAAGGCTTTATTGTTTTTTTTTATTCTTCTGGAAATCTAGAATAGAGGGAATGGAAGCTAGGGCAGTTGCATACTCCTCTTGCAGGATGTGGGAGGTAAGGGTCACTGCTGGTGTCCCCTCTGACTTCACCTGCGAGAAGTGCACCCAACTCCAGCTCCTCAAAAACCGCGTTAGAGAACTGGAGCTGGAGCTGGATGAACTCCGGATCATTCGGGAGGCTCAGGGGGTGATAGAGAGGAGTTATAAGGAGGTGGTCACACCCAAGGCACAGGAAAAAGGGAGATGGGTGACTGTCAGGAAGGGGAAAGGGAACAGGCAGACAGTGCAGGGATCCCCTGTGGCTGTTCCCCTCAATAATAAGTATACCGTTTTGGATACTGTTGGGGGGGGGGGGAACCTACCAGGGGAAGGCCATAGCGGACAGGTCTCTGGCACTGAGCCTGACCCTGTGGCATAGAAGGGAAGGGGGGAGAAATAGGAGAGCAATTGTAGTGGGGAATTCAACAGTAAGAGGCACAGACAGGCAGTTCTGTGGACACGAACGAGACGAACGGATGGTATGTCGCCTCCCGGGTGCCAGGGTCCGTGATGTCTCGGATCGTGTCTTCAAGATCCTTCAGGGGGAGGGTGAGCAACCAGCAGTCATGGTACACATCGGTGCCAATGACATAGGGAGAAAAAGGTCAGAGAATGTGAAAAACGAGTACAGGGAGTTAGGTTGGAAGCTGAAGTCCAGGACAAACAGGGTAGTTATCTCTGGATTACTACCAGTGCCATGTGATAACGAGGTAAGAAATAGGGAGACAGTGCAGCTAAACACGTGGCTACAGGGCTGGTGTAGGAGGGAGGGCTTCCATTATGTGGATAATTGGAGCACATTCCGGGGAAGGTGGGACCTGTACAGAAGGACGGGTTGCACCTGAACTGGAAGAGCACAAATATCCTGGGAGGGAGGTTCGCTCGAGCTATACAGGATGGTTTAAACTAGACTGGCAGGGGCTGGGGAACTGGATTTGTAATTCAGAGGATGAGGTATTCAGCCTTCCAACAGACACAACAGGGAGTGACGTTGTTAATAAAGAAATGTGGTCGATGGAGCGTAATTGTGGACACATAGATGGTTTCAGGTGTGTATACTTCAATGCTAGAAGTATCAGAAATAAGGCAGATGAACTTACAGCATGGGTCAGTACTTGAAACTACGATGTTGTGGCCATGACAGAAACTTTTGTAACTCAGGGACAGGAATGGTTGTTGGAAGTTCCGGGATTTAGATGCTTTAAAAGAAATAGGGAGGGTGGTAAAAGAGGTGGGGGAGTGGCATTGCTAGTCAGGGCTAGCCGAGCAGTTACTGAAAGGCAGTTCGAGAATGATAAGTCTACAGAGTCAGTTTGGGTTGAGGTCAGGAACAAGAAAAGAGCAGTCACTTTGTTGGGGTTTTTTTACAGACCCCCTAAGAGTTGCAGAGAAGTGGAGGAGCGGATTGGGAGGCAGATACTGGAAAGGTGCAGAAGTCACAGGGTTGTAGTCATGGGTGACTTCAACTTTGCAAATATTGATTGGAAACTTTTTAGTTGTAATAGTTTAGATGGAGCAGATTTTGCCCAGTGCGTTCAGGAAGGATTCCTGACACAGTACGTAGATAGACCAACACGAGGAGAGGCCACTTTGGACTTGGTGCTTGGCAATGAACCGGCCCAAGTGTTAGACCTGTTGGTAGGAGAACATTTTGGCAGTAGCGATCATAACTCTGTTAACTTTTACAATAGCCATGGAAAAGGATAGGTACATACAGCAGGTTAAAGTTTATAATTGAGGGAAGGGTAATTACAATTCTGTTAGGCAAGAACTGATTAACATAAAATGGGAACGTACGCTGTCAGGGAAGAGCAGTATTGAAATGTGGAGATTGTTTAAGGAATGCATACTGCGTGTGCTCGAAATGTTTGTCCCTAGCAGGCAGGGAAGATGCAGTCGAGTGAGGGAGCCTTGGTTCTCAAGAGAGGTCGAACAACTGGTTAAGAGTAAGAAGGATGCTTATATTAGGTTTTGGAAACAAGGATCGGAAAAGGCTGTAGAGGGATACAGGTTATCCAGGAAGGAGCTGAAGAAAGGGCTTAGGAGAGCTATAAGGGGGCATGAGAAAATCTTGGCAGATAGGATCAAGGAAAACTCCAAGGCTTTTTACACGTACATGAGGAATAAGAGAATGACCAGAGAAAGGGTAGGGCTGATCAAGGATTGTAAAGGGAATTTGTGTACGGAGCCTAAAGAGATAGGAGAGGTCCTTAATGAATACTTTTCTTTGGTATTCACAACTGAGAGGGACCTAGTTGTCGAGGAGGACAGTGTGAAACAGGCTGGTAGGCTAGTAAGGAAGATGTACTAGGAATTTTGAGGAACTTGATAAGTCCCCCGGGCCTGATGGGATTTATCCAAGGATTCTGTGGGAAGTGAGGGAAAAGATCGCAGGGCCTCTGGCGATGATCTTTTCGTCCTCACTGTCCATGGGTACAGTGCCGGAAGATTGGAGAGAGGCAAACGTCATTCCCTTGTTCAAAAAAGGGAATAAGGATAACCCCAGAAATTACAGGCCAGTTAATCTTACGTCAGTGGTGGGCAAATTATTGGAAAGGGCTCTGAGAGATCGGATTTATGATCACTTGGAAAGACACAGTTTGATTCGTGATAGTCAGCATGGATTTGTGAGGGGTAGAGCATGCCTCACAAACCTTATTGAATTCTTTGAAGAGGTGACCAAACACGTGGATGAAGGTAGAGCAGTGGATGTGGCATACATGGATTTAAGTAAGGCATTTGATAAGGTTCCTCATGGTAGGCTCATGCAGAAAGTAAGGAGGCATGGGATGGGGGAAATGTGGCAGATTGGATTCAGAATTGGCTGACCCTTAGAAGACGAAGGGTGGTAGTGGACGGAAAATATTCAACATGGTGCTCAGTTACGAGTGGTGTACCACAAGGTTCTGTTCTTGGTCCTCTTCTATTTGTGATTTTTTTAAATGATTTGGATGTAGGAGTGGAAGGGTGCATTCGTAAGTTAGCAGACGATACGAAGGTGTGTCGAGTTGTGGATAGTGCGGAGGGCTGTTCTGGGTTACAAAGGGACATTGATAGGATGCAGAGCTGGGCTGAGAAGTGGCAGATGGAGTTTAACCCTGAAAAGTGTGAGGTGATTCATTTTGGAAGGACAAACTTGAAAGCAGAATACAGAGTTAACAGAAAGATTCTTGGCAGTGTGGAGGAGCAGAGGGATCTTGGGTTTCATGTCCACAGTTCCCTGAAAGCTGCCACCCAGGTGGATAGAGTTGTTAAGAAGGCGTATGGTGTGTTAGCTTTCATTAATAGAGGGATTGAGTTCAAGAGTTGTGAAGTTATGCTCTAGCTATACAAAGCCCTGGTTCGGCACATCTGGAGTATTGTGTCCAGTTCTGGTCGCCTCATTACAGGAAAGATGTGGAAGCATTGGAAAAGGTGCAGAGGAGATTTACCAGGATGTTGCCTGGAATGGAGGGAAGGTCTTATGAGGAAAGATTGAGAGAGCTAGGGCTTTTCTCTTTAGAATGACGAAGGATGAGAGGTGCCTTGATAGAGGTGTACAAAATGATCAGAGGTATAGATAGAGTAGACAGCCAGAGACTTTTTCCGAGGGTGGAGATAGCTATTATGAGGGGGCATAGTTTTAAAGTGAGTGGAGGTAGATATAGGGGAGACGTCAGAGGTAGATTCTTTACTCAGAGAGTGGTAAGGGCGTGGAGTGCATTGCCGAAGAGGGTAGTGGAGTCGGCCTCATTGGGGCATTTAAGCGGCTATTAGATAGGCATATGGATGGTAGTATAAGGTAGGGGTGGAGGTTAGATAGACATAGAACATAGAACAGTACAGCACAGTACAGGCCCTTTGGCCCACGATGTTGTGCCGAACTTTTACCCTAATCCTAAGGTCTATCTAACCTCCACCCCTACCTTATTCTATCATCTATATGCCTATCTAATAGCCGCTTAAATGCCCCTAATGAGGCTGATTCCACTACCCTCTGAGAGTGAGGGGAACATTGCTGTTAGCTTACGTGCATGTTCCCAAGTCAGCTGCTGAAATTTTCAGCCTGGGTTGTCTTTTTTCAAGCTGACCAATTTCTATCCACTGCAGTAAATGACACTTGTTTATGCTGAATTTATGTCAATCACTTGTGTGTACCTTGCCAGGCTACTGACAGAGTGTGCTTGTCTTCCCTTTGACATAAAAGCAGCTCACTCAACCTGTGGAAATTTACTTCCAATATTTATCGAATGTGTAACCATTCATTATGTTTGATGAGGTACTGGCTTCCTATGGCAACAAAATATCTCAAGTAGATGATTAAGTGTCATCTGCATTGATATCATCTTACATGTGCAAAACTTTGGACACAAACTGCACTCCCTCTGTGGCAAGTATATCCTTTCTTAGAGAGGGAGACCAAAACTGCACACGACCCTTCTGATGTGGTCTCACCAATGTAATGATAGTAATGAGGTCAGCTAGGTGGACCTCATAGAATATGTGATCCCTGATTGGGGCTGTTAATCTGGACCAAACAGGGAGCTCTGGCTGGCAGATATGCGTAGGAGTGTCAGAGCTTCTGTTCCCTCTGAGAGCTGGCTTAGAGAGGGCTGGAAGACTGTCAAGGAGAGTCCACATGTAAATAAAGGGTGATTCGGTGACAAGATACCAGTCTCTGGGGAGTTATTTCAGGGAGACGAGAGAAAAGCACATTCCTAAAGAAGTTTGCTCACAGTAGTCGTGTTTGATTCGGGGTAAGCATTTCTGGTATCATACCGTTATTTGGGAAGCTTGACTCATTTCTTCCTGCCTTCGAAGACTGGACCCTTTATGTGGAGAGAATTCGTTCTTTTTTCCAGGCAAATGACATTCGAGCAGTAATTCTCCTGACACCTTGTGGACCTGCAGCTTTTTTGGTTATTAGGAGCTTCAGTTTCCCTGAGGCACCAGATACTAAAACCCTTCAAGAGTTGATACATTTAGTTAAGGAATATTACGACCCCAAGCTACCTCTAATTCTGAGATACTATCGGTTTTACTTAGTAATTTGAGAACTGGGACATACATATCGGGATTTTTGACTGGTTAAAATGACTAGCAGGGGCATGTGACTTTGGTTTTACTTTTAATGAGATGCTGAGACACCATTTGGTATGTAGGATTAATGATGTAACCTCGCAAAATTGCCTCCTAGCTGAAACCCAACTACACCTCAGACAAGCGCTACAATTGACAATTGGCTTTATCATCGGAAAATGTGGCAAGTGGAGCAAATAAGTTACAGGATGTTCTGAAGGAAGTGGACACCCTCACCAGTCCAACTGGAGTGACATCCAAATCAGAACCAATCAAAATAAATGTCTTATTAAATGGTCACCTGGTTCAAATAGAGGTCGATACCGGCGCGGCTGTTTCAGTGATTGCATAACCAGTCTTTAACAAAATTCGCTCTGGACTCCAAACCTAAGCTTGCACAAGGCCTCAGCTAAACTGTGAACGGCGAATCTTAACAGAATTAGGGTGCAACTTTAGTTCCGGACTCTTAAGAGAAGCAGCTGGTTCAGTTACCACTGATTTTAGTAAGAGGCTTGGGACCCATGCTTGATGGGGTGAAATTGGTTGAGAAAGAGTCACCCAGATTGGCTTAACATTTTTTGATTAGAAAATGGCTGCCTGAGTGAAATCCTAATTAAATACCTGGAAGTTTTTCAGGAAGGTCTATGGACTGTCAAAGGAGCCAAGACTACCTTGCATGTTGATCAGAAACCAGTTCCACGATTCTGCAAGGCCTGCCCGGTGCCATTTGCCTTCTGGGCAAGAGCGGAGGCAGAAATCAGAAGGCTGGAAAGCAAAGGAACCCAGTCCAGCTTGTGGAATGGGCAGCAACGCTTGTACTGATTGTGAAGCTTGATGGTTTGGTTTGCCTTTTTGGGGATTTTAAAGAAATGGTAAACCAGTTTTTGTAGCTGAATAAATACCCAGTTCCTTGCACAGAGGATTTACACATAAAGCTGGCAGGGGGGCTGACCTTCCCAAAGTTGGACATGAGCCATGCATACTTGCAGTTGTGGTTCGATGAGGATTCCCAGAAGTGTGCTACATTTAATACCCATAAGGGTCTGTATCCAATATAAGAGACTGCCATTTGGAGTACTGTCAGCCTGTGCAATTTTTCAGCGGACATGGAGAACCTTTTACAAGGTCTGCCCTAGTTCACCATTTATCTAGATGATGTGCTTGTAACAGGGAAGACAAATAATGAGCAATTAGAGAACTTGGACACAGTCCTTAGACATTTCTTCCAGGTGGCCATCTGCCTTAGAAGGGAAAATGTGTGTTCCAGGCACCCTAAGTGACCTACTTGGGCTACAGAGTTGCCAAGACCAGGTTACGTCAGTAGGAAGATACAGTGAAGATGATTAAAGGTGCCCCAGCTCCATGTCTGTACCAGAACTTAGGTCTTTCCTTGGGCTGGTGAACTATTATAGAACGTTCATACATAACCTGGCCTCCATTCTGGCACCTTTGCATCAACTCTTAGAAAAGGATCAGCCTTGGAAATGGCCATGTAGCCAAGCCATGTGCCCAGATAGAGAAGGAAGGTTTGGCGGTCATATTTGGAGTCAGGAAATTCCACCAATACCTTTGCAAACGTACACTTGGAATAGTAATGGACCACAAAATCCTGCTAGGTCTACTTAAAAATAACCATAGCTTCAGACTGAATTCGGTGGTGGGCTCTAATACTAAGTACGTACATCTACAGGTTAGAACACTGTCCAGGAAGCCAAGAAGAAAATGTGCATGCATTGAGCTTGCCTCCACCACTGGAAGACTCCATATTGGTTTTAAATTTTCTTAGCACACTTTCAGCTACAGTTGACAATATCATACTTTGAATGCAGAATGATCTGGTCCTAGCAAAACTGAAACAGTTGGTGATGATGGGGGAAACCAAAGGGCTGTCACAACCAGAATCAAAACCTTTATGGACCTGGAGAGACCAGAACACAGTTGAGGACAGCATATCATTGTGGGGTGCAAAAGTGATTGTGCCGAGTAAATGTCGCTGCCAGATACTGGCTAAACTCCACCAGGGTCAATGAAGATGTTGATGAGGAGTTATGTCTCATGGCCAGGATTAGATGCAGACATACCTGCATTGGCAGAGCAGTGCCCAGAGTGCCAACAAGGACAAATACTACAGCCAGCAGCTCCCTCACATTTGTGGGAATGGCCAGGCAAACCCTGGACTCTGTTACATATTGATTATCCAGTCTTTTCACTGCCTCAATGTTCTTAGGCAAAATGGACATTCACTCAAAATGGCTGAACTTGCATAGAGTTCATTCGTCCAGCATGTGGACAACGACAGAAAAACTGTGTGCATCTTTTGCAATACAGGGACTCACAGAAGTGTTGGTCACAGATAATGGGCCATTGTTTACCAGCAGGGAATTTGCGTGTTTCCTAAAGTCGAACATAATTCGTTATACAAGGACATTTCCGTACCATTCATCATCCAATGGTCTGGCAGAAACAGCAGTCCAAACTTTGAATGTAGGCTTAAAGAGAACAGCCTACAGATTCACTAGATACCAAACTGTCCCAGTTCCTATGTGATTATAGGGCCACTGGTCATGCAACAACAGGGATAACTGCGCACCAGGTTAAATGTGATCTTCCCAGACCTGGGGGGAAGGTGTATGGCATCAGGAATGCCAGTGCCAGACACAAGAGATCATTCTGCATTCAAAGTCTGGTATTGTCAACTGTGGCTGAAAGTGTGTTGAGAAAATTTAAAACCATTACAGACTCTTCCAGTGGCGGTACCAACTAAGTAAGAGACACTGTTTACTTCAGGGACCGAAGATTAGTGTAGGAACCATGGGAATGGTCCTGCATGGGTAAGAGGCATAGTTGATGTGAGGTCAGGTGCAGTGATGTATAAAGTTTGGGTAGGTGCAACAATCCTAAACAAGCAAATAGACTATATGATAGCTGCAAACTTGCAAAAGGTGGGGGAGGAAAGCGTGCCTGCTCCTCGACTGCCTTTCCGACTGTTTTGAACCCATAGATCCTCCCTCTCTGTCAAGCATTGGAGAGATTTCGGAATCTGTGATGGGCATGGCGAATGTTGGAGCCTCGACGCCTTTGCCACCTGAGGTAGAGAATAATTGCTTCTGAGATGCTTCAGGCAAGGTACTGTGCCTTACATGCTGCCTGTATCAGAGGCAGAGTTGGAGGAACCTGACCTGGTACTAAAACACCCCAGGAGGAGCTACAAGTAAAAACAACTCTCCTATGTCATCAAACTCAGCTTGGGAGGGATGTGGCGATTGTAACAAGGTCATAAAATGAGTTCCCTGATTGGGGCTGCTAATCTGATCCAATCAGGAGCCCTGGCTGTCAGATATAAACAGGAGTGTCAGAGGTTCTGTTCACACTGACAGCTGACTCTGAGGGAGCTGGATCAGTGTCAAGGACTCTCCACGTGTAAATAAAGAGTGACAGGGATACTGACCTCTATGGAACAAAAACAAAGTTGCTGGAGAAGCTCAGCAGGTCTGGCAACATCTGTGAAGCCAGCAACTTTGTTTTTGTTCCTGATTTACAGCATCTTCAGTTCTTTCGGTTTTTATTTAGTACTGACCTCAATGGAGTTATTTCAAAGCGCCTGCACACTGAAGTTCAGTTGTCTTCCAGCAAGGCTGCTCACTTCTGACCTGAATACAAATTTGGTGCAAACATAGTCAGAGCAGAACTCCAGAAGTGATATGAGAGTGACTGCCCTTGATGAAAGCAGTCTTTTGCAAAGTGTGGCATCAAGGATCTGTAACAAAACATATTTTCTGAAGAAGGGTCTAGACCCGAAACGTCAACTTTCCTGCTCCTCTGATGCTGCTTGGCCTGCTGTGTTCATCCAGCTCTACACCTTGTTATCCCATAAGTCAGCAGGAATTGGAGAGGATGCTTTGCTTGTTCGAATCATACCTGGCACAAACTAAGATGATTATGGTTGTTACAGTTCAGTTATCTTCGGGGTTTTTCAGAGTAGTGTGCCAGGTCCACTTGTCTTCAGTTGCTTCATCACTGACCTCAATCATAAGATTTGAAGTGGGAATGTTCACTGTTGGTTGCACACTGTTAAGCAAGATTCCCAATTTCTCAGATACTTAAGCAGCCTGTGTCCGTTTGCAGCAAGACCTGGACACATCCAAGCCTGGGCTGATAAATGGCAAGTAACACAAAAGTGCTAGCAATGACCATCTCCAGTAAGAGAGAATCTAACCATCAATCTTCTGTAAAATTCAATTTAGTAGATCCTCTACTAATTAACCATTAATTAACTATTAAAGATTTAATTTAAAAGAAGCCATTCCTTGTGTCAGTCCCTACACCACAGAAAGGATATAAAATTAAGGTGGTAGATATCTTGTGAAATCCTCTTTGCTTTTTAAGTGGGAACATTCACCGTTGATCCAGATTTATGGGGAAATATTGTAAAGATTATTTTGCGCATGTCATGCTGTTGATATGTTACGTTGCCTTTTTTGTTCAGCTTCCTTTGTGAAGAAATAATTTGCCAACCCGACAAGATGCCTGAATAGGCAATATGTAGTAAAGATTATATGGTAGATAATCTGATTTCTAATGTCAAAGTGTCTCTGAGGAATGATATCCTCTGTGGTATTCCCTCCTACTAACTAAGGTTGTTCATCATAGAATGAAGCTGCCCTTAAATAACTTAAGTTTTTAGTTTCCTTTGATACCAAACACGTCTGTTTCAAAGAAACTATTTTATATGTTTGTATGGTTGCAGTAAGGAGGTTTGTGATTGATCTGCTTCAGGAGCAGAGTTGCTTCAAGTTTCACATGTAGTTATAAATTTGGAAGTTATAAGATCTTTGTGAAAATCTGGTGGGCTGTACACGACTGATGAAATTTCTGGAGTTATCCTTCCACTGTGTTTTCCGATGACCCTCTGATTTCGCAGCTGCAAACCCTGACACACAGCAGTGAGTAGATCTAAGGTCAAACAAAACTATTTATTTTGGTTGGATGACGGATCTTTTGGGACTAACTGTATTTTAACTAATATCAGCCCAACAGAGCAGCATGGCAGCTTTTTTGACAAAAAATCCTAAAAGAAAGAAATGTTTTCATTGCACGACAAATGAAGAAAAACTTAAGATTGTACATAGTTGTGTTTTCATCCTTTATGTTTCTAATTTTCTCTTAAGTAATATAATAGGCTCTGAAATTTTATACATTGTAGCATTGAATATAAAAGAACCATGTAATATTGAACTGGCACAGCACTTCACTGAGAACAGTTGAGAGAAATTGATGTTTTGCAGCCCATGTTAGAACCACAGGAAAGATATATCAAAATTTGATTGGAGTATTATCAAAAATGAATAGTTTCATTAATAAGAGAAAAGATACAGAATAAGAGGTTTATTTTTAGAAACAAATTAAAAATAAACATTAATTATGGATCTAATAAATGCTTTTAATCAAATTGAGAGCTGAGCAAGGTTAAATTGTGGTTGGAAAAACAATAGCAGATGGCATAGACTTGACATAACCATTTAGAAAATGAGGAGAAATTTAGAAGAATTCTTTCTGAGTAGAGGGCAGTTAGGACATGGGATGCTTTACCAAAAATGACGAATGAGGCAGGAGTAATAAAGGAGGCATATTAAGAATGTGGAGTAAGGGAATTAGGATCATGCAGATCTTAACTTGATCCTGCAAATTGCATTTTCTCAGTTGTGATATCTATATTACATGAATAGATTGAATAAAAAGATCAAAAGATTATTCTCTTTATTGGACTTCCAAACTGCAGATGCAAGTTCTAGTTTCTATTTCCACATAAGCCCCTGGTAACTGCATGCTGAATACCAAGTGGGTTTGCGAAGGTTTCACCTTTGGATATTTTATACAAAACTGCGAATACACTCTAAAAAACATGTATTTAATACAAGGGACTGAACTTGCATCTCGTTTTGAGGTGCACTTTGGAATATGAATGGCTACACATCATTTTCCTCTGGCCTGTTATGGGAGTTGCCAATGCTCAGTTTGCAAAACACATACTTATCCCTGTTCTGTCTCAGCTCCCTATTTTGAATGGTGACGCATGTTTTTGGAAACCCATTAAAAGCACATCAGTTTTGGGAACTTGCGGAAAAAACAGAAAGCATTCTGAGAAAGAGATAACACAGTGTGGAGCTGGAGGAACACAGCAGGCCAGGCAGCGTCAGAGGAGCAGGAAAGTTGACCTTTTGGCTTGGGACCCTTCTCCAGAAATGGGAAGGGGGAAGGAAGCTCAGAAATAAATCGAGAGAGGAGGGGTGGGGCTGGGGAAGGTAGGTGGGATGGTGATAGGTGAGTGCAGGTAGGCAGTGGTGGGGATTGGTCAGTGAGGTGGGAGGAGCAGATAGGTGGGAGAGAAGATGAACAGGTTGTGTCAGGTCAAGGATGCAGGGATGAGAGGGAGGTTTAGTCATGGGACGAGGCTGGGAGGGTAGATTTTGAAACTGGTAAAATCCATGTTTAGGCCATTGAGCTGTAGGCTCCTGAGGCGGAATATGAGGTGCTGCTCCTCCAGTTTGCATGTGGTGTCATTGTGACACTGGAGGAGGCCCAGGATGGACTTGTCACCGAGGGAGTGGGAGGGGCAGTTAAAATGGTTTGCGACCGGAAGGTGTTGTCACTGTCACAAACAGAATGCAGATGCTCTAAGAAACGGTCCCCAAGCTTCCGCTTGGTCTCACCGATGTAGAGGAGGCCACATAAATGGCAGCGGATACAGTAGACCAAGTTGACAGATATGCAGGTGAACCCCTGTCTAATGTGAAAAGTTTGTTTTGTGCTTTGAATGGAGGTGAGGGGGCAGGTGTAGCTTTTCCTGCGGTTGCAGGGAAAGGTGCTGGGGATGGTAGGGCTAGTGGCGTGTGTGGAGCAGATGAGGGATTCGCGGAAAGAGCGGTCCCTATTAAAGGCAGATGGGTGTGGGGAGGGAAATATATCTTTGGTTGTGGGGTTGGATTGTAGGTGGCGGAGAATGATACGTTGGGTGCAGAAGTTGGTGGGGTGATATGTGAAGACAAGGGAATTCCGTCTTTATTTTTGTTGGGGGGAGGGGATGTGAGGGAAGAGGTGTGGGGAACGTGAGAGATGCGATTGAGGGCATTTGATCACCGGGGTAGTAGTGGTCCTTAAAGTAGCAGGACATCTGGGATGTGCAGGAGTGGAATGACCCATCTTGGGAGCAGACATGGCAGAGGCGAAGGAATTGGGAGTAGGGGATCGCATTCTTGCAGGAAGGTGGGTGAGAGGAGGTGTAGGCTAGGTAGCTGAGAGAATCAGTGGTCTTGAAATAGATGTCGGTTTCGAGGTGGTCACCAGAGATGTAGACATAGAGATCCAGGAAGGAGAGAGAGGTATCAGAGATGGTCCAGGTGAACTTGAGGTTGGGATGAAGGGTGTTCATAAAGTTGATGAACTGTTCAAGCTCCTCATGGGAGCACGAGGCGGTGCCGATCCAGTCATCGATGTAACGGAGGAAGAGGTGGGGGATAGTGCCAGTGTAGCTACGGAAGAGGGACTGTTCCAAATATCCTCTTTGGAGGCAGGCATAGCTTGGGCCCATGCGGGTGCCCATGGCCACCCCATTAGTCTGTAGGAAGTGGGAGGAGTTAAAGGAGACATTGGTAAGGGTAAGGACAAGTTGAGTTAAGCGGATTAGGGTGTGGGTAGAGGGGTACTTGTTGGGCCTGCGGGAGACGAAGAAGTGGAGGGCTTTTAGGCTATATGCGTGGGGGATACAAGTGGGGGATTGGATGTCCATAGTGAAGATGAGGTGTTGGGGGCCAGGGGATTAAAAGTCTTGGAAGAGGTGGAGGGTGTGGGTGGTGTCCCGGACGTAGGTTTCCTGGACCTCGGGGGAGAAAATAAAGTCAAGGTAAGCGGACATAAGTTCAGTGGGGAAGGAGCAGGCAGATACAATGGGTCGGCCGGGACAGTCAGGTTTGTGGATTTTGGGAAGGAGATAGAAATGGGCAGTGCGGTGTTGGGGAATGATGAATTTGGAGGCTGTGGGTGGGAGGTCACCTGAGGTGGTGAGGTTATGAATTGTCTGGGAGATGATGTTTTGGTGGTCAGAGGTGGGGTCATGATCGAGGGGTTGGTAGGAGGAGGTGTCAGAAAGTTGGTGCCTGGCCTCGGCGATGTAAAGGTCAGTGTGCATTCTGAGAAGTCTGCATTCTGCAGTGTTTTCTCACTTTCAAATGTCAATTTTTTTTTTGATGCAGTAATTCAGCCTAGGGACCTGTCCTTTGAAGGTAAGTTGACCTCTTTCATTGACCAGCTATGTGTGTGTTTTCAAATTGAAAAGAAGCTCCAGTGTTCTTTCCTCCTTAGTGACAAGTTATTGTTTGGACAGCTGTGATTATTCTGATTGCTTGGCTGAATTTCAAGTGCTAAAGGATCTGTGCTCCAATATCAGTGTCTTCTTTCTGGCTAACATCCATGCATAAGTTATGGTCAATCAGCATGACTGACATTTCAATACAAGGGGGTGTGATCTTATGTGGCCCTGAACAGCATGGGCAACGATGAGAAATTTGACAGAATTGCATAAAAGGCCCTGTAAGACCTGTAAGAGCAACGAGTATTTTGCAACTAATTTTCAAATTTCGGAATGAGATTCTCAATAGGCGGAGGCGAGATGTGTACTAAAGGGAATTATTACTTGATATTGGCTTTTTGACAGCACATTTTGCCTCATTAATATGCAGCTTCCTATCCTACCACATACCACAAGGAAACTAGGCTCCAAGAATTCCTGACATGAAAGTCAAGGAGGGCACCTGGTGAATCCAACTCATTGCTTGTTCCTCTGAGCCACCACCCAGCAATAATATATCAGCGTATGCTGCCTGGCCAGCAGGCACACTCACCCCTCATTAATGGATACTGTCATCTGACACCTGCCAGCCTCTCAGGACTCTCATAACCCTCTCCGATCCATTTACAGGACGCTTCTGCACTTTAAAGCTGCATTTCAGTTCACGCTGGCAACTGATGATCAATGGCTGAAATACAGCTTCCAGGTCGCTGTGCAGAAGAACAGGCATCCAACCAATGGATTAGACCAGGCCAAGTCTTAGGGTTCTGAGGAAGGATCACCGGACCTGAAACGTTAACTCTGATTTTTTCTTCACAGATGCGACCAGACCTGCTGAGCTTTTCCAGGAACTTCTGTTTTTGTTCATGTCTTAAGGTTGGTTGCTTGCTCTCTTAGTGCTCGATTACTAATCACATCACCGACCTGGCTTACAGTATTTCTGTCCTACCTTGCCATTTAGAGGAGACACAAAGCCTAGAAGCTTGTCATAGTTTTCAGCTGTCCTTAATCAAGTCAAGAGAGACAGCCTTCAGAGATGGTGTCACGGCACAGTAAGCCAAAGGCAGGCTCCTGTATCAGGCCAGAGGCTTGGACATATTTAGTCAGCCAGTCCGGATGGTCAGAATCAGGATCCTCTGCTCATAACGATGAGGAGCTGAATGTTGGGCAGCCCACCATATGACTTTTCTGATGAAGGGTCTAGGCCCGAAACGTCAGCCTCTCTGCTCCTATGATGCTGCTTGGCCTGCTGTGTTCATCCAGCCCTGCACCTTGTTGTCTCGGATTCTCCAGCATCTGCAGTTCCTACTACCCCCACCATATGACTTGACTCTTTCTGCCCTACCCTGAGCTGGAATGAGAGGGATAGAGGCCATAGAGGCAGGATAGGTGGCTAACGAGGCAGGTTTTGGGACGATAGTGAAAGAAATTTTGCCACACTTTAAAGAAAGAACCCCTACATGAAACTTGACGAAATTGACACTTCGCCATAAAAGTAAGATTGAGCCTGAGGTCCCCTCTGTGAAGTTCATCACAACAAACGGCCACCAAAAGGGCAGAGGAAACTGTTCAAGGATGTCCTTGAAACCTCCCTGAAAAGATGCAAAATCCCCATCGATTTGTGGGAATCACTTTCCCAAGAACTCCCAAACTGGAAAAGAAGCATCTGCAACGGCACTAACCATTTACCATCTCCAACAGGCCCAGATGGAGGATATCAGTAAGCAGTGGAAGAAACGTGAGCAAACATGAGCTCCCCATTCACCTTCCCCAGCTGAGGCAGAGTGTGCAGAGGCAGTATCGGACTATTTAGCTCCCTTAGGACTCAGAATACCAGCATGGAAGAAGGTCATCATCAGTTTGGAGGGACTGCCTGATTAAAAATGCAAAAGTATGCATCATAGATAGAAGGAAGGAGTTAAAATAAATGGATTGGAGGAGGGTGTTCAACAGCATTTTTGGAGAGGCAAATAGAACATGTTGAACCAAATAATGATGTACAATCAAGACATGTACCATGCATAGGATAAGAGTGCTCAGATTAAACAAACATGACCCAAATGGTTTAAGAAATAAATCAAAAGTCAAATGAAGAGGAAAAATGATCTCTACTGATTCTGCAGAAAGGCACATATCCACCTGGAATGAATATATGATGATATAAAAAATGTTAAAACAGTGATCAGAGGAGCAAGAAGAGACACAGTAAAAGAGCAAAAGATGCAGTAAAGAAACATTACAGTGAAAACATTTTAAGACTACAATAACAAGGTGATTTTCAATGTAGAGCCAAGAACATCAAATTACCAAATAAGTTCAAAATAAAGGATCACCAAGATTCAAGTATCCTGAACAACTATTTCCTTCAGCTATTTACAAGATAGAGGTTACTTATTGCAAACATTTGAGAAAGGTTGGTGAAACAATTTGTAAATCACTGACAATTCTGACAGTGAAGCAATGGACGCTGAGGTTGCAAATTCATTAATGTTATGCCCAAACTCAGCAAGGGTTACAAAACAAATAATGGAAATTACAACTCAATCTTGAAAAAATCCTATTTCTCTATCCAGATTTAAACATTTTTTTTTCCTTTGGGTTTCTGTTTAGATTCATTGAACTGTACATTATTTGCGGTAGTGTTTTGGTAGGCAATTGGCTCCCAGAACCCTTGTTAATATCACTCATGACAGCATATATTCTTCTTCCAATAGCTCTTTAATATAACTAAGATTTGGAATTCACAATGGAGTAAAAGCTTCTGTGGTTGACTTACATTTGTGAAGATTTTGTGGGCTGAATCTTCATCTGGGATAGGGAAAACTTGCCTTGTGCAGTTCACACTCCATGAACCCTTGTGTATTAATCTTTTAAGTTACACCATATCGAATGCCTTTTGTAAATCTAAGGAGACTCCATGTACTAACTAGCCTTCATCCACTGTACTAGTTTTGTTGTGGCAGGACTTACTTACTAATGTTGGCTGTCATTTGCTTTGTCACTGGGTGACATAGGCTGGGGTCGTATGGGTTTTGAATAATGTTGAGGCAAGATGTTCCATGTTACCTCACCTGAAACACTGCACCTCTGCAATCCATCTGGACTGCTTATCCATCAGGAATGGTTCTGCTTATTTTACACCTAGTCTCCATGGGAAATAGGTATCCAATTATGACCCAAAATGGTGATCCATTTTCAAAAATTGTGTTCATACCTTCCAATCAATAAGAGTAGTCTCTGAGAGAGGGGCAAATGCAGGGCTTGAACCAGTAATCCATCTCTACCAATGATCTGACTTTGGGAAAGTCTGTAAGGCTAAGACTGGAGTGTATGCCATCTGCAAGCCCACAGCCAACACTTACATCTCAATCCTAGACATCTGCAAGAAAGGATCATCCTCAACATGAGGGATTGCCTTTGGTGATGACCCTACTATTAACATTCTGAAAAAGCACGAGTAAAGTTGTCACCAGGATTTCCCTGTTGTAAAACTCTCTGATGATGCTATGATTTTTTAATGTGCATTGTTGAGTCTTCCTTAATAATAGATTACAACACTTTCCAGATGAGTGGTATTAAGCTAATTAATCTTATCATTCCTTATTTTCCAATGCCTCCTTTCTTGAACATCTGCATTGCATTTGCTAACTTCCTATCACAGCAACTATTGTAGAATTATTGGGAATTTTGGAAAATCAGAGTAAACTCACTATCTCGCCACTTATCTCCTTTAGGACACTCTTTTAGAACCCTAGGACATAAACCATCAGGTCTTGGTGATTTGTCTGCTTTTAGTCCCTAAATGTTCTTAGTTTATTTTGCAGTTGATACTAATTACTTTCCATTTTTCACACCTTTTAGCTCCTTGGTTACCCTCTATTTCTAGAATGTAATATTTGTCGATTACTTAGAAGATTTGAGAGGTAAGGAAAGAGGGAATATTTTTTGGGTGTCAAAAAAAAAAATTTTTGGGGAAACTGATTGAACGTAGGATTTTCTAGTGCAGATGTTCCTGTCCAGTTAAAGGTGGAGGGATTCCCTTGAAACTGGTGAGCCAATTAGTGATCTCTAGCTTCAGAGAAGCCCCCAGGTACAGGCCAAAGTGAGTAACTGGGCGATTAACTTAAGGAGAAAATTAGTGAGAAAATTTTTTTAAAAGATCATCCAGAGGGATGTGTGAAACCAGAATTGAAAGCAATATCCCATCTCATGCCTAAAATGTTTATAAATATTTAACATTACATCCTTGCTTTAGTACTCCAATCCTGTATTCATAAAGCCAAGAACTCTATTGACTTTTTCAACAACAATTTCAACTTATCCTCGCTCACCTTCAAACATTTGGGTACGTAAAACCCAGATCTTTCATTTCTTGCATCCCCTTTGAAATTGAAATTGTTCCTTTTGATTCACATTTCCTGTCTTAATCCTATTTTGAGAGGACTTGAATATAAAAACAAGGATGTACTTCTGATGCTCTATAATGCTCTGATCGGGCAACTTTGGAGTATTGTGAGTAGTTTTGGGCTCCATATCTCAGGAAAGATGTACTGGCCCTGGATTGGGTTCAGAGGAGGTTCACAAGAATGGTCCCAGGAATGAAAAGCTTAACATGTGAGGAGCATTTGAGGACTCTGGGTCTATACTCAATGGAGTTTAGAAGGATGAGGGGGCATCTAATTGAAACTTACAGAATACTGAATCGCCTAGACAGAGTGGATGTTGGGAAGATGCTTCCATTGGTAGGAGAGACTAGGACCTGAGGGCACAGCCTTTGAGTAAAGGGAAGACCTATTCGAATGGAGATAAGGAGAAACTTCTTCAGCCAGAGAGGGGTGAATCTATGGAATTCACTGCCACAGAAGGCTGTGGCATTGAGTATATTTAAGACAGAGATAGATTCTTGATTGTCAAGGGGATCAAGGGTTACGAGGAAAAAGTGGGAGAATGGCGTTGAGAAACTTATCAGCCATGATTGAATGGTGGAGCAGACTCAATGGGCTGAATGGGCTAATTTCTGTTCCTATGTCTTATGGTCTTATAGTCTAAACAATGTGGTGTATCATAGCAATGTAGCATATGATAGTATTTTAACAATCCTCACTTTATTACTGCTTTGAGAGCATCCTGTTCTCCAGTGAAGACTGCTCTCGGTTAGCATTTAAGCCATGCTGTCTGCCTTCAAAACAAAATATATTCTTGGTCTCTTATTTGGCTACCTCTTTTTTATATGTGTGTTTACAAAAGAGATTCTGTTTGTCCCATTTATTTGTTTTCTTATATTTCCTTGAATATCCCATATTACTTCTTATTAAGTGTTTTTGCTTCATTTTCAATTCCTAGAAATCTTATATCTGGCACATGACATGACCTCCACGTTGTTTTGCTTTAAATACCTGTGGTTTCTAGCTCATTGTTGCTAATGTACATCATTCAAGTTGGCACCTGGAAGCAGTAAAAAGAACCTTGGAAAACACACAATATTTAAATCCATTGTTCCTCTGACTAACTGCATAGTTTGGCTGATTGTAATGCTCTTGTTACCAGATCATGAAGAACTTCATCAGCCTGTAGATTCAGCATTTGTGCAAACGGACAATCTTGTTCAGCCTTTCTGTTAAATACTTTCCTCGCTGATTTGTGTTGAAAGTGTGATAACTTATTGGTCAGAGAAAAGGAATTTTGTTGCTCATAATGTAAACATGTGTAAATGGTGATTTTATCTCTGTGTCTGTTATTTCCAAACGTTAAGACTGTACAGTACAGGAGCAGACTCAGGCCATTTAGCCCATCAAGTCTGCTCCACCATTCAGTCATGGCAAATATATTTCTCAACCTCATGCTCCTGCCTTCTCCCCGTAACTCTTGATCCCCTTACCAATCAAGAACCTCTCTATCCCTGTCTTAAAGACACTCAATGACTTGGCCTCCACAGCATTCTGCGGCAATGGGTTCCGCCGATTAACCACCTTTGGTTGAAGAAATTCGTCCTCATCTCAGTTCTAAAAGATTGTCCCTTCACTCTGAGGCTGTATCTTTGGGTTCTAGTCTCTCTTACTAATGGAATCATCTTCTCCACATCCACCCAATCTAGACCTCTCAGTATTCTTCACATTTCAATCAGATCCCTCCTCATCCTTCTAAAGTCCATTGTGTACAGACCTAGAGTCCTCAACTGCTTCTCTATGATAAGCCTTCCATCCTGGGATCACTGTTGTAAACCTCCTGTGAATCCCCAATGCCAGTACATCCTTCCTTATGTATGGGACCCAGAACTGCTCACAATATTCCAAATGGTCTGACCAGAGCTTTCTACAGCTTCAGCAGTACATTCCTGTTCTTGTATTCTAGCCTGCTTAAAATGAATGCTAACATTGCATTTGTCTGCCTAATTGCCAACTGAACTGTGAATAGTTGTGTTAACCTTAGGAAAATCCTGAACTAGGACTCCCAACTCCCTTTGCTCTTCAGATTTCCAAAGTCTTTCTCCTTTTAGTAAATAGTCTGCACCTCTATTCTTCCTCCCAAAGTGCATAACTTCACACTTTCCCACATTGTATTCCATCTGTCACTTCGTTGCCCACTCTCCTAGCCTGTCCAAGTCCTTCTGCAGCCTCTCCATTTCCTTAACATTACCTGTCCCTACACCTATCTTTGTATCATCTGCAAACTTAGTAACAATGCTTTCAGTTCCTTCATCCACATCATTAATATATAATGTGAATAGTTGTGTTCCCAACAGGAACCCCTGCGGAACTTCAGTAGTCACCAGCTGCCATCCTGTAAAAGACCCCTTTTATCCCTACTCTCTGCCTTCAGACAGTCAGCTAATCTTCAGTACCTTGCCCCTAACACCATGAGCTCTTATTTAGCAGACTCCTGTGTGACATCTTGTCAAAGACCTTTGGAAATCTAAATAGATCATGTCCACTGACTCTCCTTTGTCTAACTTGCTTGTTATCACCTTGACGAATTCTAATAGATTTATCAGGCGTGACCTCCCCTTGATGAAGCCATGTGCTGTTGTGACCTCTCTAAATTAATCAGCTACTTTTTCAAAGAAACACTGCTACATTGCCAAATTTCTTAATATTGATTGTCAGACTTCTGTACATTTTTATTTGCATTCCATATAAATTCAGCAAAAGTTACAATTGGTTATATTTTTCCAATAGAAATTTAGACATTTTGGTTGACATAGTTTCAGTGTCAAAATACTTTACAAGTTTGTGAGAACATGTGCACTGAAAATTCACTCTAATGATCCCTGGTATGGAGGGATTGTCTCACAAGCAACAGCTGAACAAGTTAAAATTCTACTCACTGGAATTTGGAAGAATGAGAGGTGATCTCATTGAAGCGTATAGGATTCTTAAGAGGCTTGACAGAGTAAATGCTGAGAGGATGTTTCCCCTCGGAGGAGAGTCTAGCACCACAGGACATAGTCTCAGAATAAAGTGGCACCAATTTAAGACTGAGATGAGGGGGAATTTCTTCTCTCAGAGGGTTGAGCGTCTTTGGAACTCCTTGCCACAGAAAGCTCTTGGGGCAGAGTCCTTGTGTATATTTAAGGCTGAGATGGATAGATTCTCGATCATGAAGTGAATCATGTTTCTAGTGAAAGGGTAGGAAAGTGGACATGAGGAATGTCAGCTCAGCCACATTCCTGTTGAGTAGTGGAGCAGGCCTGAGGGGTTGATGTAACCTTTTAGTAATTGTGCTATAGCTAGAGTATTTTTCTCTTTATGCAATTAAGTCAATGATACCCTGACTGGGTAATGAGAGGCCTGGGGGAGATTATAACAGATGAATGGCGGTTATATATTGGCGGGCATTGGCACCAGCTTATCCCAAACCCGCGAATGGTATGAGTGTCTAGGTGCATTATCTTGTTAAATTGGGGTTAGTTTGGCAAACTGGTAAATGTCTTTGGCCATTCAGCATATTTTCAATTTCGCACATTTGTCAAGTATTTCTCTATATTAATCGTTGGGATTATGATATCACATCACATTTTGTACATACTGTGTTCACATAAACATATTTTTGTGTTGTTTGTTGCCGAGATATTTCCCAGTTGACTTGTTAGTGATGTGGTATGTTGGTATTGATGCTCCAGGCATGTAATTTAGGAGAATTTGAAATGATTATGGTTTGGGATAATGCAAACTATTATTTGCTAATACACAGCAAGTGATCTTGTATGCTGTTTATGTTGTGTAGCTGTATTCTCATGGTTTGCTTTCATGGACTGGTTTGTCACTCCTTTCAGGATGCAGCATTTTCTTTATTCATGATGGGATGTGAGTGTGGCTGGCTGGGCCAACTTTATTGCCCATCCTCTAGTTGCCATTAAGGTGGTGGTCAGCTGCCTTCTTGAATTGCTGCAGTCCATTTGTTGTGGGGACACCCACCATGTGTTGGGAAGGTGTTGAGGATTTTGAAACAGTGGCGCTGAAGGAGTGACAACATAGTAGTCGGGATGGTGGGTGGTTTAGAGGGGAGATAGCAAATAGTGGTGGTCCTATGTATGTGTTGTTCTTGTCCTTCTAGATAGTAGTGGTCATGGATTTGATTTGTCCTGTCGAAGAAGCCATGATAAATTTCTGCGCTACATCTTGTAGATGGTACACACTGCTGTTTTGGAGTATTGGTGATTGAAGTTATGAGTGTTTGTGGAGGTGGTGTCAGTCAAGTGGGCTGCTTTGACCTGGATGGTTTCAAGTGTCACATTTGACAGTAGCCTTGTGGATGATATACAAGCTTTGAAGAGTTAGGAAGTGAGTTACTCGCTGCAGGATTCCTAGACTCTGACGTGGTCTTATAAACTTGGTGTTTATTTGGCTAGTCCAGTTCAGTATGAGGTCAGTGGTAATGCTCAGTATATTGATAATAGGACAACTTAGTGATGGTAGTGCCCTTCAATGTCAAGGGGTAATGGACTTTGTCATTGCCTAGCAATTGTATGGCATGAAATTCATTTGCCACTTGTCAGCCAAATTTGGGTGTTGACCAGCTCTTGCTGCATTTGGTCATAGACTGATCTGCTTTCTGAGGAGTTTGCAATTGGTGCTGAACATGTTGAATTATCAGCTAACCTCCCAATGAAGGCCTTATGATGGAGTGAAGAGGGTTTGGCCAAGGACACTACCCTGAGCAACTCCTGTTAACATGTCCAACAACCACAACCATTTTCTTTTGTGTTTGGTATGACTCCAACCATTGGAGAGTTTTCTCCCTGATTCCTATTGGCCCTAGCTTTTCTGGGATTCCTTGATGCCACATTGATCAAATGCTGCCTTGATGTCAAGGTCAGTCACTCTCACCTCATCCCTTGAATTTAACTCTTTTATCCACATTTGAACCAAGTCCGTAATGAGGTCAGGAGCTGAGTGGCCCTGTAGGATGCAAACTGAGTATTAGCAAACAGGCTATTGCTGAGTAAATGCCTTTTCCCGGCTCTGTGGACTTCTGTCACTTTGCTGGTAATTGTGAGTAGCCTGATAGGGCAGTAATTGGCCTGATTGGATACTTCCTCCTTTTTGTGGACAGGACACACTTGGGCAATTTCCAATATTGTCAAGTAGCTGCCAGAATTGTAGCTGCATTGGACCAGCTTGGGCTCAGTCATGGCAAGTTCTGGAGCACGCAACCTCAAGTTCTGTTGTCAGAATGTTATTGGGATTCATTGTCATTGCACTATCTGGTGCCTTTGGTCCTTTCTTGTTATCATATGGAGTGAATCAAATTGACTGAAGACTGGCATCTGTGATACTAGGGACATCCGGGGGAGACTATTGTGTATGTCTTGGTCCCATTGCATATGATTATTTGAGGTTAGAGAAATTGGGAGGGTTCAAGCTTAGTTCACTTATAAACTTGCAAGGGAAGGAGAATTTTAAAATCTACATTTTGCTAGACTGGTGATTAATGTAAGTCAGTGAGCACAGGCTGATGGGAGAATAAGTGATACCTAGCTTAATTTGCGTGTCCTAGCCCTGTAAAACCATAAGATGTGGAAGCAAAAGTAGGCCTTTCAGGCTATCGAGTTTGCTCTACCATTCATGGCATCATAGCTGATTTGATCATCCTCTACTCCACTTTCCTGTCTTTTCCCCATAACCCTTGATTCCCAACTTGGAGTCAAATAGGGTACCAATATTGGAAACAGTCTGCTTTGACCTCAGATAGTTTCAAGGGAAAGGAATAAGGCATGTCTAGCAAACAGTGTACATAACAGGGACTAGCGGTCATGTTTTTGATATTCACAATTTTCTTTTTATTTTCTTCATACACAGGTTGTGGGGATTGCTGACTAGGCCAGCATTTATTGCATGTCCCTAATTGCCCTTGAAAAGTTGGTTGCAAGATGCCTTCTTGAATCGCTGCAGTCCATATGGTGAAGATATATCCACAGCACTGTTTGGGAGAAAGTTTCAGATTTGTGACCCAGGGATAATGAAGAGATGACAATTTAGTTCTAGGTCAGGAAGGTATGAGGCTTGGAGGGAAACTTGTAGGTGATGGTGTCCCATGTATCTGTTACCTTTGTTCTTCTAGATGGTGGTACTTACAGTATTGGAAGGTGCTGTTGGTGGAGCCTTCTCAAGTTGTTGTAGTGTATCTTGTGGAGAGAACATTGTGTGGCAGCGGTGGAGGGAATTAATGCTGAAGGTGTTGTAATAGTGCCAGTCATTTGGGCATCCCAGATAGTATGAAACTCCTTGGCTTTGTTGAAGCTGTACCGAACCAGGCAGTTGAGAGTATTCCAATACAGTCCTGACTTATGACTAGTAGATAGTGAACACGCTTTGGGGAGTCAGGAGGTAAGTTACTTGCTACAGAATGACCAGTCTCTGACCTGTTCTTGTAGCCACAGTATTTATTCATCTAGTACAACTCCGCTTTTGGCCAACGATAACTCTAAGATGTTGACAGAAGAGGATTCAGTGATGGAACTGTCATTGAATAGTATGGGGCAGTGGTTCACTTCTCTCTTGTTGGAGCTGTTCATTATTTGGTACTTTTGTGGCATGATAAGTACTTTCCACTTACCAGCCCAAGCCTGAATGCTGTTCAGTTCTTGCTGCATTTGGACATAGATTGCTTCTGTATCTGAGGAGTCATGAATAGTGCTGAACATTGTGTAATCATCAGTGAATATTCCCATTTCTGCCGTCATGTTGGAGGGAAAGTCTTTGAAATGTCTGAAGATTGTTTGGCATATGAACCTATGTCGAGGAACTCCTGCATTGATGTCCTGGAGCTGAGGTGATTGACCTCCAGTAACCACAGCCTTTGTGTTAGATGTGACTGCAAGCAGTGTTCCACCAAAGAGCTCGTACCCAAACTCACTGACTCCTGCTTTGCTGGAGTTGCTTGATGCCACACTTGCTAAAATGCTGCCTTGATGTCAGTTGGAACTTCAGTTTTGCTCTGGGTTTCAGACCTTTTGTCTATATTTCAACCAATGCAGTAAAGATGTCAGGAATTGAGTGGTTCTCATGAAACCTAAGCTGAGCATCCGCCAACGGGTTATTGTAGATTAACTGTTTGTTGATAGCGGTGGCAACTTCTATGACTTTGCTTATGGTTCAGAGTAGACCGATAGTGCAGTAATTGGACAAATTGGATTTGTCCTGCTTTTTGTGGACAGAACATACCAAAGCAATTTTCCGCAATGGTGGATCAATGCTAGTTTCAGGCATGCAGCCAATTCTGCAGCACAGGTCTTCAGTGTTATTGTTGTTAGGGCTCATATCCTTTGCAGTAGCCAGTATCTGTCGGATTTTTGATATTAGGAGCTGTGAACTGAAGTAGCTAAAAGCTGGCACATTTGATAACAGGGAGGAGGCCAAGATGGATAATCCAGCCGGCACTTAAGATGCTTGCAAATGTTTTAGCCTTTACTTTTCACTTATGTGCTGGTCTCATTATTGAGGGTGGAGCCTGCTCCTCTAGTGAATCGTTTAATTGTCTGCCACCATTCATCACTAAATGTTGCAGGGATAGAGTTAAGGTGTGATCTTTGATTGTGGGATCACTTAGATTTGTCTATCACAATCTGCTTACACTACGTGGCACACATGTTGCCACGTGTTATATGTTCACTAGGTTGATACCTGGTTTTCAGATATGCCTGGTGCTGCTCCTGCTGTACCTCCTGCACCCTTCATTGAAATGGGGTTGATTCCCTAGTTTGATGGTAATGGCGCCATGAGTTAATGCAATGCCTGGCCCTGATGTTATAGATTGTGGATGAACAGGCGACTGCTACTGATGGCCCATGGCACCTCATGGAAGCCCAATTTTGAGTTGCTGGATCTGTTCAAATTCTATTCTATTCAACATGGTGGCACGCAAAACGATTGAGAGTATTCTCAATGTGAAGGCAGGACTTGGTCTCCAGACGCCGTGGAATGGTCATTCCTGTCAGTTCAATTATGGATAGATGCATTTGTCACTGATAGATTAAAACATATGGGAACAGGAGTAAGCCATTCAGCAAATCAAACCTGGCCACCATTCAGTACGATCATGGCTGATCAAAATGTCACAGCCTTTAACCCATCCCTCCTAAAACACTGAATGCTGCTCACGATTGGAAATCTATCGATCCTGACCTTAAATATAGTCAAAGACTGAGCTTCCACAGTTCTCTTTGCTAGACAGTTCAAAACATTCACAACCCTCTGAGTAAAGGTCCCACAGGAGAGATTAGCTTGTAAAAGTAAAGCGCGTGGATTTGGGAGCAGTGTATGACATGTATGGAGATCTGATTGGCAGCCAGGAAATAAAGAGTAGGAATAAATGAGTGTTTTTCTGAGTGGCAACCAGTGACTGCAGGGATCAGCACTTGGATCCAAGTTATTCACAATACATATTAATGATTTAGATGTGTGTAGTACACACAATATCTCCAGGCTTGCAGACATTACAAAGTGGGGTGGGTGAACTGTAAGGCGGATGCAAAGAAACTTCAGTGTGACCATTTCAGTGAGTGGATAATTGCATCACAGCTAAAGTTTAATGTCGATAAATGTCATAAAGTCTTAGAAGTCCACAGCACAGGAATAAGTCCTTCTTCCCATTAAGTCTATGCCTGTTCAGAACAAGCCCTTAACTATTCTAAGATAACAAGGTGTAGAGCTGGATGAACACAGCAGGCCAAGCAGCTTCAGAGGAGCAGGAAAGCTGACGTTTCAGGCCTAGACCCTTCCTTAACTATTCTAATCCTATTTTCCAGCTCTTGGTGCAGAGACTTAATGTTATGAGCACATCTGCCTGTACGACCCTTACAGGCATTGTGTTTCTTCACATCTCCTGTCAACCTCTTGCGCCTTACCTTAAATCTATGCCCTCGGTCATTGATCCCTCCAGCAAGCAGAAAAGTTCCTTCCTGTCTACCCGAACTATGCCCCTCATAATCTTATACGTCCCGATCATGCCCACAATCTGTCTCTTCTGCTGCAAGGAAAACAACCCCAGTCTCAATCCCAAGCTCTCTTCGTAACTAAAACTGTCCAGCCCAGGCAACATCCTGGTAAATGTTCTCTGTGCCCTGTCCATTGCGGTCACATTCCTTCTCTCACATGGATTATGAAACTGCACACAGTCCTCTAGCTGTGGCCTAAATAACATTTTATACATTTTATACAGTTCCACCAACATGTCAGGTTTTCCATTTTGGTTGCAAAAACAGGAAGGCAGGCTACTATCTGATTGGCAATAGATTGGAAGAGGAGGAGGTGCAAAAACACCAGGGTGCCCTTGAACACCAGTCACTGAAAGTAAGCACATATGTGCAACTGGTATGTGACCTTCATTGCGAGGATTTGTGTTTAGGAGCAGGGATGTCTTGCTGCAATTGTACAGGGTCTTTGTGAGACTACACCTGGAGTATTATGTACAATTTTGGCCTCCTTATCTGGGAAAAGATGATAGAGGGAATACAACAAAAGTTTATCAGACTGATTCCAGGGATGGCAGGACTGACTTACAAAGAAAGACTGATCAGTTAGGACTGATGCACTGGAGTTTCAAAGAATGAGGGGGATCTCATAGTAACATATAAAATTCTAACAGGACTAGTCAGGATAGATGCAGGAAAGATGTTACTGATGAATGGGAAGGTCAGAAGTAGGGGCCAGAATCTAATGATAGAGGGTGGACCATTAAGTATTGAGATTAGGAGAAATGTTTCCCTCCAGAAAGTGGTGAGCCTGTGGAATTCTCTGCCACAGAAAGCAGTTTAGGCCAAAACTTTGAATGTTTTCAAGAAAAGTTAGATATAAAGCGTATGGGCGGAAAGTGGGAACGCCGTATAGAGCTGAATGACCAGCCATGATCATACTGAATGGCAGACCAGGTTCGAAGAGCTGAGTGACCTACTCCTTTTCCTATTTTCAACATTTCTCTCAGAATTTTCTCCTCAACTTGAACCCAAGTGGCATCCTGTTGTTTCTAGTTTGTGTCCCATGGTTCTACACAACCAGATAAAGCATCTTAGCTGCCTCTATCCTAATTGATGAGTAGGGGATGTGGTCAAATACATTTTTCTTTTTTGTTGCTTCCCGCACACTCTGCTGCAGCAACAGTCTAGAAGCTATACTTTTTGACATTTGGCTAGCTAGTGTGTAGTTTCTGAGCCACCCTTGGTGATGGACTTCGAAATCCCTTCCCAGATACATTCTGCGCTATTGCCACCCTCAATATGTCCTCCAAATGGAGCAGTGCTGATTCATCACCTAAGAGGCTGGATGTGGCTATTATGTGTAGACAGAAGGTGGCTGTCAGCAATAGATTTCCTTGCCCATGTTTGACCCATTGAGTATATTCACCCATTTTATAATACAGAATACAGGAGTAGGTCACTCAGCTCTTCGAACCTGGTCTGCCATTCAGTATGATAATTATAATGCAGAATAGATTCAGAAGGATGATATTGAGGTAGACCACGGTTTTCTCTGCTATCTGGGGAAACCAGCACTGTCTTTCAGTAAGTAAGTTGCAGTCCTGCTGTGAACGGCTGACCGTGATTATGCTTGTTTAGTGATTTCACTGGCATGACCAATGATTGCACTGGCAGTATGGAGTCTTGAGCAATGATTATACTACCTCCATGGGGTGTTGACTAATGATTAGACTTGCATTGAGGTTCAGGCCATCTGTAAACAAGTCCCCTCCTCAAAACAGCATAAGAATTGCCTTGAAGGAGTCTAGCTTGAGCTGTCATCCAAAATTCTATTTAATGTGAAATACTTATTGATCCTACTGTCTTTTCTTCCTCTTCAATTAGTTTTGTATTTCTTTGTTTGCTAAGAAGTCATATTAAACTTCAGATGCTAATTCATCACAAAGTCGTGAATAGATCAAAAAACAAAAAGGGAAGTTGATTTTTCACAAACCCACTGAATTCAGGAGGCATGAGCCCCACCTGGTTTTGGATTGAATAGGTAGGCTGGCATAGATTAAGTGCTGAGCAAAGCAACCACATAACCACATAACCAATAATATATCAGTAGACATATCTTCCTCTAAGTCAGGGGAAACAATTGTTTTAAACATGAGGGTGTGTTGCCAGAGAAGTGGGGACAAACTGAAACAAACATAGGAGATTATTACTGTTCAATTACAGACTCACAGAAATAGTATTATTGCCCCTTGGTTAATAATACATCTGTGCAAATTGAACTGATGGTACAATCTTTGCTAAGTTGCAATCCTATCGCCAAAAAATGTTAAGAGCATACAGCTTTCAAATGGGAAGACCTGGATTACTCACTTTGACTCCAGCAGCTTGTGCCGCCTTTCATATTCCTGAATAAAAGTCTGTTCCCCTAATTAAAATAAAAATAACTGACAGTAATTTTACGTTTTTCCATTGGCATGACTTGGAAAACTGTGTGTGTTTTTGGAAGGGAGGGTCTGACATAATGTTCTGTAGGCAATGAAGTGCTCCTCATAAATAACACAGATTTCTATGTAGAATGATCATCTCATGCTTCTAATTTTGACTTTTTTTCAGAACTATGGTATAAAAATCATCTTGCCACCAGCTGTACAGGACTTTCTGCACCATGGAAAATATTTTAATTCAAAAAGTTTTATTGTGTGGTAAACCGATTATTTTTAACTTGTGACATCTGAAAACAATTTAACAAAGATTGTACAATTCTGAGGGTTGGTTTCATTTTATGTTTATTTTCTACCAGTGACTACTCTTTAGTTTCAACCCATTGCCAGTAGTCATGACTCCAGAATCAAAGCTTCTTAAATGGCTTGACTACAAGAATACTAAGTGGTTTTGCTACAGAATATCAGTTTGAATGCTTGTTGATCCCAAAGATTTCTGAATATTCAGCATTTATTATTAATTTACTATCAGTAAATTGGCTTGAAATATCAATCCCCTATCTAGCTTCAATTTAAAGGAGGTGATGAGTAGAAGTAAAAGCAAAATTCTGTGGGTGCTAGCAATTCCAAACCAAACACAGAAAAGGCTGGAGAAGCTCAGTAGTTCTGGCAGCATCTATGGAGAGAGTGCTCAGAAGAGTCATATTGGACTCGAAACATTAACTGTGTTTCCTTTCCACAGACACTGCCTCACCTGCAAAGTTTCTCCATCATTCTCTGCATTAGTTGTTGATAGGTACATGTTGATGGTTTTGGCCACAGTTGAAATTCAGAATGCAAAAATGATATTTAAGCCTGGAACAATGTTGGCTTAGTTGTATATTATCAGGTATGAGACGCTGTTTTCAAGATGAGGGATGTGATGCTTTACTCGTCAGAACAGATGAATCATAGAATAGTTACAACATTGAAGGAGGCCATTCAGTGAATCTCATGAATGCTGGCTCAGCAAGTTCTACTCCCTGCCTTTTTCTGTACTCTTGCAGTATTTCATTCTTTTCATTTGCTTATCCAGTTTCCATTTGGCAGCTACAATGGTATCTGCTTCCACAAATCTTTCAGGTAGTGCATTTTATATTGTAGACACGCATGAAATCACAGAATTGTTATGATGCAGAACGAGGCCATTTGACCCACCATATCTGCACTGGCTGTCTGAATGAGTGTTGAGTTACTGCAATTCTCCTGTCTTTCCCCAAAACCTTGAATATTGTTGCTATTTAAATAATAATCTAATGTCCTCTTGAATGCTCAATTGCCTCTCCCTCAATCACACTTCCAGGCAGTGTGTTCCAGATCCTAACCATTCGCTGTGAAGCGGTTTTTCTTCGCACGTTACATTTGGTTCTTTTGCAAATTACCTTATACCTGTACCTTCTCATTCTTTTATGAGATGGATCAGTTTTTCCCTCACCCTTGCTTCCTCTGACGGGATGGGTTTCTGTTCTAGAGCCCGCATGATTTTGAACACATCTATCAAATCTCCTGTCAATCTTCTCCTCTGCATAGAGGCCAACCTTAGCTTTTCTCAACTATCCAGGAAATTGAAATAATTAGAGTGCAAATAACAGAGGAGGTTGACGAGTATCTTATTGAAGTGTTCAATTTATTTTGATTATTTACCTTATCAATTTCTTCCAATTTAATAAGTCGTTTAAATGAAAGTTTATTAATAGAAACATAAAGCAGGATATTAGAAGATTTTTTTCTCTATGTAGGTTTTTGGGATAAAGAACATTTGGCCAGAAATGGTAAAGCTTTGTCAATCACAACATATAACAGTTTACAATGTATAAGAAACTACTTAAATACATAATTGAAGAAAATAGTCGAGAATTATTAAAGAATGGGGACATAAATTTGGAATCGGTAGATTTATATAGGACCAGAACAGATACCCCTTTAAATTTCTTCAGGTTTCTGTCGTAAAGCCCAATACATTTGACTTTCCTGATTTTAATTTCAACAGGTATTTTCTACTCTTCTTCTTCCACTAATTTGAACTGTTTCACTGTTGTTGACCATCTGGAATTAAACAAAGATATATGACGTGCATTTATATGGTGTTTTAGTGACAATACAGATGAAATACTATGTACAAAGTGAAAGTGAAGGGTGATAAAGTAGAAATTTAATATTAAATGAGGATACAGAGGGAACTCTGGATGTTCTTGAATGTAAATCACAAAAAGTTAGCATGTAAGTATGTGTAATCAGGAAGACAAATGAGGAATGTTCACTTTTATTCCAAGGAGAATGGAATATAAAAGTAGGAAAGTTTTTGCTACAATTTTAACAGAGTATTGGTGAGAGAGAATTGCGTACAGCTTTGGTTTCATTATTTAACTGACTCAGATCAGCTAAATAAATATATAAGATACCATGAGAGCAGATCAGAGGGTAAGAATTCTGAGGCAAGTAACTCAACTCCTGTGTCCTCAAAGTCTGTCCACTATCTACAAATCACAAGTCAGGATAGAGTACTTGCCTGCATGAGAGCAGCTTCGACAATGCTGAGGATGCTCAACATCATCCAGGACAAAGCAGCTCACTTGTTTGGTATCACACACACCGCATTCACTCCCTACCTCACAGACACGCATGGCAGCAGCATGTACCATCTACAAGATACCTTGCAGCAACTCACCAAAGGCCTTTCAACAGCACCTTCTAAACCCATGACCTCTACCATCTGCAGCGCCATCACCTGCACCTTTCCCTCCGAACTACACACCATCCTGACATGGAATTATATTGCTGTTCCTTCATGGCCACTGGATTAAAGTTCTTGAACTCTGTTCCAAGCAGCACTGTGCATGTGCCTGCCTCACCATGGACTGCAGTAGTTCAAGTAAATAGTTTACCACTACCTTCTCAAAGTCAGTTAGCGATGTGCATTAAATGTTGACCCAGCCTGCAATATGTACATCACACGATGAAATAAATAAGATACACTTGTGTTGGAAGCTGTTCAGTGAAGATTTACTCGGGATGAACCATGGGATTTTAGGTGTTTAGAAGAATAAGATTTTGATCTTACTGAATCATATTTGAAACATCCTGAAGGGGGAGGGTGACAAGACAGAGGTCTTGGTACCCGTTGGTACCAATGATATAGGTAGAACAAGGGATGAGGTCTTGCATCAAGAATTTAGTAAGTTAAGCAGCAGACTAAAGAGTAGGACATCAAAAAGATTATCTCTGGATTGCTCCCAATGCCACATGCTAGCGAGAATAGAAACAGGAGAATAGGGCAGATGAATACGTGGCTCAAGAGCAGATGCAGAAGGGAGAGTGTTAGGTTTCTGGATCACTGGGACCAATCTGGAGAATGTGGGATCTGTAAAGCAGGACAGTCTGCACCTGAAACAGAAGGGGACCAACATCCTTGCGGATTGAAACTGAAAGAACTGCAGATGCTGTAAATCAGGAACAAAAACAGAAGCTGTTGAAAAAGCTCATCAGGTCTGGCAGCATCTGTGGAAAAAAAAATCAGAGTTAATGTTTCGGGCCCAGTGACCCTTCCTCAGAACTGATGGTAGCTGGGAAAATGTTAGCTTATATACAGAAAATAGGGAGGGGGATGGGGTAGGGAGTAAATGATAGGATAGAGCCTAAAGAGAGAGAAGAGCAGTTGGAAAGACAAAGTAGTTGAGAACGATCTGGCTGGGAGGGTGAATAGCTGTTAATGGGGACTGTTAGTGACTAACAACAAGGGGTGTGTAATGGCAGGCTATGTGATAACAAGGCCTGGTGTGTGGGGTAGGGAGCTAGGACATGGGAGAGTTTAGGTCCTAAAATTACTGAACTCAACATTGGGTCCGGAGGGCTGCAGGGTCCCCAAGCGGAAAATGAAATGTTGTTCTTCCAGCTTTTGTTGAGCTCCGCTGGAACCATGCAGGAAGCCATAGACATGTTGGCCAGGGAATAGGGTGGTGTGTTAAAGTGGCAGGCAACAGGTAGCTCAGGGTCTTTTTTGCGAGCAGAACATAGGTGTTCTGTGAAGCGGTCACCCAGTCTATGCTTCGTTTCCCCAATGCAGAGGAAACCACATTGTGAGCAGTGAATGCAGTAGACTAGATTCTGGGAAGTGCAGGTGAAGTGTTGCTTCACTTGGAAGGTATGTTTGGGCCCTTGGATAGTGGAGAAGGAGGAGGTAAATGGGCAAGTGTTGCACCTTCGCCGGTTGCAGGGGAAGATGCCGTGGGGCTGAGGGGGCTGTGCTGGGAGTAAAGGAAGAGTGGACTAGGCTGTCCCAGAGGGAACGGTCCCTGTGGAAGGCAGACAAAAGAGGGGAGGGGAACATGTATCTGGTGGTGGCATCTCACTGGAGGTGGTGGAAATGGCGTCTGATGATCTGGATGCTGGTGGGATGGTAGACAAGGCCAAGGGGAACCCTATTGCTGTTGCAGGAGGGAAGAGAAGGGGTGAGGGTGGAAGTGCAGGAGATGGATCGGACCTGGTTGAGGGCCCTGTCGACGACAGTGCTGGGGAATCGTCAGTTAAGGAAGAAGGTGAACATCTCGGAGGCTCCTTTGTCGAAGTTGGCCTCATCTGAACATATGCGATGGAGATAGAAGAACTGAGGGAATGGGATGGAGTCTTTACAGGAAGAAGGGTGTGAGGATGTATAGTTCAGGTAGCTGTGGGAGTCATTGGGTTTATAGTGTAGGAATATTCAGGACTGGATAAGAATGAAAAGATGGGCCTTTTTCAACTACAAAGGGAGTAAATCAATGGGGGCCCTAGTGGTGTGTAGAAAGTACAGGTGGGAGCTTAAGAAAGCAATTAGGAGAGCAAAGAGGGAGCATGATAAAACACTGACAGGTAACATGAGGGAGAATCCCAAAATATTCCGTAAGTGTATCAAGGGGACGTGGATAAGCAAGGGAAGGTCCCTTTGGGGACTAAGGGGGAAATCAGTGTGTGCAACCAGAGGACATTGTTAGGATGTTAAATGAGTACTTCACATCTGGAGAGGGAGGATTTAGGTGTAGAATTTGGGAAGAGGATCTGTGAGGATCTTGAGCAATTTTACATAGAGAGTCAGGGGGGTTTGGTGGGCTTAAAAGTGGACCAGTAGTGTCCCTATGTTGGTACGGGAGAGAACAGAGGAAATTGTAAGGGCTCTGACCCAAACTTTTTATTCCTTTCTGACTGTTGGGGAGTTGCCAGAGGACTGGAGGACAGCTAATGTAATTCCATATTTTTAAGAAGGGATTGATTGATTGATTGATTTATTTATTGTCACATGTACCGAAACAGAGTGAAAAGTTTTGTTTACAAGCAGTACAGGCAGATCATAGTGCGCAAAGGATGTACAGATCAGAAAGACTTAGACAGAGGCATACAGGTTACATTGCACAGCGCACGCACTAGGCGAAATCAACATTGAGCCGAGAGGTCCATTCATCAGTCTGATAATGGCCAGGAAGAAGCTGTTCCTGAACCTGTTCAGGCATGTGTTCAGGCTTCTGTATCTTCTGCCTGACAGAAGAGGCTGTAGGAGATCATTATTAGTGTGCGATGGATCTTTGATGATTTTGGCAGTCTTTCCGTCACAGTGAGCCTTGTAAATGGAGTCCATGAATGGAAGGTTAGCTTCTGTGATGGTCTGGGCTGTGCACACAATCCTCTGTAGTTTCTTACGCTTCTGGGCAGAGCAGTTACCAAACCAGGCTGTTATGCACCTGGACAGTACGTTTTCAATGGTGTATCTGTAAAAGTTGGTGAGGAACCTTATGGACATGCCAAATTTCCTGTGCTGCCTGAGGAAGAAGAGGCGCTGTTGTACCTCCTTGACTGTGGAAGTCCAGGACAGGTCATCGGTTATCGTCAATCTGAGAAATCTGATGCTCTTCACCCTTTCAACCTCAGTTCCATTGATGTAGACTGGGCCATGCTCTCCTCCATTCTTTCTGAAGTCAATGTTCAGTTCTTCAGTTTTGCTGACGTTGAGAGACAGACTGTTTCCATTGCACCACATCACCAAGCCCTCTATCTCCTTTCTGTACTTTGACTTGTTGTTAGAACAAAGAACAAAGAAAATTACAGCACAGGAACAGGCCCTTCGGCCCTCCAAGTCTGCACCGACATGCTGCCCGTCACAACTAAAACCCCCTACCCTTCTGGGAACTGTATCCCTCTATTCCCATCCTATTCATGTACTGGTCAAGACGCCCTTTAAAAGTCAGTGTAATATCTGCTTCCACTACCTCCCCCAGCAGTGAGTTCCAGGCACCCACCACCCTCTGTAAAAAACTTGCCTCATACATCACCTTTAAACCTTGCCCCTCGCACCTTAAACCAATGGACCCTGGTAACTGACTCTTCCAGCCTGGGAAAAAGCTTCTGACTGTCCACTCTGTCCATGCCCTTCATAATCTTGTAGACCTCTATCAGGTCACCCCTCAATCTCCGTCATTCTAGTGAGAACAACCCAAGTTTCTCCAACCTCTTCTCATAGCTAATGCCCTCCATACCAGGCAACATCCTGGTAAATCTTTTCTGTACCCTCTCCAAAGCCACCTTCTGCTAGTTTGGTGACCAGAATTGAACACAATATTCCAAATGTGGCCTAACAAATGTTCTATAAAGCTGCAACATTACCTGCTAATTTTCAAACTCAGTGACCCGGCCGATGAAGGCAAGCATGCCATATTGTCTTGTTGACTACCTTCTCCACCTGTGTTGCCACTTTCAGCGACCTGTGTTCCTGTACGCCCAGATCACTCTGCCTGGGGGTAACGCATGTGGGATCCAAGACTTTGGTTAGTCCAGAACTGAAGTACTGTGTGCACTTCTGTTCCCCACACCATAGGAAAGATGTGATTGCCTTCGAGGGTGTGCAGAAGCGATTCACCAGGGTGTCGAATAAAAATCGAATGAACTGCGGATGCTGTTAATCACAAAAACAGAAGCTGCTGGTAAAGCTCAGCGGGTCTGGCAGCATCTGTGAAGGAAAAATCAGAGTTAACATTTTGGTTCCGGTGACCCTTCCAGTTCTGACGAAGGGTCACCAGACCCAAAACGTTAACTCTGATTTTTTCTTCACAGATGCTGCCAGACCTGCTGAGCTTTTCCAGCAGCTTCTGTTTTGTTCACCAGCATGTTGCCTGGGAGGGAACAGTTTGCTGTGAAGAGAGGTTGGATAAGCTCAGGTTGTTTTCTTTAGAGCAGAGAAGGTTGAGAAGGACCCTGATTGAGGTATATAAGATTATGAGGAGCATTGACAGGGTGGATAGAAAGCAGCTGTCCCCCTCAGTTGATGGGTCACAAACAAGGAGGCATAATTTTAAGATGAAGAGCAGGAGATTTAGATGGGGATTTGAGGGAAAAAAAAGTTTTACCTGGAGTGCAGTGAGGATCTGGTATGCAGTGCCTCAGTGGGTAGTTGAAGCAGGAAACCTCACAATCTTTAAAAAACATTTAGATGAGCACTTGAAATGTCACAACATTCAAGGCTATGGGCCAAGTGCTGGAATGTAGGACTAGTGTAGATTTAGTGTAGGGTTTTTTTTGGTGCAGACTTGATGGGTGAAAGGCCCTTTTCTGCACTGTATGATTCTGTATTGAATTTTACTGAATTTTAAAGTATATAAGATTCTAAGGGGACTTGATAGAGTAGATGCTCAGAGGATGTTTCTACTCTTGAGGAATGCTTGTAGTACGTATGTAATTTCAGAATAAAGGGGTCTCTCATTTAAGGTGGGGATGAGGAATTTCTTCTCCAAGGCCTGTTAATGTTTGGAATTCTGTAACCCAGAGAACATTGGAGTCTGTCATTGGATATATTCGAGACTTTTAGTGGACAAGGGAGTCAAGATCTATGAGGGCAGACACAAAAATGTCTGATCAATCAGATCAGTCACGTTCTTATTCCGTGGTGAAGCAAGCTTGAAACCAGAATGGGCTATTCCTGTATCTTATGTTCTTCTGTAATGTATGTAATCAATCGGGCAGAGTTTGGGGTTAAAAAGGCATCTACGCAATAATAGACCAGTTATGTTGGTTAATAGAGGGACAGACCAGAAAACCTTTTTTTTGTGTTTCCATTTATTGTATTGCACACAACTTTAAAATGATTTAGGGTGTGGTAAAGCCTACTTAGAGAGATTGGGAAGGCGTGTCGCATGGGAATGAGGATTGGGATTGGTCTTTTTGCCCCTTGAGCCAGCTCCACTCTTCAACAAGATAATGGTTGATCTGATTGAATCCTCAAATCCACTTTCCAGCCTACCTTTGATATCTTTTCAACTCCTTGTTTAACAATAATCTATCCATCCCTGTAGTAAAGATATTTAAGGATTCTACTTCCACCACATATTCAGGGACTGTCAAAAGACAGAGAGGAAAGAAAAATCTTCATCTCTGAAGCAGTCCATGTTCACATGCAACAAGATCTGGACAATATCAATTCGCGCCACACAATGCTAGGCTATGACCATCATCAATAAGAGACAATCTAACCACCGCCTCTTGACATTCAATGGTGTTACCATCACTGAATCCCCCACTATTAACTTCCTGGGGGTTACCATTGACCAGAAACTCAACTGGTCTCACCACATTAACACAACGGCTACAAGAGCAGGCCAGAAGCTGGGAATACTGCGGTGAGTAACTCGTCTCCTGACTCCTCAAAGCCTGTCCATCATTTACACGGCACAAGTCAGGAATGTGATGGAATACTCCCCACTTGCCTGGATGAGTGCAGCGCCAACAACACTCAAGAAGCTTGCCACCATCCAGGACAAAGCAGCCGCTTGATTGGCACCACATCCACAAGCATTCAGTCCTTTCACCACTGACGCTCAGTAACAGCAGTGTGTACTATCTTCAAGATGCACTGCAGGAATTCACCAAAGATCCTCAGACAGCACCTTCCAAACCCACGACCATTTCCATCTAGAAGGACAAGGGCAGCAGATAAATGTGAACACCACCACCTGCAATTTCCTCTCCAAGCCACTCACAATCCTGACTTAGAAATATATCACCATTCCTTCACTGTCGCTGGGTCAAAATCCTGGAATTCCTTCCCTAATAGCATTGTGGATCAATCCACAGCAGGAAGACTGCAGCAGTTCAAAAAGGCAGCTCACCACCACCTTCTCAAGGGCAACTAGGGATGAGCATGAAATGCTGGCCAGCCAGCACACCTACATCCCACAAATGAATAAAAAAAATTAGATAACTCCTGATTTTTTAAACAGTAACCTTTTGTTCTTGATCCTCCAATAAGAGGAAACATCCTCTCTGCATCTCTCCTGTCACAACTCCTCAGATGAGGATCTCCTGTGTTTCAATCAAGCTATTTCTTACTCTTCTAAATTCTGGTAAATACAAACCTAACCTGCCCAGTCTTTCATCATAAGAAAATTCCTCCATTCCAAGTATTTGTTTGGTAAATGTCTCTGAACTGTTTCCAATGCATTACCATCCTTCTTTAAAGATGTTACCAATATTGTACACAGTACTCCAGTCTCATCAGTGCCCTATGTAACTGAACCGTATTTAATTGCCTTATATGCCTTGCCATAAACAATATGCTATTAGCTTTCCTAATTACTAGTTGTAACTGCATACTAACCTTTTGTGATCCATTTAATCGGACACCCGGGATTCCTCTGCATCTCAGAACTCTGAAGTTTCTCATCATTTAGGGATTTTCTTTTGCCAAAATTGACAATTTCACATTTTCCTGCATTATATATCATTTGCCAGATATTTGTCCACACACTTAGCTTAGCTGTATAATTTTTGTAGCCTTCTACAATTCTCTTCAAAACTTACTTCCTACTCAGCTTTTTGCCATTAGCAAATTTGGTAACTGTACCCTCTGTCCCTTCATTCACCCATTTATATAAATACAGCAAACTTTTTATTAACTGGCAGCTATGGGACCAGGAGTGTGTCAGTTGATCAAATGTTTTGGTTGATCAAGAGGTATGCATAATCAAATAAAAACTCACGCTAAGAAATTGAAACATACTGTGAAGACATACGCAAAATACCTGTTGAAAACAATTTCCATCTCCTCATTTTCCATTGGACCAATGGTCAGTTTGTAAACTCCTTCATTTTTATGGAAACTCTATCTGGTTTTATATTTTTGTGAAGTTTTCTCTCACACTGTTCTTTTTTTCCCCTTTATTAATTTGTTAGCGATTCTCTACTGTTTTTACAATCGTTCTGACCTTCTACCTATCTTTGGACAATTGTATTTTTTTTGTTTAAGTTTGATTTTATTTCTAACTTTCTAGTCAACCACAAATGATGAATTTTGTCCTTTGGAATTTTTCTTACTTTTTGAAATGTATTCAGTGTATTCTGAAATATCCCGTTCAATGTCTTTCACTCATCTGTACTGAACTATCCTTTAATGTAATTTGCCAATTCACTTCAGCCAGCTTTGCTTTCATGCCTCAATTATTGCTTTTATCCAAGTCACCTATTTAATTTATCCTATTTGATAATTGCTCCTAGTTAAAAAGAAGTATCAAACGCACTTCTCTCTGTTGAAATTTAGTACATAATTCATCCATATGATGGTCACTGCTACGTTGTGTCTTCACAATGTGATCATTCCTTAATCCTGTCTCATTGCACAATGCCAGGTCTAGTATAACTGAAATGAAGTTGTATTACGAACAGCACACCGAGACATCAATCTAACACCTACATCATGTGCCATCTGCCTTTGTGGCAATCACACTGCATGTTTATTCAACCAAAGAACTATGTCAGAAACTGGGTGGAGGCTAGTCCACGATTCAGTCAAGGGGGAGCCACTGTCTGTCATGAGGTCCTGATACTCAGGGGCACAGTCTGCACGCAGTCCAGAGGCTTGGGTGAGTGGGCAATGGTTAGTCCTGTACAGCCAGCCCAAGCAGTCAGGTGAAGGAAAGTTCTTAATGGTGTTAGCATCCCTCTGCATCATTAACCAGCCAGGCAGCCATTCATGGCAGCACAACCACCTACAAAATCCCTTTCAATCACACAGAATCCTGATTTGGAACCATATTGCTGTGTCTGCACTTTTACTGTGATAAGATCTGGAACCCTGTTCCAAATAGCAGCGAGAGCATACCTACACAACAGTGACTGCACCTAGCTGACCACACCATCTCTGTGGCAATTTGAAGTGGCCAACAAGTGCAAGCCTTTTCGGCAACGTTGTGACCATGAAAGTGTTTACTTTGAATAATAGTCTTTAAAAAATGCAACTGAAAGTATCATTTAGAACTGAGATCAGGCTTCATCACAGTACAGTCCATGAAATGTACAACTTAGTGCTCAGTTTCAGGCTTCTATTCATGCCATGGGAAGCACTACAGTGCCACTGAATCTCTAATACTGCAAGCCATCCTATTGTGAGAGAAGTGAACAATTTTAGCTGATCTTCAGGTTTGATAGGATTCCAAAATCCAACATCATAAATTTACAGGTAGTAACTTTCACAATGAAGACACTGTGCCAGTTATGATATTATGTGTTAATAATTGCCTTCACTCCACCCCTGTATTTGTTTAATATAACAAAATTTGAGTTGAAGAACTTAATAAAGCATCACATATGGTTCTCATTCAAAATATTTTACACGTAGAAAAAATTTGTCTGCATGTTTTTGTCACTAATAAATTGAATAACGACCAACTAAAGTTGAGTAAGAGGTGAAAAATTTAGCCCTCACCAAAGATTTTACATCAGCACATACCATTAAACTTCATCAAAATACAGTGGTGAAAATATTTAACTGTGTGCTGCCAAGACTAGGGCTGAAAAAATCCATTGAATTGAAACTCTCCAGTCCGTCTCTGACAGAAAAATGTTTGCAGCCTCTCTAGTGATGCATAAATTTGACATATGCCGCAATCATTGCTGTCCTTCAAAGTAAACATCCATTTGCTTGAATGTTATTCATTCCAATCTGACTTATTCACCACCAGCACAAAAAGGTCACTTCAGACTTTCCTTAATAAAAATCAAACTTTTTGTGAATGTGTTGTCACCGAGCTTGATGGATATCAGTGGTGAAGAGTCAACATTTTTTGTTGCACTTAATATTGTAATTACTGTTTTGGCTGACGGTGTAAAACAGGCAAAATCAAGTTGGCTGACCACTTTACGTACTACTTGGGTTTCCCATTTGTTGATTTCTGTAAAAATTAGTTGTGGTATGTTAGTCTGTAATGCTTGGCTAATTCAGTATCACCGATTTTATGTCATCAACGAAGTTAAACCCTACTGTCAAAGTTAGTAGATCTAAAACAGAAATACTATGAGCCAAATGAATAGTACACTCTGCCTCAACAATATGCCTCCAGTCTAGCCTCAGTAAAGCATTTCCACCTTGTGCCATCCTTCCTTAGTGCTGATGATGCAGGTTTCCTTTTTATATTTTCACAGATACTTTACTTTGATTTTGTCACATATTTGTTTACTGCTAATTATATCTCTTCTTTCTTCCTAGAAGATAGTGATGATTGCAAGATACTTTGTTTCTTGCACTTCCTGTTCTCCAAGTTTTCAGTCTTCACATGCGAACTTAGAAAGCAAGTGTTGCAGACAGTGGCAGGCATCACAATCCTGTTGCTTATGACTCGACATTCACTAATATCTACTTTCTAGAAGGGAATGACGATCATAAAAAGGCATCTCATCTGATTTGCCTTTCTCATTCTGCAGTGAGTGTGACTTTGATTACCTCTAAGACTACTCTGTTTGTAGCTATACTATCTAACTCAGCACAAAAGATAAGTTGAACTTGGAACCTCTGGTCTGTTTGGCACAGTGGTCTTTACCTTTAGCAATGACTCTGTACGAAGACCACTAAATATATGCATATCTTTCATTGGAAGTTAACAGGGCTTCTCTGAGGTTAAATAAGGTTCATCATCCTAGCATTAATACATAATTATGTCTCACTTTCTTCTGGCTTATGATGCTATGTGGAGCCCAAATAGTTTTACATATCTTTTCATATGTTTGCAAGTTTTGCTTCTACCTCCATTTCTGTTTTTATCCATGAAGCTTGGTATATACTGAGGCATTTCTAAATTTAGATATGCCATGCTCCAACTCCAATGTAGTCTCTCACCAAGTTTCTATTGTTCCAGCTTCAGGATCTCCGTGCCAAGTCTACTATTGCTGCCAGACCCACTATGCGTCAAGCAGGCAGTAGAATTACTATCTTACATAGCGTTTATTGTTCATTATTTTTGGAAATTCAAGTCCTTTAAGAACATAACGATGCTGCATCCCCTTTGATTCCTGCCACAACGCCCATTCCCCATACCTCCACCCTTGCACATTTTAGTGTGCAGACTAAATTATGTATGAAGCTTGAGTAATCTGACAGCTCACTACCATATCTGGCTTAAAAGAAAGCAAATTGCTGCAGATTCTGGTCATCTGAAATAAGATATAGAAAATGTTGAAAATTCAGCAAGTCTGGCAGCATCTAAGGAGGGAGAAACTGAGTTGGTTAATGCCTAAAAGCATTGTGGGCCTACCTACAGCACATGGACTACAGTGGTTCGAGAAGGCAGCTCACCACCACTTTCTCAAGGGCAATTAGGGTTGGGTAGTAAATGCTGGCCTAGCCAGCAATGCCCATGTCTGATGAGTGAATAAAAACAAGTCAGTGTAAATTTGTGTTTGAGCTGTGGGAGGCAAGGTGTTGGCAAAACATGGCATAGCATGGCATACATGGCACTAATCCACCTTCACTGATATTTTACCTGCACAGGAGAACAGTTGGTCAGCCTGCCTTCCCTTGAGCCAGTTGAGGCCTTTAATTGCCATTTAATGTCTCCTGTCTCTGCCGATGTTTCACCAGAATGTAGGAGGATGCCAATACCACATGGGAAGGCTACCAGGTTAACCTTGGTGTCTTGTTATAGGTCTCCTGTTTGGACATGCCTGTTTACATTGGAACAACATAAAACCCCTACTGTGTGGAAGCAGGCCATTCATCCCCATTGTGTCTGCACCAACCCTCTAAAGAGCATCCCACCCAGACCCTGCCCTCTACCCCTGTAACTCCTCATTTACCATGGCTAACTCATCTAGCCTGCACATCCCTGGACACTATGGCCAATATAGTATTGTCAATCCACTTAACCTGTTCATCATTGGACTGTGGGAGGAAACAAGAGCATACAGAGGAAACCAATGCAGACATGGGGAGAATGTGCAAACACCACACAGACCGTCACCCAAGGGTGGAATCGAACCCAGGTCCCTAGTACTTTGAGGCAACAGTGCTAACCACTGAGCCACTGTGTCACCCACAGCATTGTCGTGCAGCCCGTTATCTTGGTAACAGAGGCATGAAAAGTCCCTTCTTCCTGACTGTCTCAGTTGCAGCGTCCCTGTGAGTGTCACTGTTAGGAACTCCCTGAGATGTTCACTCCTGAGTGCACAACCAGCCAAACGGTAGGTACCTAAGGTGTCTGAGTGAGCTGATGCCATGCGCATGCATTGCTACCCCTGCTCCCACAGTTTGGTCCTCATCATGCATCCCAAACTGTTGTACCTTGTTAATGGCCAAGGACTGATGCTGCAGGGCACTACGTTGCAACTACAGGCAGAACAGATCCAGGAACAACCACCTGACTGTGAAACAAAAGAGTTTACGAAATGTTATAACTATTGGTGTAAAATTGTTCGAAAGCTGAACTTTCAACAAGATACTATTTTCGGTTAAGAGTCAACTGCATTGCTGTGGGCCTGGAGTCACACCTAGGCCAGACCAGGTAAGGATAGCAGTTTCCTTCCCTAAAGGACATTAGTGAACCAGATGGGTTTTTCCAACAATCGACAATGGATTCTTAATTCCAGAACCCATCATGGAGTCTGGTCCCCAGTGAGTCTTCCACTGACTGAGGATTGGGGGGATTTTCTCACTCACACTCTCTCACAACTAGAGCCGACCGAAATGTCTTCACCTGCTTTGCTGGAGGGGTCCGGTGTGGATGATGGTCCCTCCAATGTGTCCAGACGTTCAGCTGGGGAAGTCGAGAAACTCTTCTGGGAGAGACAGACCATTTTGTTGGGAGGATGGGTGCACCTGTAAGATATAAGAGGCAGAAGGCATTGTGGCCACTGCTTAGTAATGCTGTCCAACACCTGGTTAATGGGACAGCTGTAGTGGAATGATGTGTGTTCGGTATTGGGACATGATATCTCTGCATCCCTGCAGGAGCAGTCCCTCCCTTCTCTTGCTGGGCAAGTATCTTTTCTTCAGAAGGTGTGAGGACATGGATATCCTGCAACCCACCATCTGTCCTCCATCTCTCCTGCCTTTGACAGGATGTCTTCTCCTATAATGACTTACAGGGGGCGAATGAGCAAGGTGCAAGTGGGTGGCATGGATATTAAGGCTGGTGCATGTGGGGGAATAGTGCTGAGGTGTTCTGATGGAGTGAGGAGTCAGCTTGGAGGGCTTGTGAGGTTAGTGGTATGGGAGGTAACAAGAATGAGCGAAGGAAGGTGTTTCATAAAATAAAGGGTGTGTTACAGCATAAACATTCGTAGGAGATGGCTGCACAGATAATTGAAGTTGGCAGAAATCAAACTATTGCACTTACCCTGGCAGAACAGGCAAGATCATTGACATTCTTCCTGTACTTCTGTTCAGTCCACCTCACCCTAGAGACAGCACTAATCTGAGTGGTGATCTCTGACCATAGTGGCATTGTATGGTGGTGTGGTCTTCTAATCAGTCCTCCAGGAAGAGAACTCCTCTCCTCTCTTTCCCCATCACCCCATGTCCAAGGCCCTCACAGGAGAGAGTGGTTGCAGCCTCTCATTGTCTGCTATTTCTCCTCACTCGTTCTGTAGCCAAGCAGAAGTTTCCAGTTTGCAACCCTCCTGTAGGTGTTCAGTAGACTTTGGAAGATGGAATAGTCACAAGGCATGCTTGGCTTAGGAAGGTATGGAGGTGCTGATGTTGGACTGAGGTGGACAAAGTCAGAATCACACAACTCTAGGTTATAGTCCACAGGTTTATTTGAAAACATAAGCTTTCAGAGCCTCATTCCTTCTTCAGGTGTTAGTGAGAGAGGCAGTATCAGACACTGAATTTATAAATAAAAGATCAAAGAGTCACACCACTGATGAGGATGTACTAAACAGACCTGAGATGCTGTTAAATCTTTAATCAGTTAGAACGTTTTAATCGATTAATATGTATATGTAAATCCCTACATTCCTTTCAAGTCACTGTCCTGAGAAAATTAAAGGTTTTATCAGTGTAAAGAAGAGGTGACATTGTAGATCAGACAGTGCATGTTAGGTGCGAGAGCTTGTTTAGAATTTGTTTGCATTTTGGTTTGGAGTCAGACTGGTTTTATTTCTGAAGTAGGAATTTATAAAACGTCACATTGACTGACTATCTATAAATGGGGTGCTTTTTGACCAAAATGGAACGTACCTGCATGTGTTTGTGTGTGTACGTGTGTGTGTATGAAAGAGTAGGTGTATGTGATGGGCGAGAGAGAGTCTGAGTTTGTGTGTGTATGAGGTAAGAGAGAGAGTGAGTGCATAAGGGGGAGAGAGAGAGTCGTGTATGTGCGTGTGTGTGTGTGTGGGTGTGGGTGTGGGGAGAGACAGAGAGAGAGTGAGTGAATGTGTGTGTGGGAGAGAGAGAGAGAGAAAGAGTGTGTATGTGAGGGTTGGAGAGAGAGAGTGAGTGTATGCGTGTGTTTGAGAGGGAAAAGAGAGAGGAAGTGAGTGTATATGTGTGTGTGAGCGAGAGAGAGAGTGTATGCTTGAGAGAGGATCTGTGTGAGAGTGTGTGTGTGAGAGAGAGAGAGAGTGCGTTTGTGTGAGTGCATGTGTGTGTGTATTTATGCATGTGTATGAGTGTGCATGTGAGAGTGGTGGGGTCACCTGTAGTGCAACATGAACCCAAGATCCTAGTTAAGGCCGTCCTCACGGTCAAGGACATTCAGCCTTGGATCTTTGGGTAAACATCCTCCAAGGCGGTTTTCGGGATACACAACGCAGAGTCGCCAAGCAGAGGCTGATAGCCAAATTCGGACGGCTTCAAACGGGATCTTGTCTTCATGCCGCACTACAGGTGACCCAGCACTCTATACTCTCTCACTCTCACACTCACACACATGCATACATACACACACACTGACACAAGCACAGTCACACGCACACACACTCTCACACAGATCCTCTCTCATACACACGCTGTCTCTCTCACACACACAAACAAATTCTAAACAAGCTCTTGCACCTAACATGCATTGTCTGACCTAAAATGTCATCTCTTTTTTGCACTGATAAAACCTTTAGTTTTCTCATGACAGTGACTTGAAAGGAATATATGGATTTACATATAGATATTAATCAATTAAAACGTTCTAACTAATTAAAGATTTAACAGCATCTTAGGTTTGTTTAATACAACCTCATCAATGGTGTGAGCCTTTGATCTTTTACTTATAAATTCTGTGTCTGATACTACATCTCTCACTAATACCCGAAGAAGGAATGAGGCTCTGAAAGCTTGTGTTTTTAAAAAAAAACCTGTTGGATTGTAACCTGGTGGCGTGTGATTTCTGACCTTATCTTAGAAAGGACCTCTGCTGAGCAGTGAACTGCACTTGGAAAGGTGTGTGGTAACATGGAGTGGAAATTGGGCGTGCTTCTCGCTACAAGGGAAGAAATATCAATTAATGCTGTGAGTTTGATAAAGACACAGTGAGAAATCTCATTTGACCTCAGTCTGAGAATTACTCCACCAAGCTTGACTCAAACTTTGCCAAAAGGAAAGTAAGATTCAGCCTTAATTTTTCAAGAATTCATGTCATGTTACCTAAATGACGACCAAGCCATCTTGATGAGATGCTTTATATTCTGTATGCTGACTTGAGTTTTACTTCACAGAGAGAGGTGCCAAGCAGGCTTTTTTAGAAGAGATGAGGTCCATAACAGCAGAGGTGATCTTGCGACCAATCTCCAAGTCATTGGGGCTGGGCAAAACACCTGTATTGCTTAGAAAAAAGGGCTAGGGATTCAGAAAGCTGTGGAGGCATCAGTGGGGAAGACATCCTACTGGGCTGTTGAGGACTTGAGTTTTAGAAGCCTATTCCAAATGGTAATCATGAGCAGAATTAGCAGCTTGTTTAATGATCTCTCTGGGAGGGACATCCATTTAACAATTGAGTGAAAATTGAGAAATGAGTGAAACAAGTTGAGCGAATGTGCATAAATTTGCAGAAAAGGGAAGAGCATATAGGTATGCCAGCTGAGCAAGAAGCTTGAATGTAGAGATAGGGGTAACTCTACACTGAGGTTTGAGTGCATGACGGGTATTTCTCGAGGTAAAAGAGATTAATTTTTCCTTTTGATGTTTGTAGAATTTTTGTTCTTATACTTATTGGATAGTGTAATGTATGTTTTTTTGTGAATAGTACATGGGCAACTTCTTGTGCTGTAACTGACCACAGTAAAAAAAAAACTTCTGGTCTACCAAGCCAGGTCTCATTCTGGTATCTGACTTATCGTTTTTCAATCCCGCTTCTAAAAATTCAACTCCTTGCAGGAGTACAGTTCCAGAGTCAGCGGTTACTTTTCTGCAATTGTTCAACAAGCTATTTTTTTGGGGATATTTTTCCTAATCAGAGACAGATGGAAGCTGGTTTCTGTTATGGGCATCACAACCAATCCTGCTCATCTTTTCATCTCTTTCGCACAAATACAGTTTCCAGTTAGAGTCACTGACACTAATCTGAACCAGGAAACCTGGCAGATTTTTCTGCTCCCTGGTGAAAACAATTAAAGCCTAAATGTTGTGCCTCTTTTGCTAAGAGCATCTAACTCATTACAGATCAAGGATTTAACCGTGAATCTTCGGTTGTACAGTTTAGGGCTGTGCATGATTATTGCCTTCAACTAGAATGTCAGTGGAGAAACTTGTCGTCCTATTTTTAAGATACTTATCTTACAGTCGTAAAAACTGATAATGAAAAATGTGACTTTTGAATGCTTGTCATGTTGACTTTCACTCCTTGATGCCTGTTCCAGACATTAATAGAATCAACAACCAGGAAGGGGTAAAGACCGAAAACCACATTCCATAAAAGCATTGTTTTGGAGCTCTGAGTCTGTGTCTTTGCTAGTTTGTAGCTCAGTACATGGCAAATTGTAGAACAGCAGTTTGGTCATCACACAACTTTTCAGATAAAAAACTGCCTGGACATAAGTGAAGACTTGGAATTTTACTGTTTACACTCCTCATGTTTAATGGGAAATTTATATAAGAAGTAGCTGCAACATTAAAGATATATGACAGTCAGAACTTGTACACGACCATTGAAACTTATTCTGGTGGTCTCCAGTAATATGGCTTTGATTGTTTCAGGTGATATTATCTCTTCCTCTGCCAGCCAGTACTCACAGTAATTTTTGCATACTCCCTTCTCTTCACATTAGTAGTATAATTAGAGATATTTTTGTAGTGATTTTGGGAACATTGACCTTCCAGTGCAGAGCCCTAACCCAATTATTTTGTCATGAGAAATTGATTAGGAGCACAGACTGAGAGCTAGTTGCCACCCAAGTTAAGGCAGTCTCAGTCATCTGGAGGCATGCACTGCACTGTAGGAAGAAGTTCAATGACCTCCTACACTCTGCCAGCATAATGCCACCATCTTCTCTCCAATACCTTATACTCATTCTTCCAGTGCTACTGACCCACCTTCATGCTCCACCACTCTCACCGTTGCCTGCAACGTAACCCCTCTGTCGCTTTCTCACACGCCAGCTCTGACACCACTAACCCTGCGTACCCTCAGTGCTGCCTGTCACTCACTCAAGACAACTCCCCACCTGCACCAAAAGTAACAACTGTCCCACCCACTTTCATCTCTGTTAATACCTGCTTCTTTCTCATTAGAGGAGGAAAACAGTTCCCAATAGGACAAAAAGAGTCAAGACAGACAGGTGATGGGCTGCCTGACATTCAGCTCTTTACCCCTTATGTGGGAGCATCCTGACTCTGACCACCCCATATGGCTGACTGATCATCTCCAGGCTCCTGGACTGGTATTGGAGGCTGCCTTTCTCATGCAGTGTCAAGACCCGCTGAGCAAAGGGTATCTCACTTGACTGAGGTCTGCTGGAAATCATGTTGTATGTATGGAAAAGGGATTGGTTAGCTAGTGGGAAACCAAACAGAAAAGCAGCATATTATTTAAGAGGTTCAGAGGGATCCAGGTGTCCTAATACGTGATCACATCAAAGCTGGCATGCAGTAGAGCAAATGTTTTGGAAGGCAAATGGAATGTTGTTGTTTATTACAAGGGGAATGGAAAATAAAAGTTGATATGTTACGTACAGTTGGTGAGACTGCATCTGGAGTACTGTGTACAGTTTCTGTCTCCATATTTAGAAAATTACATAAATCCATTTGAAGCAATTCAGAGCAGGTTTACTTAACTCATAGAGTGGACTATTTTATGATGAAAGGTTGAACAGATGGACCAGAAACCATTGGAGGTCAGAAGAATAAGAGGTGACCTTGCTAAGTTATGATACATGCAAATAGGCCTCTCACTGCTCACTGGCGAGAATCTTGTCTTGCTCTTCAACATTTGGTTGGAAATTGGGATATTTACCCAATGGCAGGAAGCTCTTCGCTGAACATCTCACCCAATTTTCCCAATTTTCCCAACAAACCCCACTCATTCAGAGCTGGGAAAGTTCCATCCCCTGTTACAAGTTTGAGAAAGAAATGCTCCAATGTGCACAGCAACTTGTGATTCAGCATCTATTCAACTTTGTTTAAAGCTACTATGATTGAATTAATGATATGACGTTTTCTGCCTTCTGTTTGTTTGCTTCACAGATGAACATAACTTGGGTTCTTTGCAAGTTACATCATCCACTGATGGAACCACTTTGTACATGTCAGTTCAAGTTTCTTATGTGGGAAACCAACAGAGAGTTTGGACTAACTCCATAGTCTTGTTGCAGATCAGCTTCATTTGATTGGCTCTTTTTACTGCCTGGCCCTTGGTATTTTCCGTCTTTTTATTCAAAGTTTGGGTCTAGGATTTATTTGTATCAGGAAATTGTTGTCCCACTGTTTTATCCACAAAGTCATTGTTGGGATATTGTTTCCCCAACATAAATGCCATAAATTATTATGCCTCTGGCACTGAGCACATTCGCAGTCTGAATGGGTAATCGTGTTTCGTGGTTCAAGGGTTCAAAGGAAACTAAGAGCTGGTAGCCACATAGTTGGTTTAGTGCATTCTATATTCCTACCATATTATTAAGAAAAAGCTGAAGTAGCATTCATTCTAACCATTCCATAGCTGCTTTTTGGGCATCGCTCAATTAAGTTCTAACCGATAGCATACAAGGAGCAGTACTCATACACGTACTAAGTATTACTGTCTAGATTTAAAAACAACCCACAACATTTTTAGTTGATCACTCATTTCAGCTGTCTTATGGTTATAGTACAGTTGTCCAGTCAGAGATAGTCAGAACTGCCGATGCTGGAGTCAGAGATAACACAGTGTGGAGCAGGAGGAACACAGCAGGCCAGGCAGCATCAGAGGAGCAGGAAAGTTCACGTTTCGGGTCGGGACTCTTCTTCAGAAAATCCACAAAACGTCAACTTTCCTGCTCCTCTGATGCTGCCTGGCCTGCAGTTGTCCTGTCTAGATTGATTTAGATGCTTTAATGAATGGAGGATTCTAAATGGTGAAGAAAAACTCATGATTTCTATTTTGTATGATCTTTTTCATTCGACATTCATACGTTGCACACGTTGGGTTGGATTTTACAACTTCCTGCCAGGCGTGTTTTTGGCACGGCCTCATAAGATATTAAGGATGGCAAGCCTACCACTTTCCAGCCCACCTCTGTCACCTTTTTTATATCAGTAATTAATGTGCAATATGGGATGTTACCAAGTCAATTCATTCATATTTCATGCTGCCCAGGCTGTAAACTGGTTAAAAAAGCAAGAAGGAAGCATTAGAGGGTGTCTGATTTATTCTAGGAGCTCTCCCCCTGGATGTTAGCTCCCCTCCCCAGCCACAAAGAGTTTTACTGTTTATTCCTTCTGGACCATTTATTCCTCCCTGCATGACCTCCAAGAGCCAAACACTACCACTCACCTCATCACCTCCCCGAGTTGCCAAATTCTTCCCACCCTAAAAATAAGGGATTTATTTGGCTCCAAGATTCAGCAACTTTCTTCTTGCATCTGTTGATAAACCCAGCAGTGGCCACCGAGGGACAGAAATCCCACTGTCAACTCTTTAGCCTACTGGCAGCACACAATGGCTGCTGGATGTGACTCTGTTAGCTCTGTTGGCATGTGTAATATACCTCTATCCCTCATGAAATCTGGTCCCATGATTCTTGCTTTTTATTCCTCCAGGTGTATAGTTTGGAGAAAGATTTGGGGAAAGATATGTGGTTAGTTAATTTCACATCCTTTTTAAGTGAAATCAAGCTGATACTAATATTTAAGCAAAGACTTGCCTTCACATAGCACCATTAATGATCTTTGGGCATTCTAACATGCTGTATAGTCAGTAAAGTATAGTTACTGTTATAATTTCGGAAATGTGGGTGTCACTTGTGCAGCGTCTCACAATTAATAACGCGATAATGATCTGATAATCCATTTTTGTGATGTTCAGAATGCTGAAGAACCTTCACCCAGTCTCCTTTAAAATAGTGCCGTAGGTTATTTGTATCCATTTAAGAGGCAGGGCTTCAGTTTAACATTTCATCAGAAAAAGTAGCACCTCAAGCAGTGTGGAGTTCCCTCAATACTGCAGTGATTGTAAGTCTGGATTTTTTTTTCCACCAAATACCAATTTCCAACCACAGGAGTAATTGCACTGACATGATAATGCACTGAATTTTGCTGCTTGCCTGCGAGTACAAATTCTGGGGGTAACAGCAGAAGATGATCTCACTTTGCTGGGGCAGCAGGAGTTGGATGGCATATTGCCGGCAGTAGCTGATTCAGAGCTGCAATTTCCTAAGAGTGAACAATTTAATCAAAAGGCTAGAAGCTCAGCAGTGCCACCACTAGTGATGGCCACTTCTGAGATTGCAGCTCCAAGTAGAGGGTACGTGAATGGTGAGGAGATTTGAAGAAAGCTTTGGGCTGGCATCTAGCAAACTGATCATGGAATGTTGCATATATGACCAATACTCCATCCCCTGAAACGTACTGGAGGATGTGAGTGAGAGTTTACCTCATAGCTTTCCCTGATTTCCATTTCCACTGTATGGTTTAGTTGGCTGCCAGTTAGTTGTTTAAGCTACCACATTTTCCACTGGAGAAAATATCCAGTGATGGTAGGAAGCTTACAGGCTTCTCTCCCAATGTCTCCATGTTACCACTTTTCCAACCTTCTGGACAAGAAATTCCAGCTCAATTCAGTAGAATTTGCCCAAACTTCGTCCTTTTGCCTCTATTCCAATGATTTCCGCAGGACTCATATTCTTTTTAAAAATTGAGAAAGTAGATATCAGATAGGTAGCCTGCCATTTAGCAGATTGATGATAAGAAGTAGTATTTCTCACCTGTTTGAGCCATGCAAGAAGTAACATTATTAAAATTGAGTCGGGAAAGCAGGCATTGTGGCTAACCCAGCAGTAACAATGCGATTGGGCATTAAATAACAGATTCCTGAATGTTAAAGTAGAAAATTGTCAACCTTCAATGTCCTCACAGTTTGACCTGCTCCTTCTCTGTTCATTCGTTTGTTATCACTGAATCGAATTAATATTAATAATGATGCAATTCCATTGCTATAATTTAATCAGGAAGGTTCAAATAACTTTTCAATTGTTATTGCAGCCATTTAAGAAAGAGACATATTTAGAATAAAAGAGTAGAAGAGTCATCTGACCTCTATCCGAAGGGGTGTGGATAAGGGTAGTTGAATACCATCAGTGGAACAAAATTGAATGTTTTAAGAAATGCATAATTACTCATCAAGACAAAAGGCATGTGTTGGAACAAAATACATTAATTGAGAGAAGAGGCCCTAGATTAGACATGAAATATCCCAGATGCACGATAGAGTTTTTGCTGCATTGTTTCGAAAGTATGTAACAATTTCAGAAATGTACACACTTCCCCAGTGTAACATTTACATTTTTGTAGACTCTTGATTTCTCTGGCTTTAAATTTGATCCAGCTTAGTGGCAGTTGGAGATTGGTTTTGTGCTATGCATTTGAGTCTAATGGAAACTGGGTTAAAACTGTCCAATTTCATTTGAGTCAGGAAAATACTATTTATATCCTTTTTATCTGCTGAATTCAAATATAGGTCAAACCAGATCCCAGGAGTGGAATATTTTAACACAAAGCTTCTTGTAAATCTGATTCAAATTGGCAAAATAAATCCCTTGCAATATAAATTGGCCATAGGATTTCCTGCTAATCAAATACAAATACTTTGAATGATGATCTCCTAATCACTCACTTAGTGTTAGTTTCATAAAGCATGTGCAGGTTACAACAGACCCAAAGTGAAATAAATTACTCAATTTAAAGAAAGCATCTATAGAGAAACTATAAAACACTGTGGATCTTGGAATTCAAATTTATTACAAATTATTGTTGTTTCTTTGACTTGTTTTGATATCTTCTGATCTTGATTAAATTGCTACTTTCATAGATGCAGTTTACACTAGTCTATTATTTTCTGTATATACTCTCCATCCGTGGAAAGAACACCAGCCAAAACCCCACTTGGTGACTATTCCCAGTCTCTGAGGAAATCTTTCCTGAAAGCCAGTGTAGCTTCTGACCAGTGGAACTATGGGTGTGATTTTTACTGCATGGCAACTCCAAGAGAAATGACAGCAACAGCACTAACCATTCTAAATGGTCTTCATTGATCTGAATGAGACTTTGACCCTATCAAAGACTGGCTGTTCAGTAAAATTCATCAACAGCCTCCATCTCCTCCACTACAAGATGTCGGTGATGGTCCCCACCGATAGTGGTGTGACAGAATCCTTTGAAGTCAAGACAGGTGTCAAGCAAGAATGTATTATCATCCCCACCCTTTTCTCCATCTTCATCGCCATTTTTTCACCATCATTTATCTTGTCAAGTAAAAGCTTCCCACTGGTGTGGACGTTGTGTAAAAGATGGACAGAAACCTTTTCAACTTCAACCAGTGGAAATCCAAGAAGTTGATACCAACCTCATTTGTAGAACCTCAGTATGTGGATGACAGTGTCATGTCTGTGCTCTTTCTGAAGAGTATCTTCAAGCCTCGTTTAATGCCTTCGTGGAAGTATACTGAAGATTTGGTCTCAACCTCAATCTCAAAAAGTCTCATATCCTTTACCACCCTGTCCCAGGGAAAGTTCCAATCCACCCAAAAGGAGGTCATGCCTAATAAATTTGATTGGCCAGGTGTCTTGATGAGCGTAGTGCAGTTGATATCATTGGATGTATGAATTTTAATAAAGACTTTGACAAGGTCCCACATGGGATACTGACAAAGAAGGCTAAAGCACATGGAATCCAGGGTAACTTGGTAAATTGGATCCAAAATTGTCTCAGTGATATGGGTCCCATAATATTCATAATATTCATCTCTCTAATATATGGATAAATATAGATATGGAGATATGTAGAAAATGTGGAGGGGATGATAAAATAATTTTGCAGATTACACAATAATTGGCCGGGTGATTGACAGTGAAAAGGAGAGTCTTGGCTTACAGAAAGATACAGTCAGGTTTGTCACATGGGCAGATCTGTGGCCTATATATCCATGAATAAAATAAAACAAAGACTATACATACTGCAGAAATAAAACAAATAAAAACAAATTGCTGGAGAAACTCACAGATCTGTTAGTATCTATGGAGAGAAAATAGTTAATGTTTTGAGTCCAGTGACCCTTCTACAGAAGAGGCAGATGGGATTTAACTCTAACAAATATGAGGTGATGCACTGTAGAAGTAACACGGCAAGGGAGTGCTCAATGAATGGCAGGACACTAGGAAGCCCAGATGAAAAGAAGGATCTTGATGTGCTTGTCCACAGATCCCTTAATGTGACAAGACAGGTTAATTGGCTAGTTAAGGCATACAGGACAGTTGTCTCAGTTAGATTATAAGAGCAGGAAGGTTATGTAGGAGCTGCACAGGACTTTGGTTAGGCCACAGCTAGAGTACTGTGTATAGTTCTGGTCACTGCATTATAGAAAGGATGTGATTATATTGAAATTGTACTGGGGAGAGTCACCAGGGTGTTGCCCAGGATGGAGCAGTTTAGCTACAAAAGGGAGTTGGATAAGCTTTGGTTGTTTTCTTTGGAGCAGAGAAGGCTGAGAGGGGATTGAGGTGTATAAGATTATGATGGGCACGGACATGGTGGCTAGAAAGCACCTGTTCTCCTTATTTTGGTAGTTTAGACCATAAGATGTATGAGCTGAAATAGGCCATCATGTCTTCTCTGCCATTCAATGAGATCATGACTGATCTGATAATTCTCAACTCCACTTGATTCTCTTACTGATTAAAAATCTGCGTATCTCTGCCTTGAATGACCAGCCTCAACAGCCCTCTGTGATAAAGAATTCCACAGATTCCACCTTCATTTTTAAACTTGAGAGGGTGCAGAAAAGATCTACAAAGATGTTGCTGGGACTGGAGGGCTTGCATGACAGGGAAAGGCTAAAAAGGCTGTGGCTTTTTTCCGTGGGGTGTTGGAGGCTGAGGGGTGACCTTGTAGAAGTTTATAAAGTCATGAGGGGCATGAATAGGGTGAATAGCCAAAGTCATTTTCCTAGGGCTTGGGAGTCCAAAATTAAATGGCATAGGTTTAAGCTGAGAGGGGAAAGATTTAAAAAGGACCTGAGGGGCAACTTTTTTACGTAGAGAGTGGTGTGTGTATTGAACGAGCTGCCAGAGGAAGTGGTGGAGGCAGGTACAATTACAATATTTAAAAGGCATTTGGATGAGTATATGAACAGGAAGGATTTAGAGGGATATGGGCCAAATGCTGGCAAATGGGACTAGGTCAGATTGGAATGTAAGGTCAGCGTGGACAAGTTGGACCAAAGGGTCAGCTTCCGTGCTGTGTGACTGAGATAAGAATTTTGGCATTTCACTCCAGAGTCACCATAGTGGAGATTCATGCAAAAGAGATAAAATTAGACCTCAAACAATAAAATGTCTTTCTTCTTCTTAATCCCTAACTAATAACCAAATTGCATCCTCAGTATTTTAATCAGTTGAAATAAGACGTGGAAAGAGCCAGATCTTCTATGTATTGTTTCTTGGAAAAGATTTTCTCAAAATAAATTTCTGTAGCCACCTTCAGCTGGTAATTCTGCAACAAACAATGAATGATACCAAAATATCTCCCTTTCTATCTAAGATTAAATGAAATCCCAGTGAAATTTACTCAAAAGAGTAAAATCAAACCTTTGCATTATTTTGAAAATCTTTTTTATAAAGTTATACAGACAGCAGATTTTCATTGTAAAGACTGTGACATCAGTTAATTTAACAGCTATGTTTTTCATGGGAATGGAGCAACCACCAAAATTTGGAAGCCATATCAGTGATTAATGTTAAGCTGTTGATTCTACTGTAAGTCTAAGAAAGAAAGACACCAAAGAAAATGTCAAAGATGTAATGCACTGGTGAGATCACTAATATTCTCATTTTATACAGCAAGGTTGACTTGAACAGTTGTGTACTTTACATCATAAAATGTAATTCTGAGACAGATGCCAGGCTTCCATGGCAGATTGCTGCTAAGCTTCTTGAGATGCTGGTGATCACACATGTTGAGAGAGCTGGCCTGTAGGCATTGTGTTGATGGTCATGCATTCCTTGACCTAAATCCTATAGTTTGACTTGTGGCTAAGGTGAATAAGATGCTCCTGTTGGTGATTTTTGGTGTGAATGCTAATCCCTCATTTGAGTTGTTTTGGTGGAGTGGAGAGGGGCTGGGTGATCAAAAGTTGCTCTCATACGCTAAAGGCTGGAAACAGGCAACTACGGCTAAAACTGAGTCAAGTGCAAGCCAGAGGATCTGAATTCCTAAAAGCTCACAATCAACTGCCAAACAGTTAAAACACTTTGGCCATTATTATGCATAATAAAGCATAAAAGTAAGGAAGTCTTGTGTACTTAGTTGTAGTTTTTGGAATTCCTCACCCCAGAGAGCAGTGAAGGCTGATCCACAGGGAGTCAATGGTTAGGGGCCAAACAGAAAATTGGAGTTCAGGGCATAATAAAATCAGCCATGATCATATTGAAAGATGGAGCAGACCAAAGAGCTTGATCCTATTTCCTTTGTTCTAAAGAACAGCAGCTTCACAATTAGGCATCTGTTCAATTTCATTGTTCAAAACCCATCTGTTCCGCTTGAGATGCACTTACTGTATGGCTCTGGCATGTTGTTGACAGCTCAGCTCAGGAAATAAGTCAGGTAAAGTCAGATAATTGGTTAAACTGCAGGTAATGACCTCTTTACAGATGACACTTACTGCCTCGACATCCCCATCTGCCTACAAAGCTACCCAGGTGAAACTTGGAAGTGGGTGGGACCCGAATTCAATGTCATTTTTCAAGGATTTAACTCCATGTGTACGTCCAAAACCATCTTCCTTTGCTCATTAAAATTCCAACTATTAAGCCCACTTTCATACGCAACGGTGAAAGGCCTTTCTTTATCATAGTACTTCACCTTCCAGGAGGAACAAAAGCATATTCAGACTTTTAGTGCATTGACAATTGACAATGAAATAGTTGATAGAACTGTATTGTAGAGCACTGATTGGATTTATTTCTTGAATCCTAAGAGAGCCAGTTGATAATTTGTTAATTCACTGACAAACGTTCTTCTGTTTCCTCATTACATCCTTGGAAAGAATGAAATATCAGTCAGGCTTCCACATCACATGTTTTTTTGCTATTGTGCTCTGCTTTGAAAATGATGTAAAACAAAGCAACAAAACTGCAGGTGCTGGAAATCTGAAACAAAAACAGAAATTACTGGAGAAACTGAACAGGTCTGCTAGCCTCTGAGAAGAGTTAAGGTTTCAAATCCAGTGACCCTTCTTTAGAACTGAGAATCTGATTTTCCCACTTAATATCTAACACGGAGGAAAAGGCTTCTTTGGACAGACTAGTGATCAAACAACAATACACCATGCTTATTGCTGGGGATTTTCTCTCATTTTCGTGGCTGTCTTTGTATGAAACATGTGCAGTCATGTAAAAAAGGAGTTTATAAGATGAGTATTAGGGTAGGCACCAAACATATGTGAATGCACTTTGGCAGATGATAACAGGTAAACCTAACAGCTAAGCTGCTGGATGCCTAGTCAGTATGGAAATTTTCCAACTTGGATGCCATCTAAAACAGCACATAGGATAGGAAGAATTTCCAATCAGCACGCCTCTTTCAGTAAAGCTATTACTCGTCTCTTTGCTGAGGTCAGCTGATCCACTCCTTGTTGAATGTACGGTGGGCTTATTGTTGAAAGGAAGTCAAATTAAACTGTAAACATGAGATTGCCTGGAAAACAATGCGAAAAGAAATAAAAAATGAGACAGGGAAAGAGTGAATTTAGAAATGGCGGAGCGCTAATTGCCTAGCCCTTGCAGTGAAAGAAAGGTTGCTTGTTTATGTTTGAATCCTGTTCATGCAGGTATAGAGTCATAGATTTTCATGCTACTGTCCAAGTCAGAATGGAGGTGGAAAAATCTTAACTGGTGGTCGAACTCAATTTTAGGATTCCCTTTCCAGTTGGTTGGGATGTTTATGCTCTCATGATAAAGGATGTGAATAGCGAGCCTGCATGCAATGATCTATTCCTTGACTACTCCATTGTTGGCTCCATTTTAACACCCCACAATTCCCATGGAATTGGGTTTAATTCATTAGGATACATGCTTTATGGCATCCCAGATGAGTTGTAAACTACGGTGAAAGCCTCATCTGGAGTTACAAATATTTTGTCATGTGTTTAAAAGCTCATGACAGCTTCACATGTCATAATGCACAATTCCACATGTCATAATGCAATGGTGTAGGATAAGTATGTTTACTACAGTGATATGCTTTGTTTAAAGTAGGTAAGTGACCACTACATCAACTGATGTTATGATACGTTACAGTATATTATCTAATGGATAACGGGGAGGCAATGGCTTTGTGGTATTATTGCTAATCTATTGACCCAACTATTAATGTTCTAGGGTTCTGGGACCAAATCCCACAATGGCAGATGGGGGAACCTGAATTCAAAACAAAAATCTGGAATTAAGAATCTAATGATGATCATGAAACCATCGCTGATTGTTGGAAAAAAAAACCCATCTGGTTCATTAATGACCTTTAGGGGAGGAAACTGCCATTCTTACCTGGTCTGGTCTACATGTGACTCCAGACAATAAGTTCCGGCCTAACCACATCCCATGGATGATTTTAAAAAGTACTCTTCTGCATTGAAGAGTAGTGAGATTCAAATCATAAGTAATAAAATTTTCGCAATGAAATTTAAGTGTTTCTTTGATCTACAGCCCACTCATTTGTTAGGTATAATGGATTCATACTTAGTGGCTTCATTGACATAAGAGTGCATTAGAATTGCATTAATAATGCTTGGCTGAACTCCTAGTTGTGGTTGACTCTTGACAGCCCTCTGGGAAATTAGGGATGGGCAATAAATGCTGCCGAGCCAGCGACGCCCTCATCCTGGGAATGAATAAAAAAAAATTGACATAGGTGGTTGTGTATAGCTGTTAATGAGAATATGTGCTTTATTTTGTTTAGTAATTTTATGAGCAGTCAGTAGGATCAGAATTTTTTTACATGACTTTCTGTTGACAATTTTAGAGGATTTGTTTTTCCAAGTGGGATTTTTATCTCAGTGGTTAGCACTGCTGCCTCACAGCACCAGGAACCCAGGTTTGATTCCAATCTTGGTTGACTGTCTGTGGAGTTTGCACATTCTCCCCCCATCTGCGTGGGTTTCCTTTGGGTGCTCCAGTCGCCTCCCGCAGTCCAAAGATGTGCAGGTTAGCTAAATCGACCATGTTGAATTGTTCATAGTGTCCAGGAATGTGAAGGCTAGGTGGATTAGCCATGGGAAATGTGGAGTTACAGGGACTGGGTAGGGGTCTGGGTCTGGGTGGGATGCTCTGCAGAGAGTCAGTGCAGACTCAATGGGCTAATTTGGCCTCTTTCCACACGATAGGGATTCTATGATTCTAAATGTTTATGTAACGTTTTGTGAGTTCTTTAGAGGATTAAAGGTTTTGAAGAGATCTTTGACTGCTTGTGTATTTTAATAATACCATATGCATCTGGAAGTGTTCCTAATATTGTTACAGGAGCAATAGTGGTGTAATGGTAATGTCACTGGACGAGTAAGCCAGAGACCGAGATTAATGCTCTGGGGTGCGGGTTCGAATCCCATCATGGCAGCTGGTGGAATTTAAATTAAATTGATAAGTCTGGAATAATCACTGTACTGGTGACCATGAAAGTATTGTTTATTGTTGTAAGAACTTACCTGGGTCCCTAACCTGCCATTCTTACCTGGACTGGCCTACATGTGACTCCAGATCCATAGAAATGAGGTTCACGTTTAGCTTTTTTCTGAAATGGCCAAGAAGGCCACTTCCGGATAGAGTGAGGATGTGCAACAAATGTGCAAGGGACATCCACATTCCATGAAAGAATGCAAAAGCAATTAATTCTGTCCATAGTGAGTGTGTATGGGCATATGGAGGATGCAAGGGGGGGGATTTGGGGAGCCACAGTGGGTATGGATATGTTGAATTGGATTTACGGAGGCATGGGAACTAGGGTGCTTAATACTCGTTTACCTTCCGAAATGCGGGCCTCCTCTGGGAGGTGATGGCCCTACTCCAACCCGTCTTTGGCTTTAGAATAGCATCTGTGAACTGGAGGCCAGACTGTGAGCCAGGAAATTACTCAACCTCAATCTCCAAACTTTCAGCGGCGTGAATGGTGAGGATGCGAGCCAGGGTGCTGTCGGGAAGGTAAGCTTTTTCCTATAAAAACTTACCTCGTGCAGCAGCGGCCTTCGTGCTTTCAGAGGCTGGAGTGGTGAGGAACTAATATATTCGGGCATTGGCTAAACCCGAAACACTACACATTAAATGTCTGCTATCCATCCTCCTCCTACAACCAAAAAAGACTGTGTGGAGGGTTCGTAAGGTAAGGCTTTTTTAATTTTTCTGGAAATCTAGAGTAGAGGGAATGGAAGCTAGGGCACTTACATGCTCCTCTTGCGGGATGTGGGAGGTAAGGGTCACTGCTGGTGTCCCCTCTGACTTCACCTGCGAGAAGTGCATGCAACTCCAGCTCCTCACAAACCGCGTTAGGGAACTGGAGCTGGAGCTGGATGAACTCCGGATCATTCGGGAGGCTGAGGGGGTGATAGAGAGGAGTTATTAGGAGGTGGTCACACCCAACATACAGGAAAAAGGTAGCTGGGTGACTGTCAGGAGGGGGAAAGGGAATAGGCGGACAGTGCAGGGATCCCCTGTGGCCTTTCCCCTCAATTTTAAGTATACCGTTTTGGATACTGTTGTGGTGTGGGGGACCTACCAGGGGAAGGCCATAGCGGACAGGTCTCTGGCACTGAGCCTGACCCTGTGGCACAGAAGGGAAGGGGGGAGAATAGGAGAGCAATTGTAGTGGGGGATTCAATAGTAAGAGGCACAGACAGGCGGTTCTGTGGACACGAACGAGACGAACGAATGATATGTTGCCTCCCGGGTGCCAGGGTCCGTGATGTCTTGGATCGTGTCTTCAAGATCCTTAAGGGGGAGGGTGAGCAACCAGCAGTCGTGGTACACATCGGTACCAATGACATAGGGAGAAAAAGGACTGAGAATGTGAAAAACGAGTACAGGGAGTTAGGTTGGAAGCTGAAGTCCAGGACAAACAGGGTAGTTATCTCTGGATTACTACCAGTGCCATGTGATAACGAGGTAAGAAATTGGGAGACAGTGCAGCTAAACACGTGGCTACAGGGCTGGTGTAGGAAGGAGGGCTTCCATTATGTGGATAATTGGAGCACATTCTGGGGAAGGTGGGACCTGTACAGTAAGGACAGGTTGCACCTGAACCAGAAGGGCACAAATATCCTGGGAGGGAGGTTCGCTCGAGCTATACGGGATGGTTTAAACTAGATTGGCAGGGGCTGGGGAACCGGATTTGTAATTCAGAGGATGAGGTATTCAGCCTTCCAACAGACACAACAGGGAGTGAGGTTGTTAATAAAGAAATGTGGTCGATGGAGCGTAATTGTGGACACAGAGATGGTTTCAGGTGTGTATACTTCAATGCTAGAAGTATCAGAATAATGCGGATGAACTTAGAGCGTGGGTCAGTACTTGAAACTACAATGTTGTGGCCATGACAGAAACTTGTGTAACTCAGGGACAGGAATGGTTGTTGGAAGTTCCGGGATTTAGATGCTTTAAAAGAAATAGGGAGGGTGGTAAAAGAGGTGGGGGAGTGGCATTGCTAGTCAGGGCTAGTATAGCAGCTACTGAAAGGCAGTTCGAGAATGATATGTCTACAGAGTCAGTTTAGGTTGAGGTCAGGAACAAGAAAAGAGCAGTCACTTTGTTGGGGTTTTCTTACAGACCCCCCAGTAGTTGCAGAGAAGTGGAGGAGCGGATTGGGAGGCAGATACTGGAAAGGTGCAGAAGTCACAGGTTTGTAGTCATGGGTGACTTTAACTTTGCAAATATTGATTGGAAACTTTTTAGTTGTAATAGTTTAGATGGAGCAGATTTTGTCCAGTGTGTTCAGGAAGGATACCTGACACAGCACGTAGATAGACCAACACGAGGAGAGGCCACTTTGGATTTGGTGCTTGGCAATGAACCGGCCCAAGTGTCAGATCTGTTGGTAGGAGAGCATTTTGGTGGTAGCGATCATAACTCTGTTACTTTTACAAGAGTCATGGAAAAGGATAGGTACGTACAGCAGGGTAAGGTTTATAATTGGGGAAAGGGTAATTATAATTCTGTTAGGCAAGAACTGAGTAACATAAAATGGGAACAGATGCTGTCAGGGAAGAGCACTATTGAAATGTGGAGATTTTTTAAGGAATGCATACTGCGTGTGCTCGATATGTTTGTCCCTAGCAGGCAGGGAAGATGCGGTCGAGTGAGGGAGCCTTGGTTCTCAAGAGAGGTCGAATGACTGGTTAAGAGGAAGAAGGATGCTTCTATAAGGTTTTGGAAACAAGGATCAGAAAAGGCTCTAGAGGGATACAAGTTACCCAGGAAGGACCTGAAGAAAGGGCTTAAGAGAGCTATAAGGGGGCATGAGAAAACCTTGGCTGATAGGATCAAGGAAAACTCCAAGACTTTTTACACGTACGTGAGGAATAAGAGAATGACCAGAGAAAGGGTAGGGCCGATCAAGGATTGTAAAGGGAATTTGTGCGCGGAGCCTAAAGAGATAGGAAAGGTCCTTAATGAATACTTTTCTTTGGTATTCACAACAGAGAGGGACCTAGTTGTCGAGGAGGACAGTGTGAAACAGGCTGGTAGGCTAGAGGAGGTGGATATTAGTAAGGAAGATGCACTAGGAATTTTGAGGAACTTGAAGATAGATAAGTCCCCTGGGCCTGATGGGATTTATCCAAGGATTCTATGGGAAGTGAGGGAAGACATCGCAGGGTCTTTGGTGATGATCTTCTTGTCCTCACTGTCCACGGATATAGCGCCGGAAGATTGGAGAGAGGCAAATGTCATTCCCTTGTTCAAAAAAGGGAATAGGGATAACCCCGGAAATTACGGGCCAGTTCGTCTTACATCAGTGATGGGCAAATTATTGGAAAGGGCTCTGAGAGATAGGATTTATGATCACTTGAATAGGCACAGTTTGATTCATGATAGGATGAGAGGTGACTTGATAGAGGTGTACAAAATGATCAGAGGTATAGATAGAGTCGACAGCCAGAGACTTTTTCCTAGGGTGGAGGTAGCTATTATGAGGGGGCATAGTTTTAAAGTGAGTGGAGGTAGATATAGGGGAGACGTCAGAGGTAGGTTCTTTACTCAGAGAGTGGTCGGGGCGTGGAATGTATTGCCGGAGAGGGTAGTGGAGTCAGCCTCATTAGGGGCATTTAAGCAGCAATTAGATAGGCATATGGATGATAGTATAAGGTAGTGGTGGAGGTTAGATAGACCTTTAGTTTAGGGTAAAAGTTCGGCACAACATCGTGGGCTGAAGGGCCTTTACTGTGCTGTACTGTTCTGTGTTCTATGTCCTATAACGTAAAAATTGGGCCACAGATTCCAAACTTGATTTGACTGAACCTGGCCTGCATCTCACCTTCTACACCTCATTAACTCTAGGGCATCCAAGACTGTTTCCTGCATCCTTGCTCACATGAAATGCCATTCACCATTCCCCTCTTTACTTGCAGGTGTCTTGTTAAGCAACACCTTGATTTTAAAATTCTCTTCCTTGGTTTCAAATCCTTTCCTAGACTGCCCTGTTTCTCTCTGTAATCTCCTCCAGCTCTGCACCCCTCTTAGCATATTTGTGACGCCCAAATTCTGGCAACTTCGGCATTCAAATTTTAGCTGCTCCACCATTGTTATCTGAGCCTTTCGTTCTTGACGCCCTCAGGTCTGGAATTCCCTCCCCATCCTGAGGCCTCTCCATCTATCTTCTCCTCTTTCCTCCCTTAATATGGTTCCTAAATTCTACGTTATTTTTGGTTATTTCCCCCTTCAGCAGCCACTCAGAGCATCTATGCATACTGCATGTACTGTGTGAGGCCGATGCATGCATTGATTTCAGTTCCAGAAGTCACTGCTGTGCACGGACCTCAAAGCTTTGAGCAGCAGAAGGAAATATTACAGGGAACGTAGCTCCCTACTTTCCTGTTTTATTTTATGCTACCGCTCAAAATGTTTTATGTTGTTTCTGTAAGATTCTGCAACCTTTTCTGATTCTTCGTCCATTCATTACCTAAGGTGCTTTGAGCATCTTGTGCTGCATTAGAACAAACTATGTAAATCCAAGTCACTGACTTGGTAGTTTTTGGTCGCTTAAGTGCAGAAATACTCCATTTGGCAAGTAATGCCTCTCCACCTATTCCTCCTCCTTATTCAGCAAGGCTGTTTGGAGAACACAGGGAACAAATGCGACCATCTGGACTGAAATATCACTGAGTTTATGTCGATTAAACCACTAAGAAATAACAAGGCCTACAGTGGAAAAATAGTCACTTTCCAGAAACTTGTAAACATGTGTCACCTATAAGCATGCATGAAGTAGAGATAACAAGGTGTACAGCTGGATGAACACAGCAGGCCAAGCAGCATCAGAAGAAGAGGAAAGCTGACATTTCCGGCCTAGACCCTTCTTCAGAAATGCATGCATGAAGTGCCTCTTTTTCTCTTGGCCTTCTTTTAGGTTATGCATAACCTTTCTGAGAGTGTGCCACCAAATGGTGGGTGAGCTCATCCCATAAGCAGCATGACTTTTTGTTCTAAAGGGGAAGTTAATCTGCATCTGTATGCAATTGTTTATTTTCTTTCCCATTGATTGCAAGCAAACCCAACATAACATATCCACAACCCACCGTGACTGGTTTCAAGGTCATCTGTTTGTAGCCATTTATGGCCATGTTATTTGTGCCCAAGTACTTTGAGAAAACAAAATCTGAAATGTATTGTACCCCTGTGACCTTCTACTCAGTCCGAGAGTGGGACAGCCAAGAATTTTTTTTTAAAACAAAACCATTGCACAATCATGTTAAATAAGTTTGCAAATGCAATCAATTTGAAAAGAAGGATGCCATCTCCTACCAACCAACCTCATCCCGCCCCCTTGACCTGTCCGTCCTCCCTGGACTGACCTATCCCCTTCCTAACTCCCTACCTACACTCACCTTTACTGGCTCCATCCCCGCCTCTTCGACCTGTTTGTTTCCTCTCCACCTATCCTCTCCTCTATCCCTCTTCTATCCGCCTCCCACTCTCTCCCTATTTATTTCAAAACCCCCTTCCCCTCCTCCTTTTCTGATGAAGGGTCTAGGCCCGAAACGTCAGCCTCTCTGCTCCTATGATGCTGCTTGGCCTGCTGTGTTCATCCAGCCCTGCACCTTGTTGTCTCGGATTCTCCAGCATCTGCAGTTCCTACTATCTCTGGTAAAATCATGTATCTGGAAGAGACAGTGGTGTAATGGTAGAGGAATTAGATTAGTAATGCAGCAGTCAAAGTATCCAGCTCTGCCATCCGCAATGGACGAGACACTTGGCTGTGTGCAAGCATCGATGCTTTACCTGTACATAGCATTGGTACTTTCAGATCAGCTGCTTCTTTGATCTTGGCTCTCTCCCTGGCACTGAATATCTCAGACTGATGCTTTAGGGATGCAGGTTCAATTTCCTAGCACAGCAGCTGGTGCATTTTAAATTTAACCAAAAATATCTGGAAAAGAAGCTATTTTTAAGAATGGTGACCATGAAACTATTATCAGTTGTTTTAAACTCCAACTGACTTACTTAAGGAAAGATGTGTCTCACTAAGTTGATTGAGTTTTTTGAAAAAATAACAAAGAGGATTGAGGAGGGTAGAGCAGTAGACGTGATCTATATGGACTTCAGTAAGGCGTTTGACAAGATTCCTCATGGTAGACTGGTTAGCAAGGTCAAATGGAATACAGGGAGAACTAGCCATTTGGATACAGAACTGGTTCAAAGGTAGAAGACAGATGGTGGTGGCGGAGGGTTACTTTTCAGACTGGAGGCCTGTGACCAGCAGTGTGCCACAAGGATCGGTGCTAGGTCCACTGCTTTTCATCATTTATATAAATGACATGAACGTGAACATAGGAGGTATGGTTCGTAAGTTTGTAGATGACACCAAAATTGGAGGTGTAGTGGACAGTGAAGAAGGTTACTTCAAAGTACAATGGGACCTTGATCAGATGGGCCAATGGGCCGAAGAATGGCAGATGGAGTTTAATTTAAATAAATGTGAGGTGCTGCATTTTGCAAACCAGGGCAGGACTTATACACTTAATGGTAAGGTCCTGGATGTGTTACTGAACAAAGAGACCTTGGAGTACAAGTTCATAGTTCATTGAAAATGGAGTCGCAGGTAGATAGGACAATGAAGAAGGTGTTTGGTATGCTTGTCTTTATTGGTCAGTGCATTGAGTATAGGAGTTGGGAGGTCATGTTGCAGCTGTACAGGACTTTGGATGGGCCACTTTTGGAGTACTGTGTGCAGTTCTGGTCTCCTGCTATTGGAAGGATTTTCTGAAACTTGAAAGGGTTCAGAAAAGATTGACAAAGATGTTGCCAAGGTTAGAGGGTTTGGGCTATAAGGAGAGGCTGAATAGGCTGGGGCTATTTTCCCTGAAGTATCGGATGCTGAGGGGTGACCTTATACAGGTTTATAAAATCATGAGAGGCGTGGATAGGGTGAATAGCCAAGGTTTTTTCCCCAGGGTGAGGGAGTCCAAGACTAGGGGGCATAGGTTTAAGGTGAGAGGGGAAAGAAAAAAGGGACCATAGGAGCAACTTTTTCATGCAGAGGGTGTTGCATGTATGGAATGAGCTGCCAGAGGAAGTGGTGGAGGCTGGCACAATTCAAACATTTAAAGGGCATCTGGATAGGTATATGAATTGTAAGGGTTTAGAGGGACATGGGCCAAATGCTGGCAAATGGATTAATTTAGGATATCTGGTTGGCATGGACAAGTTGGACCAAATGGTCTGTTTCCGTGCTGTACAACTCTATGACTCGATGACTGTAAATCCTGAGAAATCTTTTCCTGATCTGGCCTCCATTTGATTCTAGACCCACAACAATGTGGTTGACTCAAACACCCTTTGACATGGCTTATCAAGTCAGTTGGCTCAAGGGTATTTCAGATTGGGAAACAAATGCTGGTCTTGCCAGCGACGCTCACATCCCGTGAAAGAATAAAAAATGAAAATCATTGGTTTCGTATCTTGTTATAAAAATGGTAAGCATGAACTATTCATATTGAACTTCCATCATCTGAATTCAATTCCTTAGACCTTCATGTACTAAAGTACTTTTAAAGAGGACAAATAATGACCCAATTTGGTTCCTGTGATCATTTAACCATGCAGATCATGGCAAGTACAGGGAATCCATACAGAATACACTAAGCTGGCTGTACTGAAATGACTAATTCCATGCAATTGAATCAGCATCAAGAAATTCACATCTCTTGTTGAATTCGTTCGTGCAAAACAGGTTCACATTTTTAAGAGATGAAGTTGTATTGCTTATAGTATTCAACTTGGAAGCACAGTGGAGGTGGACTCGAGATTGCAATATTTAATGCAACTGACTAAGCAGTTTAACATGACAGGAGCTGATTATCCCTCCTCACATAGTCATAACAATTTCAATCAACTGCCAGGTGGCTACACTGCTCCTAAAGTCGAACGAAATGGTTACAAACAATAGGGGTGATTAAACTAAAGCACAAAAGTGAGTTTCTCTTTCACTGTGCTAACAAAGCATAAGTTCTTCGGATGTAGTAAATCTAAGAATTCATTTTAATCCAATCTATCTCATGTATTAGTTGTGACATAATTTTCATTTTGTTTAATTTATTGGCTAAGGTAATGTGTTTCTGGAATAGTTCTGTACCACACCAGGGAAGTAATGGTCATTTTCTCCTTGATTATAAAAGTCAAATTTTTGGCAGTGGCATTAAGACTATTGAGAATCTCCAAGGCCATTGTTCATCGATCTGCATATTTTCAGCTTGTTTCACCAGTAAAAGAAGTGGAAAATCTTGCTTCTGAGTTAGAAGAATGTAAGTTCAAATTCCACTCTGGAGCATGAGCACAAAATCATCAGAAATTTATCTTTTGTATGGGAAGTTAAGCTGAGGCTCTGTCCACTCTCTCAGGTGAATGTAAAAGATTCCACAACCACTGAGGTAGTGAAAGCAGATACGGAAACTCGGGTCCTTTATTTCTAAAAATCAATTTTACATTACGCGCTGTAGGGTAGTAGTACACTCTAACCACAAAAAGCTTCCTTTCCATACCAATAATTTATGAGGAATTCCTATCCCGTATTTATGCTCCGATTAGAGCATTCCATTGACACTAGACTCTGTTGTAATCACTAGCACTGCACTGTGTTGTAATGCTTGGATGAGGAATCTGTTGAGTGTTGTAAAATAATGCAAATTATGTTGAAAATGCTATTAGAATGGGTACAAGTGAAATGTGTATTCCAGTTAATTATGTTTTGATGGGGAGGCAGTGGTATATTGGTAATGTTGCTGGCCTAGTAATCTTAGAGATCCAGACTCATACAATGGGAACATGGGTTCAAATCTCTCCGCAACAGCTGGTGGAATTTGAATTCAATTAATAAATGTGGAATAAAAAGCTAATAATAGTGATCATTGTAGCCATGACATAATTATTGAATGTTGCAAAAGTCCAGCTGAATCATTAATGCTATTTAGGGAAGAAAGCCACCATCCTTACTTGGTCTAGCCTACGTATGACCGCAGACTCACAGTAATGTTCTCGACCCTTAATCACTGTCTGAAATGGCTGAGCAAGCCACTAAGTTCAGACAATTAGAGATGGCTTTCCTAACAATCCCCACATCTGCTGAAAGAATAAAAACTAATTTGTTGGAGTGGAAGGGAAGGATGAATAAGCTATAAGATTCTCTGATGACAAATTAGTAAATATTTGTTCTTTTTTGCTTTTTTACTACCTATTGATAACGTATAACATTACACAAAATATTTAATCTACTGTTTTAGCTTTATACCTACCACACATTAAGTAGGATATATCTGACACTATTATAAGTGAGCTCCCGTCATTCCGTGTTGGAATTTGGTTGTTTATGCGTTGCTTGATTACAGTACAAAGAAAAAATGTTGTGCCGTCCTTGGTACTTTGCTTACTGGCAGGATCACTATTTGTGTCTCAGTGTTGTTTATGCTGGTAACTCTTATTTTATTTCCAAACCGAAGAAGAAACCACAACAAATAAAAAATATTTAAGAAATTTTTCCTATTTAGTGACGATTTCACCCAAATTATCTAACCTCATGCAATTCTTTAACATGGAAATTTATAAACACATTTACAAACAAGGTTAAAGTGATGCATAGGGGAAGATTCCAAGGCAGATTTCCCAACTGTCTGATTTCCTTAACTTTGCTGCCAAGAGCTACATTCCTCATGAAGATCTTGATAAGACACAGACGTACTGAGTGAAGTACTTAGAAAGTCATTAGTATGTTGTGTTAAAGTCATACGACATTGGACAACTTGACTGGAGTAATTCTGAAAATGAATAAAGGTCCATCAGAACCTCATTATATAATTTGTCATCTTCAGTTGTGGATTATATGTGCTTTCAAAAATATGGTTGCCACTCAGAATACTGTGAATCAAGAGCAGCCTATTTGAGGGAGATGGCAGTAGCTACCAAATGAGGTCTGACTATCCCTCTTTGCATATTTGGTTTGTGTAATTGACCTAGTTGTCCAAGGTGATTAATAATCTCTCCATGGAGAAAGCCATCTGCTCATATGTTAGACCTATCATAGAACTCAAAGGTTGGACCAACTGAACCATCTGCACAAGGTTCTGCATAGTTTCTGCCACTTACTCCAGACATCGCTCTACTCGTCCCAATGTCTCAAGCAGGCTTATTGTGGCTCAGACCAGAGGCCCTGTCATGAGTCTGTGGCTCAGCATGACCCCAACAACCCTGGTGCAATGTCCCTCATCTTATGGAATACGAAACAATTACATATCCCTGAAATCTGATTGTATCTGCACTGGTGGAAAATCAGGCTGAAACACATTATGGTGCATTCTATGGGTGGTTTTCCTTTGCAGCGTCAAAGATTGACTTATCATCTTCCTCTATAACACTGGGCCTTCTCTGTCTATAATGATGTCCTGTGGCGGAGAAGGTCAAGTGAGAGTTTTAAGAGAATCTCAGTCCATCATGAAACTGAGCTTCACATATGTCTATAATATGCTCTTATTTCAACACAAGTTGTTCTTGAGGTTGTTGCTTGCTCACTGAACTGGCTGGTTATTGTACAGATGTTTCATCACCATGCTTGGTAACATCACCAGTGCGGCCTCCAATTGAAGCGATGTTGTTCTACTCCGCTTGGTATTTATATGATCCAGTGTGTTAAGTTGGATTGTGCCATTTCCGGTTCTGTCCTGTAAGGGTTTGTATCTGGGGTCTAATTCCATATGTTTGTTAACTGCATTACGGATTTAAAACCAGGCCTCTAGGAATTCCCATGCATGTCTGAAGTTGGCTTGATCCAGGATGCTCACGTCGTTCCAGTTAAATTGATGGCCTTCATTGTCCGAGCGCACTGAGATGAGGGAAAGTTCGTCATGTCGTTTTGCTGCTAGCTGGTGTTCATGTGTCCTGATGGCTAATTTCCTTCCAGTCAGGCCGATGTAATGTTTGATGCAGTCATTACAAGGTATTTTGTACACTACGTTGGTCCTGCATGTCTTGGGTATGGGGTCTTTTGTCTGTGAGTGTTTGTCGTAATATGGCTGTGGGTTTGTCTGCTACCATGATTCCTAGTGGCCGTAGGAGTCTTGTTGTCAGTTCCATTATGTTCTTGGTATGGGGTAAGTGTGACCAGTGTATTGGGGCGTACTGTGTCCTCTTAGTGTTGTCTATCTAGTAGGCACCTGTAGATGAAAGTAGTTGGGATATCCCACAACCACACTATGACAAACACTCAAAAGGACCAAAGACCCCATACCCATGACATGCAGGACCAGTGTAGTTTACAAAATGCCTTGCAGTGACTGCAACAAACATTACAACTGCCTGACAGGAAGGAAACTAGCCATCAGGATACACAAACGCTAGCTAGCAGCAAAATGACATGACAAACTTTCCCTCATCTCAGTATACTCGAACAATGAAAGCCATCAATTTAACTGGAACAACGTGAGCATCCTGGCTCAAACCAACCACAGACATGCACATAAATTTCTACAGACCTGGTTTTCATACTTTTAATTCAATTAACAAACATGTGGAATTAGACTCCATATACAAACCAATGCAGAACTGAATTGGAAATGACACAACCCAACTTTACAGACTGGATCATATAAATACCAAGGGGAGTAGAACAACATTACTTCATCGAAGGCTGCACTGATATTACCAAGCATGGTGACGAAATGTCTGTATGATAACCAGCTAGCTCGGCGAGCAAGCCAACAACCTGATGCATAACCTGAGCTACAAATCTTCGCAAGAGCCTTAAACAAGTTTTTCCCACTCTGTTAGCTGTCTTGTCTAGCTTTACCATCCTCAATGAACCAGCCACTCTGCTTGTCTGCAGTCTCCATGCTTTGTGTTTTCATGGCTTTAGAACCTTAAGGTCAGCTATTCCTTTTTTGGTCGTAGCTCTCTCCCTGGCACCGAATATCTCCCACACTGCATGACAAAATGGAGACTTAATATTTTGTCAACGTATACTTGACTTTCTCATTTGCATGTGTTTCCATTCTACGTGCTGGCTGCACAATGTCATTTGTACCCAGTCGCTTTGTCATGCACAGCATCCTGTCCCACCTAGTTTTGTGTTGTACTGTGTTCCTCATAGTTGAATACCTATCAGTGTGTGAAACTGAGCAATGTGTATGGGTGAGGCTCCCAGCAAGTTAAATATGTGCAGGTGAGATGATGATGATGATTATAATGGTGGTTGTTTGAGGAAATAAATGCTGCCTAACTAGCAACACTCACATTCCATCAATAAGGAGAAAAAATAGATGAGAAAAGATGGGAGGAGGGTCCATTGGAGCAAAAACATTGGCAACGTGTAGTTTGCTGAATGATCTGTTTCTGTGCTATATTTCGTCCGTGGTCCTATATAGTTCTGAGATCATGGTCTTCTCGGTTTCAACTTGTGTCGTTGGCTGATAATCACCTGTCCTGGAATTTTTTTAAAAATCCATAAATAACCTTTGATACAAAACTAATTGCAGCCTGAATGTTGCTAACTCAGTAAAGATCTGGAAACAAATCTGATTGCTTTTGATTATTTTGTTCCTGTAACCACCTAAAACCTCAAGTTACCATTTCCAGTGTTATACAATTTTATCGAGCCCCTTTTCTCCCCAGTGTTCTTTTTTCCTGCGCGAGACCTTCACTGTATTCTTCTTTCTTCAAAGGATATTTTGTGGCATCAGAATTTGTTTGAAAAAGAAGTTTGCCCAATCGCATTTCCTTAAAAAATCCTTTCATGATATATATCAATCATAGATTGATAGCTTCAAATGTTTTTGCATGATTACATAAGGAAAGAGATGGTGTTTGTTTGTAGCTTGCCTCAGCCCCTAGTTATTTATGCTGATGTATACCGGCTTACATTGTACAGTTATTGCATTGTGCCATGTCTTAATGCAGTTCCCCGGAAAACCACATAATTTGGAAGTGTTTTCTGTGTAACAGTGATGTCGCAAATTTCTGGCTTAAGAAATTTGTAGTTTTTACTTTTATATGCAGTGAAATCAACAGGAATTTTAAAACACCTGCTGATTTTGGCGGCAGGCTGAAACCCATGAATACGCTTTGCACCTCTTTTATTAATTGATAGTTTTGTTTTTGTGGCTGAGGCATTTCTATTATCAACACCATGCGACGCGCTGATATTTACGAAGAACATACTCACTTAGTTTTTGCCTTCCATCTATTCCACAGCAAGGGAGATGTCACTTGGACGTCAGGAGGCGTTTGAGATCTTCAGAAGAGACTGTGCTGACAGTATAACCATTGAAGACAACAAACAACTTCTGAAGCTGAGGTGAGTCACTCTGAACAGTACCTGATTGTGGAGTAAAAAGGAAAGACTGCCCGTTCTTCAAAACTTAATCATTAACTGCTTGACACATTAAGACAAGCACCATGGTGACCACAGTGACAGCTTTCGAAAAAACTATTGAAATCCACTGCCATGTAGATAAGTCACCACAGAAAAGATTACGAGTCCCAAAATTTCCATTACAATAAGTTACAACAGATTGTTGTTATGTTAGAACTTGACTGTCAAACAAAACAGTAATAAAATAAGCAGCAATTGGTGATGAATGGGAATATGAAAGTCAGAACACAAACAGATCAACAAGGTGCAGAGCTGGATGAACACAGCAGGCCAAGCAGCATCATAGGAGCAGGAAGGCTGACGTTTCGGGCCTAGACCCTTCATCAGAAAAGGGTCTAGG
>NC_063336.1:10877072-10914136 GCF_021869965.1 Rhincodon typus | reverse complement strand
TTTTCTGATGAAGGGTCTAGGCCCGAAACGTCAGCCTTCCTGCTCCTATGATGCTGCTTGGCCTGCTGTGTTCATCCAGCTCTGCACCTTGTTGTCTCAAATTCTCCAGCATCTGCAGTTCCTACTATCTCTGACACAAACGGATCAGTCAGTTTTATTGAATGACAGAGCTGGCTTGAAGGGCTGAGTGGCCTATGTCTGCTCCTAATTCAAATGACTATATGTGAATATCTTTGGTGAGCTGGTGCTCTTTGTGCTGCTGCTTGCACAATCAGCTGGGCATGTTGAAGAAGAAAATGCGCAAGAGTTGAAAACTTAAAGTGCCAGTCACGACTATCTATTTTTCCAAAGTGCTTTCAATTAGCCTTAAATTAACTTTTTTTTTGTTTGAAGTGTCGGGCAGGACCTTGTTTTTTTTGGAGACTAAGTGAAATAACAGTCCTGAAGCAGGAGGTACTTCCTGTCTGGGGAGGGTCTGGCTATCTTGTGTGATAACGTTCTTCTCAGCACATTGCATTTACACACATAAGTAAAATGCTAAATATTATGAGCAGGCAATCCTGAAGTTCTGAAGGCCACCAGGGATCTTTTGGGTGCTATTTTTTTTTGAAAAAACAAACACCCCTGGACAGTACTTTGCTCTCTTCAAGCCTTGAGTATCACTCAACCTCTGGTTGCTCCCACCCATTCCTGGAAATGTCTGAGACCAGACCGGAAGTAGCTCCATGCTTGAGTGACACCTCATTAGATGTTCTCCTACAGACCATATGGGAAAGGAGGGATGTACTATTACTGTAGCAGGAGACCATTCCAACTGACAAGGCATCCTGGACTGAGATCCCTATGGAGTCAGCACCCATGGCATCTTAAGAGAACCTGGCTCCAGCATCATGAAAGGATGAATAATCTGCTGTACTCTGCCATTGTCTACTCACTGCCAACTTACACTCATAGGTTAATGAAGCATTATAAGTTTGTCACTGCACAGGACTGTCACATACAAGATTGGGTGCCAGCCAACTCCATCAGGTACCTCACTTGTACTGAATGTGGCTGAGTTAACTAGATCAACAATGTAGCACTCCTTGCACCACAAGTAGGATGGGGTTCACAGTTTAAACATAAAAGGAGCTACAACACTCGGGCTCATGCTCTATCAGGTCACTGATCTCTTATCTCAACTCGCAGAACTTACATATCTGAAACATTATTTCCAAAGGATTGTAAGGGACAAGGACGCAACCACAAAAGGTAGTTTTGATCAGAACACTTCAGAAGTATCTCAGTCATACTCGGCATACAATGTTTATTGCCTTTAACCCATTCTATTCTTAGACAAAATCAAAGCTCTGTTCGTTCAGCATCCTTAATCTTCAGATATCCCAAACCACATTCTTCTTAGCAGGAACACAAAAATAAATCATTCACCTCTCAGTCTGTAGAGCTGAATGCAGCTCATGTGCCCATGTCTGTCAATGCTTCTCTGTCTCTACAGGAGAAGAACATGCACAGTAAGTACAAAATGTAAAGTGGGTTGGGAGAATTGCTGGGTGTACGACCCCCTTCAAGGAGCAGGCAGTGGAACTGGCAGGAGAGCAAGGGGACTGTGCTTGTGCTGAAGGGCGATGGGACGATCCATCTGGTGAGAAAGCCTTCATTTCGCCACTGCCAATCTCACGTGAAGCAGCAACATCTTAAAATAACTTGGGGCATTGGTGGTACCTCCTGACACGAAGAAATCTTAATAACTTATCTGTACAACCTCCAGTTACCAATCCCATGCCAGGAAATAAAAGAGAAGAGAACCGTTCCCCTGGCCCATTTCTATGAACACTTGAACACCGCCTCTAAGGATGAAGAGTTGTCCGCCTTCAAGACATTCCTTCCCACCCTTCAGCAGCATGGAGACATGTACTTTTGTGGGAAGCCTATGTAGAGTAAGGGTCAGTGTCAAATTCTGATGGGCACAGCACTAACAGGGGCCCAAAGCTTGCGTAGGAAATAATAACCAAAGGCTTTGACTTTCAGAGGACCACTGGAGAGCAGACTCCTACCAATACCAATGCAAATGGTAAACCTTTGGACTCAGCCTTTAATGAGGTGATGGAGATGTTTAGACAAGGAGGACAATGTCTGGCAAAGTGCCATGGAGTCTGCCTGGGTTCTGTCTGTTGTGATTCCAGCTGCAAGCACATGGATGCCCCATGGAATGGATGGCGGTTACTTTGAAGAGCCACCTCCTGCAGAGCAGTTAGTGCTTGCTGGCTGTGCACGTCAGCCTTCACTCCATCACTCAAGACGTGGATATATTAATTCACTGGCTAAGTGAGAGAGGGCCTGGGTGTTGTGACCTGTGCCCATCCACTGAAGGGATGAGGGAGATGCCATTGTACATGGATTGGGAGGAGGTGTGACAGCCAGCCAACCAGGGTTTGCTATCTCTCAATGAAGAATGAAGCACTATTTACAAACATAGCACCTTGTATTAAATTACAATGGTCTCTTTAGGTTAAGGTTTCTGATTGGTTCTGTTTCTCTTATAACCAGTCTGGAATGGTGCTGATCGCTGTAGGCATCACATACATATCATGTGGAGTTGTGCACAGAGCATTAAGTCTGCCACTCTCTGCTGCCCTCTTGAAGAAGGGTAAACCCTAATCTAGATGTATGAGTTGGAGACTCACTCAGCATTGTATAGGCTCTCTGCATCTCTACAATAAATGAATGTACCTTGTTCACTGATGTTGGTTGAAAGTATTGTCGCTGCTCACTGAGGTAGTGCTAGAAATCAAGCCCTACTGTTCCCAGAAAATTAAAGATTGTATCCAAGTACTTTAAAATTCCTCTATTTGCTTGTCCTTTTAGACCAGGTTAACCGAATGGACCATGTTTCTGTACTTACCAAGAATTACTATTTTTTGCAAGTAAATAGATTCTAGTTACAGTTAGACAGCTATGAACTGTCAACGAGTCACTCACCTCACTAAAACTCTATCCCTATTATAACATCCCTCCTTTCTCCACACGCAAGCATACAGACAGACACAGGCAGACACAGACAAAAAAACTTGTATTATGGGTAGAGCGAATGTCTGGGAATGCAGTTCAATGGATCTGTCCACTGGGTTTTTTGAGGTGATCCTTTTGCTTGTCAGGACTTGCTGCTCATTAACCTCTCTCTCTCTCGCTCTCTGTATTCAGATGTTTTCCACTTACTTACGGGAAGCACAGAGCAAATGTTTCACAAATTATAAAGTCTCTGACTTATTGGTGAAAATGCACAGCTTACAGTCACTAGTGAGAGGAAATAAACTAGCTTTCTTCAGGCTTTAGTATGAGTTGCAGGGTATTCTGACGGAAGTGGACACCTTGCCGGTCCGATTGAGCTTGGGGACCACCACTTGAGCACAGGCAATTGCATAGCCTCACTCAGGACATATCAGAGGGACTCCAGGTAAGGCCACAGCAAAACCCCAAAACAAAGCCAAGCCTCAGCCAAAAGCTTAAAATTTACTTCAGGATCCATACTGATAGCAATACAACATATCAGTATGTGGACTCAAGACAGGAAAAGAGTCCACCTAGACCTAAATTGAGTAAGATAACTTATGGGCCAGTATCCAAGAGAGTGCATACTCTGGAAAGTCCACGTACATCTGGTTTGGAACAGTTAATTACTTAGCAACATCCAAATCAGAACTAATCAAATTAAACATCAGGTTAAATGGTCATCCATTTCTGATGGAAGCCAATACTGGTGCGGCCATATCAGTGATCACAGAACGAAGTTTTAAGTTTGTGCAAGACCTCGGCTGGCTGAGAACCTATACCAGCAAACTTTTACAGATTAAGGGTACAATTTTGGTTCTGGTCTCTTATCTAAAGTAGCTGGTTCAGGTACCAGTGATTTGTAGTAAAAGGCTGAGGCCCAAGCCTGATGGGGTGAAATTGGTTCTGAGAGATTCACTTAGACTGTCTCAACACTTGTCAATTAGAAAATGACAGTGTGGGTGAACACCTAATTAAATACCTGGATGTCATTCAGTAGGGTCTAGGGGCTGTCAGAGGAGCCAAGGCTATCTTGTATGTTGACCAGGAAGCAAATCCACAATTCTGCAAGGCCCACCCAGCGGCATTTGGCTTATGGGCAAGAGCAGAAATCAGAAGGCTGGAAAGCAAAGGAATCATCAAATCAGTCCAATTTGCAGAATGGGCAGCACTGGTCATACCGATTTTGAAGGCTGATGGGTCAGTTCGCCTTTTTGTCAAGTGTTAAGCCACCTTTCGCAGCTGGGTAAATACCTGATCCCTTAGAGGATTTATACACAAAACTGGCAGGAGGACAGTCCTACTTACTTGCAATTGTGTTTAGACAAGGATTCCCAGAAGTATGCTCCAATTAATACCCATAAGTGCTTGTACCAATATGAGACTGACATTTGGGGTATCGTCAGCCTGTTCAATTTTTCAGCAGTGGGTTCTAATACTACGTGCTTGTAATTACAAGTTAAAACACTGTCTGGGAGGCTGAGTAGCGAATGCGGATGCCTTGAGCCACCTCTCATTAGAGGTGGTGGTACCCCTAGTAGAAGAGTCTGTAATGATATTAAATTTTCTGGATGCACTTCCAATTACAGTTGACAATATCAGACTTTGAATGCAGAAAGATCCAGTCTTGTCAAAACTGAAACAGCTGGTGGTGATGGGGGAAACCAAAGGGCTGTCACAACTAGACGTGAAACCTTTCTGGACCTGAAGAGACCAGATCAAAGTAGGAGACAGCCTATTATAATAGGGAGCAAGAGTGATTGTCCCAAGCAAAAGTCACCACCAGACAGTGGCTGAACTCCACCAAGGTCATCCAGGGGTTTCCAAAATGAAGATGCTGGCAAAAAGTTATGTCTGGTGGCCAGGCTTGAATGCAGACATAGCCACATTGGTAGGACAGTGTCCAGAGTCCCAAAGAGGGCAAAAATTACTGCTCGTAACTTCCCCACATCCATGGGAATGGCCGAGTAAACCTTGCATGTCAACTGTGCAGGTCCTTTCATGGGCTCAATGTTCTTAGTAATTGTAGACTCCCACTCAGAGTGATTGGACGTACACAGAGTCCATTTGTCAAACACGGGAACGTCGATAGAAAAACCGTACACATCTTTTTTAATACATCATTTACCAGCAGGAAATTTCAGAATTTGCTAAAGTCAAATGGGATTCGACATAAAAGGACAGCTCGAGACCATTTATCGTTCAATGGTCTGGCAGAAAGAGCAGACCAGACTGTGGAGGCAGGCTTGGAGAAACTGCCTACAGCCTCACTAGAAACTAAACTGTCCCAGTTCCTATTTGATTATAGGACTACCCCTCATGTAACTACAGGGATTGCACCAGCAGAACTGCTAATGGGGAGAAGATTCTGTACCAGGTTAACTCCGATCTTCCCAGACCTGGGGTGGGGAGGGTGAAATGGCATCTTGCATGCCAATTCCAGAAACAAGACTGCCAAGCAAGAGAGACAGTTTGATACAGGCAACAAAGTTTGGTGTAAGAACCACAGAAATGGCCCTGCATGGGTAAGAGGCATGATTACGCAAGTTCAGGACCAGTGACGAATGAAGTTCAGATAGGTGTGACAGTCCTGAAGAAGCATACGGACCGAATGAAAGCCGTGAATTCGCAAATAGTGCTGGGTCAAAACGTGTCCTGCCCCTTGGAACAGTCAGAAAGGCTGCCAGAACCCTTGGTTTTACCATCTTTGTCAAGTGTTGATGAATCCTTTGAATCAGAGATGGACATGATGGATGTAGCTGCCTTGACACTTTTGCTGCTGGAGGAAGAGAGTGAAATTCTACTGAGGCAATCCTGGCACAAGAGGTCAACTCCTGTCTGTTACACGCCTCCCATTTTGGACGCTAAGTCAGAGGAATATAACCTGGTGCTGAAACGCCCCAGGAGGCTCTCCAAGAAAAAGGACTGGCCCATGTCCTTGGACTTGGGAGGGCTGCGGTGATTGTAACAAGGTCAGCCAGCTGGACCTCACAGAATATGAGTTCCATGATTGGAGCTGTTAATCTGGTCCAATTAGGGAGCCTGGCTGACATAAAAAGAGGAGTGTCAGAGATTCTGGCACTCTGAAAGTTGGCTCTGAAGAAGCAGTACTAGAGTCAGGGACTTCATGTGTAAATAAAGGCTGACTTTGGTGACCGGATGCTGGCCTCTGGAGTTATTTCAGACATCACTAGTCTCTTACATCAGTTCTGTTATATATTCTTAAGTAATTATCAGTTAGGTGGCATAGTAAATTATTATTAATCGAGATGGTGATGTTGTTGTGATATCACTGAACTATTAATCCAGAGGTTCGGGCTAATTCTCTGGTGTTGCAAGTTCAAATTCCACCATGGCTATTGGGGGAATTTAAATTCAGTTGATAAATCATCTCCACACTATCGTGGGAATGTGATTGTACTGGAGAGGGCACAGAGGGGATTCGCTAGGATGTTGCCTGGAATGAAAAGTCTCAGTTACGATGAGAGACCGGATAGGCTGGGCTTGTTTTCCTTGGAAAGGTGGAGACTGAGGCAGGATCTGATTGAAGTATACAAATTTATACATTAGTCCACAGATTTCCAGCCTGTAACTGGAAGATAAAAACTTCAAGATGGCGGCAGAGGAGAAAGCAATGTTCAGGGTCCTAAGCCTGGGGCTCATCTGCTCCTTTTACCATCTGCTTGTCTTTTTCTTTATTTTTTCCTTCTTTCTTATGTTTCATTGGTGGCATCGGCAGGATGGGCCCAGCAGCAGGAGACAGCGCCTGAAGAGTGACAACTGTGATGTGGGTGGGTCTGGAAAAGCAGTTGGGCAGCTGCAGCTTGAAACCTTGATCTGAAGCAGTAGATGGACACTCTTCCAGTTATGCTTTTATTATTTACAAGTTATTTTTAATTATTCAAAATGGTGCCAGAACATAGTGACAGTTGAAGCGTTTCACTGTATCTTCCCCTTAAATACAAGGCACAATGAATCATTTAATCAATTCAATCAATCAAAATTATCACAAGTATAGATAGGATAGATCATGAGACTCTCTTCCCCATGTTACATGTGTCTGAGTCCAGAGAATATAAGTCTTAGGTGAAGAGCAAATAGTTTAGACGAGCTGTGAGCAAGAATTTTTTTTTCATTCAGGACGTGATAGATACACGGAATATACTGCCTGAGAGGCTGATGGAGGCAGTTACTCTTGTAACATTTAAGAAGCATTTGTATGATCACCTAAAATGCCGGGCATAGTAGGCTGCAGACCACGTGCAGGTAAATGGTATTGGTGTAGCTTGGTGTTTGTTGGTTGACATAGACATGGTGGGCCTAAGGGCCTGTATGACTAATTGATAGTGTCATGAAACATCTGGCCCACACATGACTCCAAACTTACAACAGTTTAGTTTGCTCTTCCCTAATCTTGGCAATGGCCTGGTAAGCTACTAACCGGGGACATAAATACTGACATTGGTAGTGATGGCAAGGTAATAACAGGTCGTCAACAACAGCATTGTTTTTTTTTCAATTTCAGCACTTTGCACACTGTCCCCAGCTTCTCACCAGTCCACTCATGACTTTTCTGCGTTGTTGCTTGAATTTTTTCGAACCTATGTATCCTCAAGTCTTCCCTGTGTATCTGCTACATGTCTACCTCTGTCCATCCTGCTCCAAGCCAAACTTACATCTCTCACTATTTGCTGTTTCTTTAAAATAGCTGTCTGATGGTCCTTCTCTTGCCCTCCATATGCTGCTGCTTGCCTGCCTGTCTCAAGTTCCTGCTTTTGTCCACTCCTCTGGGTGCTGCTGGTGGCCTGTCTTGGAATCTGTGCTCGCCTGCACTTCTTTTCAACTTGAATAAATTTATAATTGAACAGGTTTCATGCTTGGTGACAATTGAAAAATTAAAGATTAACGCATAAACTAGAAAAGTTAAGGAAAGCTCACGAGGCCCTTCAACCTCATCCCTATAAGAACCTTCAAATCACGTCTGAGGTGTGCAGTGGCATTTTTAATAGCCCCAATATTTCTTTACCAGATTATTTCAACTATTTATTATTGCCTAAAAATATTTGAAAAGTTCTTGAAAAATGACTCCTGCCTGACACAATATCTGCCATGCACTCCTAATTCTTAGGACTTGTATTTTAATGTTAGTAATGCAAGACCTGGCAAAACTTGCCAGGTTCATTTCCAACTTTAATAACTCAGCGTGCTGTTATGCACTTACCATGACATTGAAAATAAAAACCCAACCATACTGTATTTTTAAATGAATGTGGTCAGACTATCATTACCGCAACTGTAACTGCATTGCTAAGCTGAATTAAAGCTCATTAATCACTCCCATTAAAAATTGTCGTGGGAAATACTGTTTTATTTCTGTCTCATGTGAAACATGTAGTGTGATTTAAAAAAAAATAAATCTACCCATATAGTGTTTTAGGTAAATTGATATATGGTCTTAATATTCCTTTCCAGCTCAATCAGTCTGCTGTGTTATTTCTGGTACTTCCACTGGTAATTAAGGATTTTGTGGAGTTGAGCTTTGATGGTGTGTGGGAGTTGGGGTAAGAGCATGGGAGAGCTCAAGCCCTAAAGTTGTTGAACTCAATATCAAGTCCAGAAGGCTGCAGAGTCTCCAAGTGGAAAATTAGATCTGTTCCTCCAACTTGCGCTGAGTTTTGCTGGAGCACTTGCAGCAAGGCTGAGACAGATATTGGCCAGGGAACAAGGTGGTGTGTTGAAGTGGCAGGCAACTGGAAGCTCAGGATCATTTTCGCGGACAGAATGTAGATGTTCCACAAAGCGGTCACCCAGTCTACACTTCATTTCTCCAATGTAGAGGAGACCACGTTGTGAGCAGTGAATGCAGTAGACTGGATTGTGTGAAGTGCAGATAAAGCGTTGCTTCACCTGGAAGGTGTGTCTGGGCCTTGGATACTGTGGGGGGGGATAGTAAACAGACAGGTGTTACACCTTCTGCAGTTGCGGGGGAAGGTGCCATGGGGCTGTGGGGTATTGTTGGGAGTGAAAGAAGAATAGACCAGGGTGTCCAGAGGGAACGATCCCTGTGGAAGGCTGACAAGGGAGGGGAGGGGAGTATGTCTCCTGTGGGGGCATCTCACTAGACATGGCTAAAATGGCGGTTAATGATCCTCTGGATGTGGATGCTGGTCAGATGGTAGATAAAGAAAAGGGGAACCATATTGCTATTTTGACAAATACAGAACAGTACGATGGAGTTACATATAGCGTGACACGAACCCAAGATCACGGTTGAGGCTGTCTTCATGGGTGTGGAATTTGGCTATCAGTTTCCGCTCAGCGAATCTGCGTTGTTGTGTATCTCGAAGTGTCCTCACCCGAAGATTCACATTCATGTCACGCTACATGTAACCCCACCATCCTGTTCTGTATTGGTATAATCTTCCTTGCTGTCCTGTTTTCACACCATCACCTTAACTTCTTATGATCTCTCTACCTTAATTAGTTTGTACAGTTTTGGATTACTTGTTACTTTGGTTAGACCTTCGGCTAGTGACTCTTATACCTATTGTGTTATTCCAGCCATTTGGTTTGTCTCCAGCACTGTCTTATTTTTAATTTTTAGTAATTATCTCTCTGCCTCAATTAATCCGATCCTAGGTCATTCCTTCATTTGTTATTCAGCTGTTGACACTTTACTCACACTGCTTGACACCTTTGATCACCCGCAGAGATTTATTATTCAGCCTGTTGACACTCCACACACACCATTTATACGATCTTTAGATCTCTCTACCTATAAATTCTGTATCTGTGTGCTTCAGTTCACCTGACGAAGGAGCAGCGCTCCGAAAGCTTGTGATTTCAAATAATCCTGTTGGACTATAACCTGGTGTCGTGTGATTTCTGACGTTGTCCATCCCAGCCCAATCATGGCTAATACCTTCTGGATTCAGCATTGCGTTCAGAGATTTCAGATGGTAACATCTGCCCCCGGTGCACTTCTTGTTTCTTCGCTATCTGACCACGATCATGGAGGATACACAATCCTAGTGATCTTTATATCCAATAGGAGGGACCCAACGTGATACTTCATGTTCCCCCAAACATCCTTCTGTGGATTGATAGAATTATCAAGTGGAAACTCTAGTTGGCGTGCGAGTAATAAATAATAAATAACTTCAATTGATTTCCTGTCTCTTGGTGTCCCTCCAAGCTGTTGTCTTTCAAAATGGCTCAAGATTGAGTTGTACTGGTGAACGAGCACAAACCTGCTGGCACCAGTTTGTGTATCTGCATGCCTTCAGTCCATATCATGATAGCTAGCAATTTTGCTTTTCTTTTAGGACTTTCGACATTGCAATATTTTGGTTTTTGATTGGCAAAGATGTAGCCAGAGAAGCCTAGACTGGCCTTAAGAATGGTGGGGAAGAGGCTTCTAGTTCCTACCTCTCATGAGAGGGAATTACTGTAGATGCACCCAAATGAGCACTAACATTTTCCTTTCACTGTACTAGTTAGCTACTCTCCCAGCGACTTCAAAATACCTGATAGGACCACCAGTGCTGGCTCTTTCTCAAAGGTGTGAAAGATGGTATTCTCAGATTTTCATCTTTTGCATGTGTGATGACAACCCCTTTTCATGAGCAACAACCACTTTTCAACAGGAAAAATCTTTGTTGATTTTTCAAAATTGTGATGACTTTGGCCAAGTACTGATTATTCTGGTTTAGGTTACTTCTCCAGACAGCTTTGGGGATTAAGAGGTTAAGTTTCTTTTCTTATGTCCAAGCACACCTCTTGTTCGATTTGGTGGGGGCGAATTCCTCTTTTAAAAAACAAATCATATTTTAACATCTCCATTGAGACCTGTTAGATTTCTGTTGGCTGAGTTAAGCACTGAAATTATTTCATGTTGGAAACATCAGCCAAGAGTTGAGCATTCGTGAAGTGTGTCTGGTTCCTACCACATGACAGTTCATCAGGAAACTGGAGAAAGCTTGTGATTTGTCTGATAACAGCTTAAATATATTGATACAACAGTGACAATTTTCTTTGTATTGCAGCTTTAATGAAGTAAAACACTCTAAAACAGTTCACAGGATCATTATCAGCAGAATGTCATCAAAGCGTGTATGGAGATTTTGGGATAAATGAGCATAAATTTTGTTTAAGGATCATGTTGTGAGAGAAAGGTGGAATCGCTGAGGGATGAAACTCTGGGGCTTGATGGCTGAAGGTTGGGCTTCCTGTAGTGAAATAAAACAAAGAACTGTGGATGCTGGAGAGCTGGAGACATTCAGTGGTTATGGCAGCATCTCTGGAGACAGAAACAGAGTTAACATTTTGAATCCAGTTTGGTTCTTCTTCAGAACATTCTTCAAAGTCATGCCTGACTCAAAATATTAACTCCGTTTCTTTCTCCACAGATGCTGTCAGACCTACTGAGTTTCTCTCGTAATTTCTGTGCTCGTTTCAGATTTCCAGCGTCTGCAGTATTTTGCTTTTACTCAGTGTCACTAGGGTCCAGTCCAGTTTTCTGACGTCCACACCCAGGCATGACTTAAGTATTCGTTTGCTGCTGTTAACAGGTGAATTGGTCTCAGTGTTAAATTCAAGGTGAATGCACTTTGGGGAGTCTGTTCTGCCACCTGCTCGATAAAAGAAAGTGAAAATATGATAATTGAGAATACCAGTGAAAAGCAGAGTTGAAGAAAAAATTAAAATTAATGTGGCTTATGTCTATGAGTGTGAATTTACTTATAGATATTGCCTTGTTTGTTATCTTAGTTTCATTCCTTTTCTCATCTTCTCCAATTTATTTTATTTCACCAGATTCACCGAAGCAAAAGCACTTGGAGAGAAAGTGAATCAGTCCAGGAATAAGATTAGTGAGTATCCACATTATATTCCAGAAATCCTCACTGATGTATGTAGAATCAGGAAAACAAACGTGAAGGGAGCATAATTGGCTAACCTCTGAAAACAAGAATACAGATTGTAATACATAACATAACTATTTCCATTCATTGGAAATATGTCAGTCGTGCTGTCTGGTGTTTCAGATGTTTGCTGCATGTAGCTGGCAAGCACTGTGCTTTTTACATCAGCACAGGAATTGATAACATGAATTGTTCTTTCTACTTAAAAGCGGCCTGAAACTCTTAAAAGGAAGGTGCATTGTGGCTATGAGAAATTCTGAGAATCATTGTGCTCAGACTTTGACTGATGATACAAGAAATTGAGTGGGTACCAATGTTTTCTTGCAATGCGCTGGAGACCTTGGTGGGGTAATGTTCCATGTCCAGGGTCACCAGCTCAGCCAGGCTAAGAAAGAGGAGTGATCTGCATGTAGTGACATACAGGACACAAATACGCAGGAGTTGAAGCATGAGAAGAAAGGATTCAGGTGTCAACTTGCTGGAGACCACGGGCGCAGACGACTATCTGTTTAGTGCAGTCACTTGAAGACTTTGATCAGCCAGTACAGGAGAAGCTGAAGGTTGTATGTAACCAGGTGCTTGAAGTGTTGGAAAGCTTGCCATAAAACCTGTTCTCAATGACAAGAAATGTGCAATTTTCCAACACTACCTTAGTGAAGGATTTTGCACAGGATCAGGAGCCTATTCTCCCTAACGTGGGATAGGTCATCACTTATAGCAATACACCCGTGGAAACCACCATGTTATAGTGAATAATAGCTAATACCACACCTTATATTTCATGTGGCTCTTATCAGAGTCCTCAGTACTGCTTAACTCTATGGCCAGAGCTAGTGAATAGGGAAGTGTGGTTGGAAAAATGGTATCAGTGATAAATTATTTAATTGATTTATAACCCAAGGACAAAGGGACTGTTGATGTTGATCTTCTGTTTCTTGTGTGTGCCTTCAGTTCCAGTTGTAATTCTTCTTTCTCCTCATCTTCCTCTTCCAGCAGCAGCATGGAGGAAGCCAGGCAATGCTGTTGCTCTACTTTCAGGTTATAGTTATGGTTTTCAATCAAGAGCTCTTTTGAAAAGTCTGGACATCTCATGCATTATTCATCCCTTAAATAGAGATAAAGGAATTGCACCCAGAACATCCTCTGTGAATGTGGTCTCCTGATGAAAGTCCTTTTACACCCAACCCCTTCGTCTCCCTCTTGTAGCAGCTCATCCAGTCCGTGTGGTCTTTCTTCAAGCTCCAAGTTATGGTAGATTCCCAAAGAAAACTCTATTAGACCATTGACATCTGCAAGCAACTTATTTCAGCACAAGATTTAAATGACCAAAAAACATTTGAAACCAGCCAGCTCGCAAGGGTAGACTATTGAAATTCTAGCCAAATACAGGAACAGTCCAAAAATATGAACAGTTGTACCATCGTGCAGAAGAAAAATCCAGCAACTAATCTGAAAATAGTCTATTTAAATAACACTGGAGGGGCTCCCTAATTTGTTTAATATGCGTTCAACTGTGTGAGGTTACGATGCAACATCTAGAATATGACTTTCCAAAGTGATTTCATGGGCATTAAATCAGTATTGTACACTCATTAACATCAAACTTTACCAGCTCTGCATGCTGTTGGTGGTTGTTAGGAGTGTGCATGCAAAGCCCTTTACCTAGCTGGGTTGCAGCACTCCGTCAAGAGTATGCATGCCATCTCAGAAACCATTTTCAATGATTAAGAAGCTAAGTCCAATTGTATTGCTTTTCAGTATATTGCATTACATTCTAACCAGTTGTGTGACTTTAAAGGAATAAAAACAAAGCTGGGAATACTGAGCTGTCTGGCAGCATCTGAGAGAAGCCATAGAGATTGGAATGAAGTTGGCCAGGTGGATCTCATTGGGGTTGTTAACCTGGGCTAATCAGGGAGCCTTGGCAAAACCAAAACAGCTAGTGCTGATGGGGGGAGAAAAAGGGCCATCACAACCAGAATTGAAACCCTTTTGGACCTGGTGAGACCAGATCATTGTAGAGGACAGCATATTATTATGCGCAGCAAGAGTGATTGTCCTGAGCAAAGGTCACTGCCAGGTACTGGCTGAACTCCACCAGGGTCAACCAGGCGGTTTCCAAAATGAAGATGCTGGCAAGAAGTTATGCCTGGTGGCCGCGATTGGACGTCAGCACAGCTATGTTGGTGAGGCAGTGCCCAGAGTATCAACAAAGACAAAAATTGCCACCAACAGCTCCCCTAACTTGTGGGAATGGCTGGATAAACTCTGGGCACGCTTACACATTCACTATGCCAGTCCTTTCATGGGCTCTTTGTTCTTGGTCGTTCTGGATGCCCATTCATCAAACTCAAGGATAATGATTGTAAAGCTGCAGGCGTTGTTTGTAATACACGGACACCCATAAGTATTTGTCACAGACAATGGAATGTTTGAGTATTTCCTAAAGTTAAATGGCATTCAGCATGTTCAGACAGCTCCATATCATCCATCATCCAATAGTCTGGCAAAATGAGCAGTCCAAACGTTGAAGACAGACTTGAAGAAACAGCCTAGAGCTTCACTTGATACTAAATTGTCCAGGTTCCTGTTTGATTATAGGACCACCCCTCATGCAACTACAGGGATAGCTCCAGCAGAGCTGCTGATGTGAAGAAGATTCTGCACTAGGTTAAACTTAATATTCCTGGACTTGGGGGGCCAGCGTGAAACAGCACCAGGAAATCCAATGTTGGCCAAGCTTCTCTACGCGAGAGAGACAATTTATTTCAGGGGACGAAGTTTGAAGTCAACGATGGAAATGGCCATGCATGAGTATGAGGCGAGGTTGAAGTGAGGTCAGGTCCTGTGACATACCAAGTTCAGGTAGGTGAGGCGGTCCTGAACAAATATGTGGATCACATGAAAGCTGCTACTTCTCAAACGGGACAGGAGCAAGACATACTTGCCCCTCAGAGCAGCTGGAAAGGCTATCAGAAACCACGGGTTCTCTCCCTCCTCTAGCGTCGAAGAAATTTCAGAGACCAAGATGGATCCAGCCAATGTCACAGCCTCTATTGCCTGAAGAAGAGGAGGAATTCCTTCTGAGACACCCCAGGTGAAACAGAAGGACAATGTACACACTACCTGTGTCCGAGTCAGGGTCAGAGGAACCGGACCTTGTGCAAAAGCACAAGGAGAAGCTTTTTTTTTCATTCATTTGTGGGATGTGGGTGTCGCTGCCTGGGTCAGCATTTCTTGCCTGTCCCTAGTTGCCCTTGAGAAGGTGGTGGTGAAGCTGCTTTCTTGAATGGCTGTAGTCCACCAGCTGTAGGTTGACCCACAATGCCTTTCAGGAGGAAATTCCAGGATTCTGACCCAGCAGCAGTGAAGAAACGGCGATATATTTCCAAGTCAGGATGGTGAGTGGCTTGGAGAGGAACTTGAAGGTAGTGGTGTTCCCATATGTCTGTTGTCCTTGTCCTTCTCGATGGAAGTGGTCGTGTGTTTGGAAGGCGCTATCTGAGGATCTTTGATGAATTTCTGCAGTGCATCTTGTACATAGTACACATTGCTATTACTGAGCATCGGTGGTGGAGGGAGTGGATGCTTGTGCATGTAGTGTCAATCAAGTGGGCTGCTGTGTCCTGGATGGTGTCAAGCTTTTTGAGTGTTGTTGGGGCTTCAGTCATCCAAGCAAGTCACACTCCTGACTTGTGCCTTGTAGATGGTTTGACAGGCTTTGACGAGTCAAGAGGTGAGTTACTTGCCACAGTATTCCTAGCTTCTGACCCGCTGTTATAGCCGCTGTGTTTAGCTACAAGAAAAAGAACAGATTTACATCCCCTGACTTGTCAGGGAGGGATGTAGTGATTGGAACGAGGTCAGCCAGGTGGACCTTGTTGAATACGAATTCCTTGATTGCAGTTGTTAACTTGGTCCAATCAGGGAGCCCTGGCTGATAGATATAAACAGGAGTGGCAAGGATTCTCCTCACTCTAGGGATTGCTTCTGAGCAAGCTGGTCAAAGTCCATATAAATGATGCACATGTAAATAAAGGGTGACTTTGTGATGGGATACTGGCCTCTGTAGAGTTATTTCAGAAACAAAGTTCAGGTTTTGAGATTAAGGTTTTTAAGGTTAAATATGACTCTAGAACAAATTCATTTTGGAGATGACTCACATTTGACATTAAGTATTAACTCTGTTTCTCTCTCTACTGATATGAATGCACTTGCAGTGTATTTTTAGGTCTTTGTTTTAATTTCAGGTTCCTAATATCCATGTAATGTTTTTCATACTTCTAAAGAACTAGGATGCATTACACATACCAATAAGACCTAATGGAGAAAGATGAAATATATCAGGGAAGAACTTACTTTTATATAATGTCTTTGGTACTTGGGGATATTCAGAAGCACTTCACAATTAATGAAATACCTTTTAAATGTGGGAAATCATGAAGTAGTTTTGCAAATATTTATACCCCATAAAATCAATGAAATGAATGACCACATAATCTGATTTTAGTGCGGTTGGTTGAGGAAAAAATGTTAACCATGAATAATTTTAGCATTTTTCAAACAGCAGCCTACAATCTTTTCAGGCCAGAGAGGGAAGATGAGGGTCCTTGGTTTAAAATCTTTTCCACCATGTATGACAGTACAGCAGTTGTTTTTAATCCTCTCCTCCACACTCCATGTTGAACAATTTTGCACCGGTTCTCTTCCTTCCTGCAGGCTCCAAGCAGAACTTGAACTTATTGACTGACTTTTTTCCTCTTTTTATACCAGTTTCTTCAATTAAAACAAAATATGGCATTTTTAACATGGGAGCAGGAGTAGGCTGTTCAGCTGTTCGAGCCTATTCAACCTTTCAGTGCGATCATGGCTGATCTGTGGCCTAACTCCCTATACCTGTCTTTGGCCCATACTGCTTAATAGCTTTGCTTAACAATACATTATCGACCTCAGATTTAAAATTAACAACTGATCCAGCATCCAGCAATTTAATGACAATCTTAAGTTAAATATGTTGCACCGAGTATGAGAATGTAGCCTTTCTCAAGTAAATATATTTTAGAGCAATCATGGAAGGAGGATAATTATATTAAATCCAAAATAAACTGATATGTAAAGCTAAACTTTAGTAAAAGATCATATTTAGAAAATTAATTTGTTAATCAATAACATCAGTGTGTGCTTCCATTATATTTTAGTATGATTAAATTTATGATTAATATTTTCATCCATAGGCAATGAAATCTATGATCAACTTCTGAGTGGCTTAATCTCTTATCTTTTTCATCATCAATATCTTCATCTTCCTCAGTAACACTTTCAGGTTGATGTCAGAAACTTTTCCTTTCCCTCACTTCTGAAACAACATCTGATAGCTTGGATTCCCTATTTTCTTTCACAAAGTTAGCAAGTGTAAAATCCTGTGATTGGAGGGTTTTATGGATTTTCAGTGTTCTCGCAATTTATTGCTGTAGGAGTTGGAGAAACATTTTGCAGAGTTATACTAATTTAGCCTATTTTAACCAGCTTGTTCTTTACCAAGGGGAAACTAAAAGAGTCAGTCGATGTTGTATGGAATGTGGTTGGGTTAAGATATAGTACATAATTACAACTTCTTCTGGAAAGCAGATCAGTTCATGTAGCACATACCTTGCACTGACAGCATTTCACAAATAAAACTAACTGGTTAGGCTGATTTTGGTGGTATTACTTGATAGCACCATTTTAAATATGACTCAAGCTACTATCAATAAATAAGTGCTACTTCAATTCATATTATTTTCTTACAGTGAATGCCACAGTTCACTCAGTCAACCTATCCTTTATGAATAAAATACATCCTCAGGTACTTGTAAGTCTTATTTTAAAATCAGTTTTTATGTTTTGTGGTGATACCACCTGAGAGTATGGTTTGTAGAAGGTGATAAACTGCTCATACTGTATAGAGGCCACTGAGGTGGTCCTCATCTTATACCAACTTGTTCCTTGCCAGTTTTCCTGTTGCTTCCATAATTTCATTGGGATAGTCCTGAAGGCTAGTGGAAACTGTCAACTGAGACTGTTGGGGTAACAACTCCCTTGTCATCTTCTTCATTACCATTTCTCTCATTTTGAACTGCCCGTTGTTGCTGTGAAGCTGAAGGAGGGGAGAATAGAAGCTAAGACTGGGTTAATATCTCAACCATAGCGATAACAGAAAAGGGACTAAAAGGTTAAGGCAGCTTGATATTTCATAAAGCTATCAGGACGTTACTAACTAAACATCTAAAATAATCTAGAACTTTAAAAATGCCACTAAATGCAATAAGTTACAGAATGAATTGACTGTATTCTTCTCTGGCTTGGTTTGTTGCAAACTGGTGACTTTCATTGCTTAGATTAAGCACATGAGTATCATATTTTGTTTTGAACCAGTTGAAATAGAATGGGGTTACACATTCCTGAATATTTACTGCCTATAACTCACCATAAGAATCATAGACTTGTACAGTAAAGGAGAAGCCCTTTGGCCATTTGAGTCTGCATGACAAAAGAATAGTCTAAATCTACATAAATTCCACTTTCCAGCACCAGGCCCATAACCTTGGTTATTTTTAAATTCACTCTTGGGACGTGGACATGGACATGGCTGGCTGCCTTTGATAAGGTGGTGGTGAGCTGCCTTCTCGAACCGCTGCAGTTATGACATTTCAAGTGCTCATTCAAGTATTCTTTTTAAATGTTGCGAGGTTTTCCCCCTTAAATACACTCCCATTTTGAACCTTCTACATGTGGACTAAAAATGCTCTCCTGAATGCATTTCAAAAAAATCTGCCGCCTCAAAATCCTTCACACTATAACTAACCCAATTAATGTTCAGAAAGTTGAAATTGCTTTAAATATAATTATGCTATGACAGCTTTACCCAGTGCATTATTTACATATCTGCTCCTCTGTTGCCCATTAACTGTTTGGGAGCCTATAATATACTCCTCAGCAGTGTGTCTTGCCCCCACCTTTTATTCCTTAGCTCTACCCACATAGCCTCATCTGAAGATCCTTCAAAGATATTGTTGCTCCTTGCTGCAGTACTGACTCTTTAATCAATAATGCAACACTACTTCCAACTTTACACCCTCCCTTTTCCTGCTTGAAGATTCCATACCATGGAATGTTGAGTTGCCAGTCCTGCCCCTCCCTCAATGTCTGTGTGATGGCAACAACATCACAATTCCATGTGTCAATCCACACTCTTAACTCACCTGTCTTACCTATAAGACTCCTAGCATTAAAATAGGGGCCATCCAGCCTCGTTTACTGTCTTGACACTCAACTTGGCTGAACTCCCTTTGCCTTTGTTCCTTCACTAAAGTATGCTATGACCCTAGTAAACACTCTGTGGTCCCCTCCCCCTGCCAAACTAGTTAAAATTCCTCTAAAATAGTGCTAGCAAACTAACTGCAAGATATTGGTACAATCTACTTAAGGTGCAGACTGTCTCGCAAGAAGGGATGCTCTGACCTTAACAAAATCAGATGTGTGCCTCATTGTCAGCTCTTGTATCCCTGCATTGTAGTCTGTATATCTACTATGGCAGAGAAGATGCTGCAGTACAACATTTGTGGTGAGTAGAGGAAACATGCACAGCAATGTTACCTTTCAGATGATTTTACTTATGAAAGAAAGATTACTAAATAGGAACAAAATTAACATGATTCAGCAGATCGCACCTTTTTGATTATTATGCTTTTTATAGAAGAATAGCTCATCATAATCTTCAGTTCGGCTTCACATTACAGAGAGTGGTTGTTTTGGAGAGATAAGAGACTCTCATATATAAAGAAAGTTTATTCTCTAAACATTTAGACCCCAATTTGTGTGGCCCCACATAGGCTGTAGATAGAAGCTGCTGAAAAGCAAATTGAAATAACAGCCACAGCAACTAGAATCACCATGAGGCATAAGTGTTGATAGATAATAGCAAGTTTGGAAATAATTCAAATAGCAGCCAAAATCTGAAAATGAACCACATGCTAATTTTGCAGCAAACGGGCAAGTTTTTTTTGTCAAAGAAAGTCAGGTTATTCTCTAAACATTTAAAATGTTGAACTACTAAGGTTGCATTTCAGTTGTCATCGATGAACAAGTAAATAAGATGACAGATCCCAAACTGATAGTTTTTTATGAAGAATTATGTCTGAAGGGTGGTGGAGGTGAGGAGTCTCGGTGCACTAAAAATGAAATCGGTATCTGCAAATTTTTGAGAAAACAAGTTTCAGTTTTAATTTTATAAATGTTTTAGTTTAATAAAACATAATTTATGCATGAAGATGTTTGTTTATCTCACGTAAAAAGTTTTTGAGAAATACAAAAATTTATGTAGCGTAGGCATCACTGGATCTAGAGGAAGTGATGGCAAGCCGCCTTCTTGATTTGATGCTGTTTAATTAGCGTACGTACCTCCATGGTGCTGCTAGAGTCAGAGTTCCAGGATTTTGACACAATGACAGTGAAGAACTGGCAATATATTTCCAAGTCAGGATGGTGTGTGGCTTGGAGAGGGCTTGCAAATGACTGACAGTATGTGTGAGCATCATCATCCAGGTTTTTTTTTAATTTGTTCATGAGATTTGGACTTTACTGGCTAGACCAGGATTTACTGATCATCACCAATTGTCCAGAGAGTAGTTAAGAATCCACTACAATGCTGTAAGTCTGTCATGATTTTTCTTCCATAAATCTATAATGACTTTGTGCAATCCTGCCATTACTTGTTAAGTGTTCAGTTATCTTGTCTTTCGTGATAATTTCTAGCTTTTTCCTACTACTGATGTCAAGCTAACAGGTTTGTAGTTTGCTGTTTTCTCTCTCCTTCCTTCCTTAAATTTTAGGGTAGATTTGCAATCTTTCAATCAGCAGGAACTGTTCCAGAATCTATGGAATTTTGGAAGATAACCAGCAAAGCTTCCACCATTTCTGCAGCAACCTCTTTCACCCCTCTGCAATGTAGAATATCAAGTCCAGGGTATTTATCAACTTTCAGTCTCATTAATTTATCCAGTACATTTGCTTTACTAATATTAATTTTACACCCTTACTAGTCCAATACTGTAGTATTTCCGAGACGTTGTTTGTATCTTCCTCCATGAAGATAGACGTAAACTATTTGTTTAGTTTCTCTGTTCTTCCTTATTCCCCATTGCAACTTCTCTGGTTTCTGCATGTAGTGGGCCCATATTGTCTTTGCTAAGCTTTTCCTTTTTATGTAACTGTAGAAACCTTTACATCCCATATTTATGTTTCTTGCTATTTTTCATTTTCTATGTTCTTTATCAGTTTCTTGATCGTTCCTTGCTGAATTCTAAATTGCTGCCAATCGCAGAATTCTTATGGCACAGAAGAAGACTATTTGGTCCATGGTGACTGCACCAGCTCTTCAAATAAGCATCATTACCTAGTTCTAATTTGTTGCTTTTCCTTCATACTTTGACAGACTATTTGAATCCAAGTAATAGCCTAACGCCCTCCTGAATGCCTCATTCGAACCTGATGCTACTATATTTCCAGGCAGTACATTCCATTTCTTAACTACTTACAATGTGAACATTTTTTTCTTTCAAATCACCCTTGCTTCTTTTGCAGATCATCTTAAATATATGCCATTACATTCTTATTCCTTTTAGTGAGTGAAAACAGTTTATTCCTATCTACTCAATCCATTCTGCTCATGATTTCAAAAACCTCCATCAAATCTCCTCTCATCCTCATTCTAACCAAGGAGAGCAGTTCCAATTTCTTCAATCTGTCCTCACAGCTGAAGCTTCTCATTTTTTGGAGCCATTCTTGTAAATCGCTTCTACACTTTCTATAATGCATTCATGTCTTTCCTGTGATATGGCACCCAGAACTGTACACAAGTTTTTTTATACATTAACTTAGGACTGTTTTAAACAATCCTAGAAGCCTCTTGTTTTGATTTGGTGTTATCTTTAATTTTTTTCTTAGCCATGATTAGTTCACCTTTCTTGATAGTTTTTTTCACAGGAGTATATATTTGTTCTCCTCTTTTCATACACTCATCATGGGCTGAACATTGCTGGACATTGTTAAGTAATTTGTAGGGCAAGTGTGCAAGCAATACAACTGTACATTTATTTTATTGGAACTTGTTAGCTTAAAAAGATCCATGTTTTTGTTGGTCTTTGCAGTCACCTTCATTATTGGTCCCAATATTTATGCTTAGAAACGCAACTGAATGCATGAGTGCAAAATGTCTTCAGTTGGGTATACTCCAGAAATATGGATATGTTTTAAGCAACACTGTAAGTAGACATTTGCCAGGCAATTTCAGCCACTGAACTGTGTGTGCTAAAGTATTGACATGCAGGCATTTGCAATCTGTTTTGGATTATTTTTCAATGCTAAATGCATATTTCTTGATGAACTATTTTATAGGCAACACATGATATCAGCAATTATTTCAGGTCTTACTAACACCTGTACTTTACAAATTAAGTGCAAACTCATTTTTGTCATTTCTGATCAATTCTAGAAAATTAAGTAATAAATATATGTAACATGATGTAAAGGAACAGTAAACCCAGCCATACTATACTGTGTCCACAAAATTAGCGGATAAGTTTGGTACATAATAGTTTAAACAGCTAATGACCAATAGTAGCTTTGTAACAAAAAGAGAAGTTGCTGGAAAAGCTCAGCAGGTCTGGCATCATCTGTGGAGTAAAAATAAGTGAATATTTCGGGTCCGGTGACCCTTCCTTAGAATTCAGTCAGTAGCCTTGTATTATTCACATGTCCATTGGGCTCTGCTTTAGCACTGTATGCAGTCCACTGTTTCAACCATGCTTCATCTTCGACTCTGTCATCAGCAGTTATTTTGTTATACTTCTGCTTATTTCCATGTCATTCTTCATCTAATAACCATTGCTTTAATGAAATTAAAAAAAATGCAATCACCTTTCAGGTTACAAGCACTGAAAAATGAAGTAGCTCTTCTAAGCTCTGAAATAGTATTTCTGTCATTTCTCCACACAAATGTGGTTTATGGATTTTGAAGTGCAGTGAGATGGCAAAATTAAAATAGTTGACTGTCTGGATTTCGATTTTAGTAGACGAAAGATCTTAGGCTATGCTAGCCTCAATACCGGATTTTCAAATATGTCAAATACTTCAAAGGGAGCACCATTGAAACAGGTTTATACATTCCTTTATATAAAACATAACTTGTTTTATAGTTTTATTTTGAGAATAAGGCAGCTACAGACAATGAAACAGAAGCAGATACTAAAGAAAATGATAATAGGAAAAAATATTAGTTTTAAAAGACTCTTCTCGGTAAATGCTGGAAAGTCAGTAGCATATGTGCAATCTACATTGAGCTCAGTACAGGTAGTTTTGATAATACGATCACTAGTATGCTGTGATATTGAGTTAGTTTACTAAGTGGTTCTCTGCTTCAGTGATCATACTGAACTTCCCATATACATATCTCAGTTCTCGTATCAGTCAAAAGATGTATTAGAATCCCTACCGTGTGGAAGCAGGCCATTTGGCCCATTGAGGCCACACCCACCCTCCTAAAGGGCATCCCACCCAGACCCACCCCTCCTACCCTAACCCTGCATCGCTGCATTTCCCCTGACTAATCAACCTAACCTACGCATCCCTGGCCACTATGGGCAATTTATCATGGCCAGTCCTTCTAGCCTGCACATCTTTGTGATTATGGGAGGAAACTAGAGTACCCAAAGAAACCCATGCAGACATAGGGAGAATGTGCATACTCTAGACAGTTGCCTGAGGCTAGAATCAAAGCCAGGTCCCTGGCGCTGAGGCAGCAGTGCTAACCACTGAGCCACCATTACAGCTGAATGGTTTGCTTAGCCATAACCTTCAGGCTGAGATAACCTGGATTTTCAAGTACTAGTTGCATTGTATTCCTCTGCAGTTCACTTCAGAAGTTTGTGTGAAGCGGCACATGCAAGCAATTTTCAGAGCGTGAATTAATGAACCAGTGTTACTGGAAATAACTAAACAAGAATGACACCCAGAAAAGTGCATCATTTTATGTGCATCATAAACAGCAGTAAATGTACTGTATTTTTATAATTCTACTATGTTCCTGACAGAAGTCAGTGCAGTAAAAACCTTTACACCCCTAAACAAGTTAGCTACAACTCAGTGGTAGTGCTTTGTCCCTGTCTAAGCATCTGTATATGTACTACATAAATGCAAAATCATGATGGATCAGGTTGAAGTAAACTGAGGGAAACTGGTCCCGTTTATGAAAGGGTCAAGAACCAAAAGACACATATTTAAGAGCCAAAGCAAGCAAGTGGTGAGAAACTGAAATACACTGCCGGATTGACTTGTGTTATTCAGACAGGAATTGAGTGAGCACCTGATGGTAAAAACTTTGCAGGGTTATGAGCTATGTTCCCTGTATTTTTTCCTGCCACAGCGCGGACTTCCAAGGTTCATGCATGGCAGGAAGTTCCTGTGTGGTGGTCAATGCATCGATGTCGATCAGTGTGCGGACCACAACCGTGCAGTTTAGAGGAAACATTGGTTGCAGGAGTCAGATGGGATTAACTGTTTCGATCTTACAAAGAGCAAATGGGACAAATAGCCTCTTTGTCTGCTATAACCATTGTGATTCTTTCTTTTGAATTTATATGACATTCCAGCATTTACTTATGGATCTGGTTCACCCATAATCAACATGGTTCTCAAATCATAATCGTTAGCCTGTCTGTTTGTCCCAAGCACTATAGATGAAATGTTCCATTAACCTTTGACATGCACAAGTGGATGTATTATTTGATTGATGATGGAACTATGTCCTCTGTATTTTTCTATTATTGCCTGAACCAGGAATGTTATTTGCCTAGCACACCCAGGACCAGATTTTCATTGAGATAGGAAGCTCAGTTTCCTGATTCTCAGACATGGCTTCATTGAAATGGCCTCCAAGACATGGTATCTTCACTCCACAGAGACAGGCAGAATTGAGTTGGGCCCTCCAATCCCGAAGCAGTGCAGAGGTGACCACAAGGCATGCGAGTGCCAAAGCAGCTGCTTAGAAGACCAGCCCTATGTTCTTTGGAATTTCAGTCCCTAAGAACTCAGAGTTGAAGTAGGTAATTCAGCCCCTTCAACTCCGCTCTACCATTTAATACGATCAAGGCTGATCTCATCTTGACCTCAACGCTACTGCCCGGTCCCCATAACTTTTCCATGCATTGCTAATTAAAAGTCTTACTATCTCTTTAAATTTCCCTATAGTTCTCACCGTCACACTGTGTACCCTCTCTATCCACATCCATTCTACGTCAATGCACAGAGATGGGAGAATTCTCAGCTCTGTGAACCCAGCTGTTAAGTGTCGACATACACTGACCAGTTTCAGTCAAGGGGTGGGTTGGCTTGGTAGTCAGGCCGGGCGACCTGAGAAGAGCTAAGGAGATTGTTAGGCTCAGAGACAGACTGTCTCTGGGCTCCAGCACCATGTTAAAGTCTTAAAAGAAAGCAATGAACTCTAAAGCAATTTTCTAGTTTTCACACTTCATTCCCCCCCATGCCTCATCCATGTCAACACACACCATTAATCCCTTCTACTTATCCCCATGATCTCTCATGCCCTGTGCCCCTCTACCATTCCCTGTGGCTCTTCATACTCCTTATGCCAGCTAAGTCCCTACTTCAACCACCACCTATTTCTATTTTGCCACCATGCTAATTAGCATCCAGAAGTATCCGTGCACACAGGAGAGAGAAAAAAAAATCTCTGCTACTTAAAAGTTCTGTATCTCAGTGCATACTGTCATGCATAAAAGCATACTTTGACACATCTTGATATGTTTATATCTCAACAGGTCTGGACCTTCTTGACAGTCAGTTTTTGACATGTTTTGACACTTCCTGACAGATCTTGACAGATCCTAACACTTCTTGACAGATTTTGATATCTGTTGACAGGTCTTTAAACTTACTGAGAAGTCTTGACACTTCTGGATTTGATATGTAATGGTTTTACTGTTCCAAGGGCGCTTTGCACTTTTTATGCATAATCTCTTCCACAGGTAACAATCCCAAAGTGTACCTGATTTCCCCCCTCCACTCCACCATAGCATACCTAACACACCTTCCCCTGACCCCAGCCAGAAGATATCTGAACTGACACCCTTCCCACCTCGGGGTGTTTGAGATCACATCCAAAGGCATGCTTCAGATTTCCAAAGGAATTCCATGTGTTCCCAAAGCAAATGCGCTAAAAACAACCATGCTCTTACTTGTTCTAATTCTGGGTTCTAGCCAGCAGGAATGCCAACTCTCATTTGAGTAAAAGGCAGCTGATCATTTTAGTGCCAGCTGCCTCTGTGAATGCTGCATTCATGAATCACGGCCCACTCACAGTCCCTTTCCTATGAAAACATATTCAGCTGCATCATTAGGTCAGAAATCGGGATGTTCAATGACAGTTGCACAATGTTTTAGCACCACTCAAGACTCCTCAGACCAAAGCAGTCCATATTCAAATGCAACAAGATCTGGACAGTATCCAGGCTTGGGTTGACAAGTGGCAAGTAATGTCATGCCACGCAAATACTAGACAATGACCATCTCCAATAAGAGACAATCAAACCACTATCCCTTGACATTCAATGACATTACCATCACTCAATTCTCCATACCGCCCAACCCCCATCAACCTCTTGGGATTACCATTGACCAGAAACTCAACTTACCTGGCCAAACAAATACAATGGCTACAAGAGCAGGTCGGAGGCTAGGAATACTGCAGCATATAACTCACATTTTTATTTCAAAGTTTGTCCACCAGCTACAATGCAAAAGTCAGGAATGTGATGGAATTTTTGCCCGCTTGCCTGCAGGTCCAAAAACAGTCATGAGCTTGTAACTGTCTAGGACAAAGCCTGCTTGATTGGCATCATATCCACAAACAAGCACTCCCTCTGCATTACTCAGTAGCAGCATTGTGTACTATCTACAAGATGCACTGAAGAAATTCACAAAATATCTTTGGAAAGCAACTTCCAAACCCAAGACCACTTCCATCTGGAAGGACAAGGGTAGCAGTACATTCTTGTATTACCATCTGCAAGTTCTTATCCAAGCTGCTGATCATCCTGATTTGGAAATATATCGCTGTTTCTTCACTGTCACTGGGTCAAAATCCTGGAATTCCCTCCCCAACAGCATCGTGGGCCCATCTGCAGCACATGGACTGCAGTGGTTCAAGAAGCTCACCTCCACCTTCTCAAAGGCAGCTAGGGACAGGCAATAAATGCTGGCCCAGCCAGCAATGTGCATGCCCCACAAGTGAATAAAAAAAAAAGTCCTTGTCCCTGATTTCTGTCCACATCATTTCTCTCATGAGACCACCACCACAAAGTAATCATTTAAACCTCTACCTACGTCCTCCAGCACCACACACAAATTACCACTGTGGTCCTTAATGGTGCTCTTTCCCTAGTTGACCTTTTACCCTTAAAGTCATTGTAAAATAACTTTATTTCACCCACATTATCTTTCCATACACCCTTTTGCTTTCCTAATTTTCTTTTAAGTTCTCTGTTGCACATTCTATACTCCTCAAGGGTGTCTGCTATTTTGTATCCTTGATATCTGCCATTACCCTTCCTTTCGTTAACAGTTCCTGTATATCCCTCAACATCCAAGGTTCGCTGGTTTTGTTGGTCCCACCATTGGAATGTGTTGGCCCTTTTCTCCCTATTTCCTTCTTGAATGTGTTTCACTGTTCTGACACAGATTTACCATAAAGTATCAGTTGTTCCTCTGTATCCATGAGGGTTCCAATTCCTGGTGACCCTCGAGAATGATGAAATTCATGAGTGCAGAGCAAGTTGAATAAAGGTTAAAAATAGTTTAAAATATCACGGATATGTGACTTTTGCCAGCAGATGTTGATTGTTGATGTTACTGCTTTTTGGCACGGATGTACCTTGAGCAGGGATGTACTGGCACTGGAGGGGGTGCAAAGGAGGTTCACTAGGTTGATTCCGGAGTTGAGGGGGTTGACTTATGAGGAGAGACTGAGTAGATTGGGATTATATTCATTGGAATTCAGAAGATTGAGGGGGGATCTTATAGAAACATATAAAGTTATGAAGGGAATAGATAAGATAGAAGTAGAGAGGATGTTTCCACTGGCAGGTGAAGCTGGGACAAGAGGGCATAGCCTCAAGATTAGAGGGAGCAGATTTAGGACTGAATTGAGAAGGAACTTCTTCACCCAGAGGGTTGTTAATCTATGGAATTCCTTGCCCAGTGAAGTAGTTGACGCTACTTCAGTGAACGTTTTTAAAGATAAGGTAGATTTTTTTTGAACAATAAAGGAATTAAGGGATACGGTGAGAACGCGGGTAAGCGGATCTGAGTCCTCGAAAAGATCAGCCATGATCTTATTGAATGGCGGAGCAGGCTCAAAGGGCCGGACGGCCTACTCCTGCTCCTAGCTCTTATGTTCTTATGTTCTTATAGGCGAATTTGCGATTCATGATCTCACTAATACAGAGGATTTACTGTATTCAGAAATCAAAAAAAGGCCTCCAATCTTATAAAAATGATCATCAGACACTGCCATTCATAGTTTCAATAACAGAAGCCTTATTCCACTTCACACCTCATAATGTTTTCCAAATAAACATACAGTCATTGAAAGTAGTGATGTCCATCAGTCAAAGCTAACACTGTACCTCAGCCTGTGTAAACACACCTCTACTGAGCTAATACATTCATAAATACCAGACATCAGCCAAGCATCCATAATGAGGCCATCTAGAGAAACAGATGTTTAGCCATCTGTTTCTAGTTGATTCATTTCCCAACTTGCTATACCCACCTTACCCTGTGCCAGGAATACTCACTAGCGCTGGATATTGGGGTGGGAACTCCAGATTCCCCACCCTGCCATTTCTAAAGGCTTCCGAAACAACCTGACTATGCAGGTTGAACATTGGCTAGCAGGTGCTTCAAAATTTTGGGAGTGCTTGATTGAATGAGCAAAGCAGGTTTTTTTTAAAATTAAATGTCATCTGGCATGGCAAGGTGCACAATGCTTTGAGTTTGATAAAACAGTTTTCTCCACCTGCCAACTCCCATCAACCAACTTGGTAGTAGGGATGTATCGCAAAGGGCCTGTCTTCAACGTTTCAGTAATTCTAACCACAAAACGGCTTAACAGGGCCAGTGTAGAGGAAGGTTTGGGCATAATATTTGTGTTGCCTCTCTTTTTATTAACATATTCAGGTCATTGCAGTTCCAATGCAATATGTTTTCATTTCAAATTACTGAAAATTTTCAGATTCTGTTATTTTTAAATGCTTGGCTCATTAAGTGTGCATGAAAGTCTTTGCAAAATTTGTAAAATTCTGATATATTTAATTTGGCAGAACAGCCAAACCACAAGGCTTTTTGAATCAGATTTTATGGAAGTATTTGTATAAACTCTTTGAATTGTGGTATTTTTTATCCAGTCAGATGACAGTGACATAGTTCTAGAATTCCAATTATTTCAAATTTTCACTTATCAGATGCTGGTAGCACTCAAAACGATAGCCTGCGTTGATAAGTCGAGTCTGGTTCCCATTAAAATATCAGCACTCTTTATGGTTCTTTCTTTCACTCTTTCCTTTACTTTCCTTCACTCCTCTTTCCTTCTTTTTCATTCACATGCTCTCCCATGATTAAGGGACTGCGTTATAAACACAGACTAGTTAAAATTGGGTCATCTTCCCACAGCTGAGGATTTTCAGTGGTGATGGGTAGTGTTTTTCAAGGCAATTTCATTTTGTGCCATTCTGATCATTTTCTTTTATGAAAGAAAGGAGCTCTGCATTTCTAAAAGGAGATTTTGCTCAGGGCTCCCTCAGAACTGCGGAGCCATACTTCCGTCCACCAGTTGTTTGGTAGCTGCCAGAGGAAGGCAAACCATGCCCCTTTCCATAGCAGTCAACTGCTATATTCTGAAATTTAAAGGCCCTGCCAGCCACTTTAACAGCTGCTATCAAACCCTAACTACCATAGGATAACATAGATATTAAGATACTGGGACGGTCGGATGCCAGATGGTTAGAGGAATCAGGGTGCCAGGTAATTAGGATACTAGGTAGGTAGGGTGCAGGATGAGTGGGAAGCCAGCTGGGAAGGTGGTAGGGTTCTAGTGTACAAGGTAGCAAGGTAAGCGATGTAGTATTTAGGGGTAATTCAGGGTGACTGGGAGAAGCCTGGGGACAGACAAGGGCTGGGGGTGGGGGGCAGGTGCAGAGTCGGGTCAATTTGGGTCTGGTCAGGTCCGGCAGGGGAGACGGTGTCAGTGTGAGGGGGTTAGGTCAGGGCAGGTCTGAGGGGGTCAGGTCGGGTCACGACCAGCAGGGCGAAAGTGGTGTCATGTCAGATACAGCTAGGAAAGTGGAGGAGGGTCAGATCTGGTGGCAAAGGAGTCAGGTCCAGACCAGCAATTGGGAGATGGAGGAGTTGGGTCCCTGGGGGGATGTTAGACCATAATACACAGTACCAGAAATTAGGCCATTCAGCTTATCGAGTCTGCTTCGCCATTCAATCATGGCTGATAAGTTTCTCAACCCCATTCTCCCACTTTCTCCCCGTAACCCTTGGTCCCCTTGACAATCAAGAACCTATCTATCTCCATCTTAAATGTACTCAATGACCTGGCCTCCACAGCCTTCTGTGGCATTGAATTCCATAGACTCACCACTCTCTGGCTGAAGACGTTTCTCCTTATTTCCGTTCTAAAAGGTCTTCCCTTGACTCTAAGGCTGTGCCCTCAGGTCCTAGTCTCTCCAATCTATGGAAACATCTTCCCAAAATCCATTCTGTCCAGGCCATTCAGTATTCTGTAAGTAAGGTTAGGTTAGGGTATGGGCTGTAAGGTGAGGTGTAGTTGGAGGCATGAGGTAAGTATGGGGCCTGTTGAATAGTCATTGAAGGGTTAAACTGTGTATTTAATAATCTAACTTTTCCTGAGTAGCTATTTTACATAATTTCAACAGAACCCTCCAAAGTTTACCATTTTACTGTAGATTTTCGGAGGATTCCAGGCGTTGAGGAATTGCCCATTTGAAAATTCAACTTCTCAGGCGTTCCTTCAGAGAGTGCCACAATAGGGATTCAGCAGGGTCTCTATGCATAATTCCTGTCTACTCTGTAATAACAACTGCCTGGTTGATGGAAAATCCTGGTCAATGTGTTTAACATAACAAAGGGAATTAACAATGTGTCCGGGAATGACTTTTCTGTTAATAGGAGAGACCAGAATCATAGAATCCATTCGGCCCATTTAGTCTGCACTGATATTCTGAGGAACATTCCACCACACCCACCCTATGCCCATAACCCCGCATTTCCCATGGCTAATCCACCTAGCTTGCACATCCTTAGACATTAAAGGGCAACTTAGCATGGCCAGTTTACCTAACGTGCATATCTTTCGACTGTGTGAGGAAGCCAGAGCACCTGGAAGAAACCCATGTAGACATGGGGAGAACATGCAAATTGCACACAGATAGTTGCCTAAGGCTGGAATTGAACCTGGGTCTATGGTGCTAACCACTGTGTCACCTTGCCATACAAGTCACCAAAGGGCTGGATTATTCTGATCTTTCCCTAGAAAGTCTTTCCTCAGACTTTTCTCCTCAACACAGTAGGTTTCCTGTGGGAGGCCAAGGCTGATTGAGGCAGACCCTCAGCATCTGCAGTGGTGGTAACAGCATAAAAAGGCTTCAAGACACCGAAGACAGGAACTGCTCATTGTCTGAGATTGTGATTTTTGGCATGTATTTGGAAGGAGAGGAGACCTCTACTTAGTACTGCCATCCACTTCCCAGTTGATGCTATTTCTGCTGCATCCCTGGGCCTACTACATGAATATTCTGCAAAACAACAGGCAGAGTGTTGGATAGCAGGGAAAAAGGCTTTGAAACTGAGCCTTTCCCTCCAACTTGTATTTTGCGTGTAGCAGTACAAGTGAATGAATAACTGGGCTGGATGAGTGAAATTCAAATCTGAAACAATAATACTCCTGACCACTCAGTTTCAGTCCTTTCTTTCAGAGACAGTAAGAACTGCCGATGCTGGAGTCAGAGATAACACAGTGTGAAGTTGGAGGAGCACAGCAGGCCAGGCAGCATCAGAGGAGCAGGAAAGATGTTTCGGGTCGGCACCCTTCTTTTCTGTGTTATCTCAGTCCTTTCTTTTGCTGTCTTAGAAGAAACTCCACATTGAAGAACGTGCATTGACTGGATAATCTATTTCTGTGATGGCTGCAAAGAGATAAATAAAGGCCAGACAATGCCTGAAGAAGAGCAGGGAGTTCACTTAATATACTGCCAACGTTCATGCCTGAACTAGTGCCATCAAAAACAGATCATTGCTCAGCACTTTTATTATTAGTTCTGGGATCCTGCCAATAGAAAAATCCATCTAAGACATTGTTGAGAAATGTGATAAGTTGTTAAAGAATGCAAGTATCAGTTATTTTCCTTAATTTGATTGTCATTCTACCTGATGAGTCTTCAAACATGAAAAATTTATCTGAGACAAACTAAACTTCACGTTTAACTTGGAAACTCTGGGCTTAATTTTCCCAGTCCTTGAATAATGTGAGCAATTGTGAATCAGTTGGGAAAATATGGTGAGAGTGAAAAAGGAGATTCTTGACATCAAGTAAAAAAGGTCCAATCTTCCACCCAAGTCTTGAACAGAGAGAAGAGATCCTCACTAGTGAGCAGCAGGAGGTCTATTTGAATGCATTTACATCTCATTTTTACACATTCTCACCTCATTTCTCTAACGTTTGTTTATTCTCCTATAGAGTGGAGAGAAAGGAGCCAGCAACAAATCCCGACATGAAAATCGGAGAGGGTACATGGTGGCTGCAGCTTGTTACCTGCTCTTCTGGATCTCCTCTTGGCCAGCAATATTCAGCATCATAACGGATGCTCCATGAACATCAGCCACCCTGTATCCCCTGCCACAGAGTGTTGGCACCAGATAACAGCATCCTCACCCCCTCATCCTGGCAAATCTCCAACTCACTGAGGCAGTCCTAGTCCAAGGATCAACACATTGCTCGATTCACAAATATTTCAAGGCAGTTTCTGATGCAGGTTACAATGGGTCACATCACTTTATCTTGTTTGTCCATGATGAGGTCAGTGCTGCAGCCAGGGCAATAATTGTCCTTCCCTGGTACAGGGTGCTAAAGACTGTGCATATGTCGCATCGGGAGCGACATAGCATAAGGCTGTTGACTTCATCAACCAAAAAGGATTACGGTCCATTAATGTGCAAGTCATCTGTGGTCATGGATACCACATCCTAGAAGTCTGCGCCACGTACTCTGGAAGCTGCAATGATGCCTCTGTCCTTGAGAACTCTCATATTCCTGCTTCATTTCAAGTGCCAGATACCTGACAAGGATTGTTGCTGGGATATAGGGCTAACCTCTATAAGTGTGGCTGGTGATTCTGTGACGCAACTCCCTGACCTGAGGTTGAGCAGAATTACAATGCTGCCCGTTCTTCCACCACGATCATGGAGCAGACAATAGGCCTCCTGAAGGTGAGGCTCCGATGTTTAGATTGGTTTGAGGGGGCTTGCAGTACAGTAAAAACAGAATGTGCTGCATAGTCTAAGCATGCTGTACTCTGCAAAACTGGAGTAGCAAAAGAGGAGATGTTATGGAGGCTGAAGGTCAGCAGTCTCCTGAGGAAAAAGGTCAGGACATTAAACAGCGGCACATTACCTTTTGCAGAGTGCTGCAGCATCAAGTGCAACAAGGCAGACAGGACTTAATTGACATCTTAATTGTGAGCTGGGAGCAGTGATCATTCATTGACCGTAAATCAAAAAGCAAGAATCTCCTATTTGTTCCCAGAGATAAGTGCAGCTTTGTTTATATTTTTTTCTTCGCTTTTACTGTTGTTCAGTAAATGATAACATTTTCAACTTTTTAAATGCTGCTTCCCAATATGTGATGCTCTGTGATTGAACAATAAGGCAATACTACATTATCCTGGATGTTTGGAAAAAGAGTAGGATTCCCTTAGACAGGGTTCTAACATTGCAGGCCACATAGCTGCTCTCAAAAACTTCTTTTTCGTTTCCCTCCTACTGTGTGTTTTGGGAAGGGCTGTTCCTGACTTGCAGCAGCTGACCTAGTGCACGGCTGGGCGCTGGTGATGGAAATTCAGCAAGGACCCAGTAGTGCAAGGATTCACACCACTGGTGAGTGCACGATGGTGCAAACACAGTGGCATAAAGGTGTGGTACGTGCATAATGAGGTGAGCAGTGGAGAATTGCATGAGATAACTCACTACGATTATGGAGAGGAACTCTATGAAACTCCCCAAAAATGAAACTGATTTTTTAGTAAAATTCAACTCTCTGTGTCATGAGTAAAAACATGCTGCATATGAACTGCCTTAAGCTACACATGGCTCCTTTTAAGAAGTTCAATAATTTTGAAATCTTGTGAGTTTTTCAGAGTTCCCTCACAACCGTGGTGAAAACAGTGCACCTTTCTTTCGGATTTAGACTGAATATGCTAATAGGGACCTGAATGACATTTCACTACCAACAAAACAACTTGGGGTTTTGGGCCATTCCACATCCTAATTTTTTGTTTAATTTATTCATTGTCCAATAATTTTTTAGTTGATGAAGGAAAACAGTACTCAAATCAAGAAATCATCATGTTGGGAGTTGCAGCATAACCACCAGTGATATATCTTACGCAGTATATACCTCTCCCTCATGCTTTTAATAATGTAAGAATGCTATGTAGCTGTAGCACCTTGAAGTACATTTTTTTTTTCATTTTTCATTCTCCATTCACACTGAACAATTTCTTTCCCGTAAACATGCACTAGGAAATATTCCAGCTGATAAAATTGCTGAAAAGTAATAAAATACTTCAGTACTATCTGATCCTTTTCTCCATTTCTTGTGACAATTTAGCTTTTAAGCTTAAGCAAGCGTACAAATGTCTATTTCCAGATTCTCAGAAATGCTAAGGTCTGAGGTATTTCTGTTGGTATATAAACAATGGTCAGAGGGTGCTTGTGAATGTGTTGACAAGTGTCAAAGTGCTTTGGGTGGGCGCTGATAAAATTGAATACTGTACCCACTACCATATTAACGTCCTTCAGAATGTTAAAGTTTTGAATAGCTTAAAGCTTAGTTCAAGTACAAAATCTTTCATTACTGTATCCCTGCAGTCATGAGAGAGTTATGCACTATGGAGGTGCCAACTTTTGTATGAGACGCATACCCACAGCCACTCCTGATGAATGCTGTGATTTCATGACGATATTTTTAGCAGAGCAAGGTGTTATTCTCTTGTCTTTGTCCTGCAAGACAAACTAAATTATCTGGTTAAAAATGCATTTCTTTGTAGTTTCTGGGACCCAGCTATGAGGAAATTACCTATCGGGTTTTACAGGATAACAACAATAACCCTGTTGACTGTTTAAGTAGTTGTGAAGAACTTGGGGATCTCCCAAGGACATGAAAAGGTGCAACACAAGTGTATTTCATTTCATTGTAAAAAAAAATCATGATTGAATTTGGTGCACCAGTCCTGATGTTTTTGTCCAGAGGCCATCAGCCTGCACATGTAAGTTGTAGCAGGAGATTTTGGCAGAACTCTGTGGTTGCGAAAGAATGAAAGCCTGAGGCAGCAAAGGTTCACTATGGAATCCATAAAGTGTTCTCATAACTTATGGGTCCTCTGGTTACCTCGCAGTTTCACTGGTCAGAGCAGAACTCCAGTTTGCACTGTCACGTTGTCTGTCACAATAGCATCAAAGTAGTGGAACGGGATCAGAACGACAGGAACTCGTGACTTTCCAATTGTGCAAAATGCTGTTTCCAGTATTCAACTTCACCAAATCAGTCAAAATTTACATGAAAATATGTGACAAAAATTCTTCATGCATCTTTTGTGCAACAATTGATTGGGTTAGTATTCTGACAGTACGACTGTGTAGCCTCAGCAATGCTAAGAGGTCGTGTCGACCAGATGTTTTGTAGGCTGTTGTTTGCTCTTCCCTGCTTTAAAATTACATCCAAAACAGGTCCTTCTCTTGTTGGAATTTGTACATGCTGGCTCAAAACATTCTTCACAATTCGTTTTAAGAACACTGTGTCCTCTATATTTTTTTGCATTGATTCTATTCCACTCAACCTTGGGTGTTTAAGATTATTACTGTTATTTCAACAAGTTGTTTTTCCTACTTGCTCAGCAATTTACCTTACTTTTCTTGCCTTTCTCTGACCATATGGGGACTAAAAGTACATTCCAAGCAGCATAATTGACACCATTCTTGAGAATCACATCTAACGTAGTGCTTCCTAAAGTAAGGATCAGGACATCAAGTGGGTTTGTAAAATGAAATTTTGAAGTTACAAGTTCCGAGGCTGTAATGACCAACCCACCCTTACTGTAATAGGTATTTCCTTCCTTTCTCTCCTCCCCACATCCAAAACATTCTCACAATTCTCTTGATCTCAGTGAAGGATTGTGATAATTTTCGAGCCTCAGAATGGAGTCACAGTGGGTAAAACTTTGGGAAACACTGACCCATGGCCTCATTTTATTAATCTCCCAGCGTATAATTTCTCCTCACAACTGTAATTACTTCTCTAACAAATATTACAACCCTACTTTTTTTATTCTGTTCTATCCTAGCTCAAAGCTCTATGACCAATAACTTTAAGCTACCACTGCTACCCTTCTTTAAGCCAATTTCATGAAAAACTTTGACAGCATATTTCCAAATATTTTGAAATATGTATTTCTATTTTGAAATAAGCGGCTTTATTCACAAGACTATCTGTGTGGAAATATAAACCATTTAACACTACCAGAATTTTTTATGAGAGATAGTAGGAACTGCAGATGCTGGAGAATCTGAGATAACAAGGTGTAGAGCTGGATGAACACAGCAGGCCAAGCAGCATCAGAAGAGCAGGAAGGCTGACGTTTCGGGCCTAGACCTTTCTGAAGAAGGATCTAGGCCTGAAACGTC
>NC_063336.1:10856868-10876672 GCF_021869965.1 Rhincodon typus | reverse complement strand
GCTCTACACCTTGTTATCTCAAAATTTTTTATTGTCTTCCAACTTTTATTTTTTGCTGTGCCTTTCACAATCACTAATTCACTAGCTTTTCATTTCCAGTTTTGCTTCTCTTCATTCAGAATCTACGTGCAAGTTCTTATCATCCTTGCAAAGCTAATTAAACCCTACCAATAGCGCTAGCAAATTTCAAGTGCCAATATTGGCCTCCATGCTGGAGTGCACCCATTTGGTTTGTACAGTTCTCATCTCCACCTGAACCAGTCCCAATTTAAAGCCTTAAAAATATAAAGCCCTCCTTCCTGAACCTTCTCTTCAGCTGCTAATTCACCTCTATTGTCCTGCTACATCTGTATGCACCAGGGCATGTCACCTGCATGAATCCTGCTTTCCTCACTCCCTAAAATCTGCCGACAGGGCCTCTTGTCTTTCTACCCGTGTCATTGATAACTGTGTGAGCCATCTAAATATATCTGTGTATTTTTTTGTTTGATCAGGTTTGGAAATTGGTTTATAGCCCTGATCAGAATTTTTAGACGTGTGTTTTTTTTCATGTCTAATTACAAATAAACTTAGACTACTATCAGCACCATAACAAATGATGTGCCTTTGATTACCTAATAATATGTAAAACTCAAAAAGTGCTAATTATACTTTTGTAGGGCAAGGATTATATCTCTATTAAAATGGTCATAACACTTTTTGTTGTACCTCTGTAATGATTTGAAGGCCAAACGTTTTCTTCTAATAGTTTTCTTAAAGGATTTAATAGTACAGCATTTAGAAACTCATAATATGATCAAGCAGAGTCAACATTGTTTCATGAATGGGAAATGGTGCCTGACAAATTTACTAGACTTCTTTGAGGAGATTTCAAGCAGGATAGATAAAGGGAAAGCAGTGGATGGGATATATTTGGATTTGAAGGCATTTGATAAGGTGTGCCACACTGAAATGCTTAATAAGATAAGAGCCCCTGGTTTTGGAGATGGTATATTAGCACGTATAGAGGATTAGCCAGCTAATGAAAGACGGAGAATTGTGATAGGTGGGAATTTTCAGGATGCCAACCTGTAACTAGTGGATTGTCAGAGGAATCAGTGCTGGGGTCACAATTACAGACCCTTCGGCCCAACAAGTCCACACCGACCTTCAGAGAATCCTACCCAGAGCCATCCCCCTATAACCCATCTCATCTGCACATTCCTGAACACTATGGGCAGTTTAGCATGGCCAGTCCACCTAGCCTGCACATTTTTGGACTGTGGGAGGACACCGGAGCACCTGAAGGAAACCCACACAGACACAGGGAAAATATATAAACTCTACACAGACAGTCGTCCGAGGGTGGAATTGAACCCAGGTTCCTGGCACTGTGAGGAAGCACTGCTAACCACTGAGCCACTGTGCCACCCCAATATTAATGACTTGGATGAGGAAAGCAAATGTACCAGTGTGTACCATACTCAAGTTTGCAGATGCCTCAAGAAGATTCTGCAGAAGTATATAGACAGGTTAAGCAAATGGACAAAACTTGGCAGATGGAATATAATGTGGGGAAATTGTCAGGTTATGCACTTTGGCAGGAAGATAAACAGCTGAATATTATTCAAATGGAGAAAGACTTCGGAAAGATACACTGCAAAGGGATTTGGAAGTCCCCATGCACAAATCTCAAAACGCAAAAGTACAAGTTCAGAAGGTAATGGAGAAGACAAATGGAATGTTGGCCTGTATTTCAAAGAGAGTGGAGTATAAAAACATGGAAGTCTTGCTAAGTCTATACAAGGCACTAGCCACATCACAGCTGGAATACCGTGAACCATTTTGATCCTCTTATCTAAGGAAAGACATATTATCATTGGTGGTAGTCCAGAAAAGGTTTACCAGGCTGATCCCGGGTAGTGTAGTGAGGAGAGGTTGAATAGATTGGGTCTTAGGCAATTATTGAAACATTCAAGTTTCTTGGTGGACTTGACAGGGTAAATGCAAAGGGATGTTTTCCCTTATGGGAGAGTCGAGGACCAGAGGGCGTAATCTCAGCATAAGGAGTCACACATTTAAAACCATGATAAGGAGGAATTTCTTCTTTTAAAGGTAGTGAATTTATGGATTAATTTGCTGTAGAGGGTTATAGACACTGTGTAGTGGAGTATATTGAAAGCTGTGATAGACAAATTTTTAATCAGTAAGGGAATCAAGGTGTGTAGAGAAAAGACAGGAAATTGAAGTTAAGGATTATCAGACCAGCTACAATCTCATAGAATGGTGGAACAGACTGGATTGACTAAATTGAACTGCCTCTCTTCCTTTGTGTTATTGTCATCTCTGTTATAAATACTGATGACCATCACAGACTATCAAGGTCACAATGCCAGTATTTGATTTGCATGTGAGGGTGAACTGCAGCCTCTACTCTTTCCGTTATGTGCCCTTTTGAGTGGCTGTGAATATCAGTTTATGATTGAACTTGCCTGATTGCATGTCTGTATGTGATGTTTCCCTCCTGGGCAGTGACAAGATGTGTGTGTCCAGTGGTGATTGGGAGCAGAATATCGGTGACAGAATAGGGTGTATAAACGGTACACCGCTAAAGTACATTAAACTGCGCGGACTGTTTGTGAGAAAGCAATAAGGGTGAGAGAATGGAGTTGTACATGAATGGGAGTGTGAGCCGTGCTGGTAATGTGCCATAGGCGGCCTGACTTTGTCGCTGCAGTGCTGTTACACAGTCCATGAAGTCCAACTGATTGTGTGCCTAGCAAACATTGGCAGTCCTCTTTCAAAGATGTGACGGATGCAGAAGATACCAGTCTTTCAGCGGATAACCAGTGAGTAGTGAGTTGTTCTGGGAATGTTGCTTGGTAAAATAGAGATAGAGTCGAATGTGAGGGAAGCCATGGAGTAGTAGTTAGTGAAATGTGTTTGGTGAGGTGAGAAATCTCGCTGGGTCTCACAGCAAGAATCCCACCAGAAAACTCAATGCAGCTAGTGATGATGAGCTGACTCAGGACTGATGGACTCACTTTAAGCTATATCTTTCTATTTGTTGTTGGAACCATTCAAAATCGCACCAATCGTGGTGACAGTGGAAAAACTTTTCACTGTATTTTACTGTTTTTCACATGGCAATCAATCATTCATTCACTCAACTAGCCAAAAAATACAATATTCAGCTCTACCTCTTCACATGATGGGTATTATAAATGTAGAATTCTCTCCCCAAAAAGCTTTTGTGAGTGGGATTGAATTGATACTTGATAGATCTTTGTTAAGCAAAGTTTTCAAAGGCCATGGAACGAAAGTAGGTAGATTGAGTTAAGCTATAAATCGAGCACAATCTGGTTTAATAGCAGAACAGTCACAAGGAGCTGAACAGCCGACTCCTGTTCATGTACAGTGGTGTTACCCATAAAATGGTGATCAATGTTAGGAAACTCTCAGATTTCTAGGTTAGTCACAAGTTGTTCATTGAGTCAACACAAAATGACTGGTTGATGTCAGTGTGTTTTATAAAATGATGTGCCTATAATAGATGTTGGTAAAAGGCAAACCTGTCCTTAGTGTGATTTGTCTTTCCATTTCCATTCCGTGACTTCCCTCTATGTGAAGCAAATGCTATTTTTGAGAATAACAGTTGCCTGGTGGTTTCTCTGGAGGAGTTTTCTGCTCAGAGATATTTCCTTCATAGCAGCTGTTCAGCTCTGTGGCTTTTGCTGGCTGCTAGCTGGCCTTAAACCTGAATCGCTGATTTCACAAACAAATTATTTTTAAAAATTTCTCTCTTCTTCAGAAACTCAGGCCTGTTCACGATCTAAGTAGTGCATCCCGTAGCTGCCCTCATCTTTCATCACATGTTTTGGTGCCACACCATTGACTTTGGGTTCAAGACAGACTGGTCAAGGAGTAGCCAGTCAAAAAGTGTCTTCAGACCTTGACTTCAAACACTATTTATTCTACAATAACACTAAATACTGTTATACATGGTAATCATAGATATACCAGGCTTTGACCTTACAGTTCTGTGACAGAATCGTAGAAGTATTACAATGCAAACATTGGCCATTTGACCCATTATGCCTGCACTGGTGCTTTGAGCATTTTGACTTAGTGCCAATCTCATTTTCCCTGTAACCCTGCATATTTAAATACGTACTAGTTCAATAATCACCTAATAACCTCTTCAATGCCTCAGTTTAATCTGCCCCTACCACATTTCTACGCAGTACATTCCATACCCTAGTTACTGGCTGTGTGAAAAAGTCACCTCACGTTTGCTTCTTTTGCAAAAACACTTTGAAACTGTCCCCTCCGATTCTTGATCCATTTACAAGTGAGAACAGTTCTTACTGGAACTATTTTCATTAGCTTCTTCTGCACTTTCTCCAATACATTCACATCCTTCCAATAGTGAGGTGCCTAGAAGTAGCTGAGTGGACACCATGGTCAGCATGGTGGGGCCAAAGGGCCTGTTTCCATGCTGTATTACTCTATGACTCTATGACCATAAATGTACACAATATTCCAGCTGAGGTCTGTCTCTATCTTTTCTAGGCTAATCATAACCTCCTTGCTTTTGTGTTTACTGCTCCTATTTATGGAACCTAGAATAATGTATTCTTAACAACTTTCTCTACCTGTCAATCCACCTTTAATGACTTATGTACATATACACCTAGGTCTCCCTACACCTTTACACCCTCTAGAAAAGTTCCTTTTTTTACATTAAATAAGGACAAATATGTCTTTTTGTGTTAATGCCTATGTGCTCTCAAGATTTCCCCTTATTCTCCAGTGTTCTGATTAGCCACATTGTGTTATTAATGCTTAGTGAAGTGCAGGCCCATACTATCACAAGGTTCCTCCAGGGTCCTGAAGCACTTCCATGACAATTTCTTTGATCTTACATTCCCTAATAGTGATTGGTGGGGAAGCAAGCTACTTTGCTAACTGATGTCAGCCCGTTTGAACAAATGAAACTGACCAGAAATTGATCTTGTGACCTTGCAAATTATTATGGGCTGAATTTTGCCAGAAATCACTAAGTGTTAATTTTAGCGAATTTCATGGCGGATCTGGCAATGTGAGCCCTCATTTCTTTTTCATGCTATCTTGTCAAACTCACCTCCAGGTAACTTGCTTGTCGTATTCTCCCACTTGGCACAGGCGGAACTGTTGGCCTCTGCTGGGCCCTCCTGGAATTCCTTACTCTGACGTGAAGCCCAGCCATGCACCCAATCAAGCTTTGGCCGTCTGCATCTGCCCTGCACAGTTCCTGTGTCACAGATGGTCAGACAGAGGGAAGCTGATGCACAAATTTGCCGACAGGAACCTAGAAGCAGGACAGGGGCGCAGTCAATCATTGCGCATCAAGCATTACCCTCAGATATTGGTGCTTGATGTCCAAGGCGGAGGGTCAGAAGAGCAAGCAGCGACGTGGGAGACGTCAGTAATTGTCACCATCTGGTTTCCATTCGGCAAGTAGGCGAATGGAAAATTGCACAATAATGTGGGAAAATGACATTATGTTAATGCGTGAAAAATAGGCCTGTTGCCATCCACTCGCAAGAATCTTCATTCGCTGTTCAACACTTATAGGAGAATGGGATTCTTTGCTTTAGACATTAGAAATCTCCTTCCTGCCAATCTCATGTCATTCTTCCAAGCTTTAGTGGCTGGGAAAATTCAGCCCTGTTTCCCTGCAACAGCAGGCTGAATGTTTCCCACTTCAAAAATTGTTGGCCAATAGGACAATATCTACTCTGTGTGAAAGCTTCAGAGTAAGATCTTCCAAAAAACAGGCTGCCACCACGCTTGACAACTGTATAGGGACGACATGTACTGAGGTGTTAGGTGAGCCAATCAACGTACAAAAAGCCTTCATGGTGGCTGTGGTGTCAGTGTAGGGCTGAGGTAAAAGCTGCAAAGGAAGTGAGGGGCTGGCTAACTAACATACTTGAGAGACTGCTCGTAAAAACAGTGCCTTGGGTGTGCTATTGCTGAGGAAGCCCCTGCCTGTGGATACACATAGGTTTGCCATTTTATGCCTTTAAAATGCACAGTTCATTTTCCTATCATGCTGCTCTGAGCTCCTGCTGTGGAACCACTTAATCTGAGCTGACGAGGTGCTGCAATGGCATGGAGTTTGTGCGGTTCTGGATAGATTGCATCGCTTATTTTAAAATTGGAGTCAAGTGCATTTTTAACTCCCTCAGTTGGTGTCCTGCTGCCGCTGTACAGATTATCATCATTTTACAAATGAATTAGAATTAGAATTGGCTTTACTGCCACGTGCACTTGAACGAGTGCAGTATAAAGTTTATAATATCACCACTTATGGCACCATCTTAGGTACAGGATACCTAGCTACGGATATGTATGTACAGATACTTAAACACTTGTTGCAGAGTTGGAGGAATAATAAATCATCTAGCATTGGAATGCAAAGTTTTTAAAAGTTCTCATTACTCAAGGTCCAGCATAAGAATAAAAGGTTTTCTAAAAAGTACTCAAATTACAGTCTTTTTCACCAAGTCCGTGCCAGCACCGAGCCTCCAGACTACACTGTGCTAAGTCTTCAGACCACGCCGGGCTTCAAAACCTGAGGTAACGCTTCCACTCTGCAGGGGCTTCGCCGCTCGTACACTGGCCTCTGGTCCAGGACTCACTTCCCATGCCAGCCATAGTGTCCAGGGGCGTGTGGACGAGGTGGATTAGCCGTGGTAAATGTGGAGTTACAGGGATAGGGTAGGGGTTGGGTTTGGGGGGATGCACTACTGGGGGTTGGTGCACATTTGATGGGTTGAATGGCCTCTTTCTGCCGTGTAGGGATTCTATGATTCTAACTGTATAACAATCCTCAGATAGTCAAGCCTTTTGTTGGTCAAAGGAAATCTCCAGCCAGAAGGCACCAATCTTATTTCAAAATTCTGGTGTGCTGTGCCACTTGTACAAATTGTCCCTGCTATTATAAAGAATGTGGTAACTAGACACTTAGAAGATAATGGTAATATCTGACAGATTTGATTTATGAAAGGAGAGTCTATACTGTTGAAGCGTGTTGAAGATGATATTTGTTATATATGTAACAGTAGATATGGTGTGTGGGATTTTTAGAAGGCATTTCGTAAGGTTCCACATTCTATGTTTTCTATCAGTCAGCCAATTTTGCATTCATATGTTGCTACTGCCATTCTATTCCATGAATTCTGACATTGCTTCCAAAACTGTTGTGGGACAGGTATCAAATTCCTTTTGCGGATTTTTGATTGGCAAATCTAGAGGGCATTCAGTCAGTGATTTCACAGCCGATAGTGTCCCACTGGGTCTGGACAGGCATTAGTCCTACCGTTTGATCTCAGGAAAACAGGAAAGCAAGGAACCCTTTTACTCTAACCAATGTCAGTATTGAAGGAATAATGTAGTGTAACCAACCGTTTTGAAACTTGGAGATTTTTCCCTGTTTACATTGTTTGTATAGTCCAAGTATTCAGTCCGTATTCAATCACATGATTATCACATGAAAAGTTGGACAAGGAAAGATTATCATAAACAGCTGTACTAAGGAAGCCTTCTGGCAGGCCTTTACTTATCTATACTATCTGTATTTACTAATTAATGAGAACATTCTGTAACAGAGATGCATAACCACTAGATTGTAACCCTCCAGCTGTTAATACTGTTTGCAACTCAAGTAAACAATTGACAGCCTGTTGTAGTAAAAATCCCTATATCTAAATGAAAGTTTGAAAAAAACTAAACAGTTTTTGTTGATGTAGCTTGTTACTGTTTCCTACAGTAACTTATACAGAATTCCAGACTCAGTGATGGATGACGTGAGTGCCCAAAGATTTATACAATGAATTTGCTTCCGAACAATCTCAAAGACCCTTCAAATGCATATACTTACGACTCCACTAAACAAAAGCAATATGAGCCTAACGGCAAAATAAGAAGTTTGCGTTAGAACTTGGTGATAAAAGTTTGATTCACAACACTATCCAATCATACTTAACTGAAAGCTTTTTTTAATTGTCAAGCATTTCAACAGAAGAACAAAGTTGCGACCTGTCAGGATAGTAAGAGATCTCAGATTTGTTTCCTATTTGATTCAGCACAAACTGAGATCTCGGAATTGAAATTGTAACAGTACCCACTTGTACACCTGCCCTTCAAGCGGGGTTAGTGAAAGTCTATTTTTAAAATAATTGGACCAAGCTAAATTGTAAAGGAAAATTCACAAGAGGCTCTTGAGCTCCAAAATCATACAAACCAGAAATAGATTCCACATTTCCCTTCCAGTTTCTCTGTTACATTTCCTATGTTTCACTTATGTTTCAGCTTTTTTTCTGTAATGCTTTCCACATATGGCTGTTCTTCTCATGCTTCTCCCATCAGTGCTGATGAATTCATTGATCTTGCCATGCTTTAAAATATAGCTTATTGTAGCCTAAATGAAAAGCCAAATTCAACAAAGATATTTGTTTAATTGTGGGCCTGTGTTATGTCCTGAGACAAGTGATCAGAAACTTGTTAAGAATGCGGGGAATTTTTACATAAATGACTAGCTAAATGTGTTTAATGCAAAACTAAGCATTTTTTCATACATGATAATATTAAACAGTGGAGTAATTTTCCATCCATTCATTCCAAACAAGGAACCTCACCCAGTGTTATGATCCTAGCTGAAGGGAAGGACTGGACAAGTCAGATCCCAGAGTGAAAACTGGCTTGATAGATAATGAGAGATAGTAGGAACTGCAGATGCTGGAAAATCTGAGATAACAAGGTGTAGAGCTGGATGAACACAGCAGGCCAAGCAGCATCATAGGAGCGGGAAGGCTGACGTTTCTGATGAAGGGTCTAGGCCCGAAACATCAGCCTTCCTGCTCCTAAGATGCTGCTTGGCCTGCTGTATTCATCCAGCTCTACACCTTGATAGATAATGTGTCTTTTTATTTTAGTTAACATAGTGGTCAGTCACTGAAACACAGTCACACAAGGCTGCAGAGTGTCTTTGACAACAGAACAGACGTTTTTACACAGATTCAAATTCTGAGAAAGTATATCCCATCTCTTCACTCCTTTGTGCTCTGATTAACTGACTTCTGGTAGTTTTTGTGCAATGGAAGTGGAAACAATTTCATGAATCTTTTTCAAATCTGCCATTGTGATCTCTTCCACAACTCTGTGAGCCTAAACTTTCTCAGTTCTAGTAACCTGCAGATTTCTAATCAAACTCTCTGGGTTTGGAGGTGTCACAAATTAACCCTTTCTTCTGAGGACACTTTTGTTTTCCTGGAACTGCTCTGATCTCCTATAAGGAAAGAAAACTAAACTTGCTTTTGATCCTGTAAAAACCAAAAGAATTGCAGATGCTGTAAATCAGAGACAAAAATAGAAATTTCTGGAAAAGCTCAGCAGGTCTGGCAGCATAATGAGAGAAATCAGAGTTAACGTTTCAGGTCAAGTAACCCTTCCTCAGAGTTCTGACCCAAAACGTTAACTTTGATTTCTCTCCACAGTTGCTGTCAGACCTGCTGAGCTTATCCAACAATTTTTGTTTCTGTCTTTTGCTTTTGACCCGGTCGGATCTCCTCTGAACTGCTGTGAAAACTGTCAATCTGTGGGCGTTCTAAATTACATTCATTCCCTGATTATTCTGAACTGAAAACGAACTAATATCTTTCAATGTTTACCCGCCTGTCGGAAACGATCACATTATAACCAGTTTTTCATTAACACTACAGAAGACTGCAGCCACATGCTTTCTGAGCAATGCTGGATTTGGCCACTGTTTTGGAAAGACTGTCTGATCTTGTTTATTTTGAAAAGAAAACCTTTTACAAAAGTAACTAACACTCATATTGCCCCTGTATAAAAATCCACTCTCCAAAAATTATATTTATATGTAGTTACTCCTCATCAGACTATTCAGAACATATTTTTGAAAATTAGGTTAATGTGAAACAGCTCTGAATTATCTACATCAATGACAAATTTAGCATACAAGTAGCTAATCAGATACCTCCAAAATTGGTAATGGAAATTGTCATGGATGCTTAGCGAAGCCCAGTTCAATAGAATGCAGTCCATCAGTTTTGTGCTACAAAAACAAGGTTGCTGGAAAAGCTCAGCAGGTCTGGCAGCAGTTTTGTGTTGTTTGCTCAGATGAATCTTTGTTCCATACAGCTGTATGCATTAGGAAGAGGCTAAAATTACAACTTGCAAGGACAACTTAAATGTAATCTTGCCTTTCAGATCATGAGACCATAAGGTATAGAAGCAGAATTATACTGTTCAGCCCATCAAGTCTGCTGCACCAGTCATTCATGGCTCATATGTTTCTCCAGCCGTCTCCCCATAACTCTTGATCACTTTATCAATCAAGAGCCTATCTATCTCTGTTTTAAACAAACTCAATGGCTTGGTCTCCACAGCCTTCTGCAGCAATGAGTTCCACAGATTAACCACGCTCTGGCTGAAAAAAATTCTTCCTCATTTCAGTTGTAAAGGTTTGTCCCTTTACTCTGAGGCTGTGCCTTTTAATTCAGTCAGACTCCCCCATCACGCTTCTAAACTGTCTCGGTAGAGAACCAGAGTCCTCAACTGCTCCTCATACGACAAGCCCTTCATGCTCGGGATTATTCTTGTAAACTTCCTCTGGACCTCTAAGGCCAAACATCCTTCCTTAGAAACGGGACACAAAATGACTCACAATATTCCAAATTCGGTCTGACCAGAGCCTTATGCAGCCTCAGCAGTACATCTCTACATTCTGGCCCTCTTGAAATGAAAGCTAATATTGCATTTGCCATTTTAAAGTGGAATTGCACTGTGGCTAAAGCAGAAAGTTTTGCAAAATGTGAGTCTGACTAGGGAAACAGTGAAGAAAGATGTAATCTAGGGATCATGGGCTGCAGGATTGTTGGATACTACAGTGCAGTCCTGGGTGGAGAAGGTGGAAAGTAGAAATTATATTTTGTATCTGGAGGGAGCACTTACAGAAAATATCCTGCTTTGCCTGGCAGCTTATCTTGTTCTGCATGATATTTGTCCATTCTCCAAGCCACGCTGTGATCCAAGGGAATGCCTAAACACATCCATGTTTGGGAGCAATGGCTTCTGCAGTAGCCTTGGAATTAGCAAAATGTGAAAATCCTGGAACTCCCTCCTTAACAGCACTGTGGTTGTGCTAATCTAACAGGGACTGCAGCAGTTCAAGAGGAGTCATACCAGCAGCTTCTAAAGGGCAGTTTGGAATTGGCAATAAATGCTGATCTTCCAGTGGTGCTCACATCCGCTCAATAATTATTTTTCAAAATACTACACCATTTCCTGTTGACATTTACAACTTGAAATATTTACACAAAGCACCAGGCACTTATAAAATCGTGGCAACAACCAAAAGTAAAAGACAACAACTAATCTAAGTAATTGATGGTCACTTTAATTAGCTCCCGCATGCTGCTGAATACATGTTCAGTTTTTTATGAGGCTACAGAGAGAGATAGCTGGAGCTTCATAATGACAGCACAGCTGTCTTATTGGCATTAAAGTGTCACAATGAGCCTGTTATAAGACCATATGATATAGGAGCAAAAGTAGGCCATTCGGCCATTGAATCCACTCCACCATTCAGTGAGGACATAGCTGATCTGATAATCCTCAACTCCACTTGCCTGCCTTGTCTCCATAACCCTTAACTCCTTTACTGTTTCAAAATGTCTGTCTTAACCTTGAAAAATCTTAATGACTCAACCTCAACAACTTGCTGCTGTAAAGAATTCCATAGATTTACCAACCTCTGAGAAGAAATTCCTCCTCATCTTTGTCTTAAATGGGTGACCCTTTACTCTGAGGTTGTGCCCTCTCATCCTAGACTCTCCCACAAGGAAACAACCTCTGCACATCGACTCTGTTAAGCTTCCTAAGACCTTACATGATTCAATGAGGTCTCCTCTCATTCTTCTACATTCTGAGTACAGGCGCAACTTCCTCAACCTCTCTTCATAAGACTGTCCCTCCAAACCTGGGATTAACCTAGTGAACCTTCGCTGAACTGCCTCTAATGCCAGTATATCTTCCCTTAAATAAGGAGACCAAAATGGTTCATGGCATTCCAGCCATTGCTTGATCAATGCCTTATATAATTTTAACAAGACCTCCATATCTTTATACTCCATTCCCTCTGAAATAAAGGCCAACATTCCATTTACCTTCACTGTAACCTGTTGAATTTTTGTACTAGCTTTTTGTGATTTGCACATGCATGAGCACTGCCTCCCCCCAATCATTATGCTACAGATTTCGGTGGTCTTTCTCAATTTAAATAATATCCAACTCCTCTACTCTTCCTGCCACATTATATTCTGGCTGTCAGTTTTTCCTCACTCACCCAACTTGTCTATATTCCTCTGTAGATTCTTTGTGTAATCTTCACTTCTTGCCTTCTCACTTATGTTTGTGTCATCCACAAACTTGGTGATAATACATTCACTACCCTCAAATAAGTGGCACCCCATCAGTCTCAGGTTGCCATATTTAGAAAGCCACTTTGCCCCAACTATCTGCCTTCTATTAGTTAACCTATTCTCTATTAATGCTTGGATTTTTACCTTGTTAAGTAGCCTTATGTGCATTGCCTTATCAAATGCCTTTTGGAAATCTGTATTACATATCATCCAATGATTTTCCTATAACTATCCTGCTTCTTTCTTCCTCAAAGAATTCTAATTAATTTGTCAGGCATGATATCCCTTTCATGAAACTGTGCTGACTTCACTTGATTATAGTTTGCATTTTTAAATACTCTGTAAAGTTCCTGTAGCCATTCACTATACAGATGCTGGAGTGATTCCCACCAAAATTGCACAAAGGAAGCTATTTTGTTACTTAGAGTCCCCAGACACATTGGTGCTAACAAGCTCAGTTCTCCAGCATAAGCATCATGACTCTCCATATTATCTATACTTCATAAACTGGTCAACAGTGGAAAGACATGGCTAACAAATTTCAGTATAGAGAAGTGTGAAGTAAAACATTTTCAAATGAAAATTGAGCTGAGGCAATGTTAATTAACTTGTAACATTTTTAACCGAAAGAACTGCGGATGCTGTAAATCAGGAACAAAAACGAAGTTGCTGGAGAAGCTTCCAGCTCTGAGGAAGGGTCACTGGACCCGAAATGTTAACTCTGTTTTTCCCTTTCACAGATGCTGCCAGACCTGCTGAGCTATTCCAGCAACTTTATTTTTGTAACATTTTTAAACTGGCTCTATACATGCAGGTCTGCTAAACATTTGTAAGTCACTGGTTAGCTTAGAGTATAGTATTGATTTCTCTGCTTTTAATTCCTTCTTCAAAAATGAGTGAGACATTATCAGAATGTCGATGCCGTTGTACCTCAGATAGGAGAGCAAAATTATCAAACATAGAAAGGATGAAATTGAGGATATACTGAATTGATGCCTTCTGATGAATTGTACAGAAGTCTGGACTTACTTTCTGTTGGCTGCTAAACAACTAAGATTCATATCTAGCACCTGCAATATAAAATGCAGCAGTCAGAGAATGTTAGAATCACAAACTATCTGGTCACAGAGTTTGCCTTCTCTTATGATTTAGGCATTGATTTATCTCATTTTGAAAACAATTTAACAAATCTACTCTCATGCCTCTTCAAAGGTATTCTATTAAAAGAAGAGTCAATCACTTCATAATTAATAACTGTCTCATTCTCTTGCAGATCAACTGAAAGGTCATCTAGAACAGAGGAGAATGCAAAGGGCAGCTAGTAGTAAGTATACAAATGACTCTGGAATCAATATTTGGCATCAGTTAGTTGTTTAAAAAGTGAAGTGAAGAAATAAAAGGTAACAGAAGGAATAGTGGCCATATTTAAGTTTAAGATTTCAACGACAGAGTTGAGTAGTGCTGACATGCTGTAGAATTATAGAGATGTACAGCACGAAGCAGACCTTTCTATCCAACCCGTCCATGCTGACCAGGTATCCTAAATTAATCTAGTCCCATTTGCCAACATTTGGCCCGTATCCCTCTAAGCCCTTCCTATCCATATATCCAACCAGATGCCTTTTAAATGTTGTAATTGTACCAGCCTCCACTACCTCTTCTGGTATCTCATTCCATACACGCACCACTCTCTGTGTGAAATGGTTGCCCTTACGTCCCTTTTAAATCTTTCCCCTCTCAATTTAAACCTATGCCCTCTAGTTTTGGACCCTTCTACCCTGATGTAAGGACCCTATGTACGCCCCTCATGATTTTATAAACTTCTATAAGGTCACCCCACAGCCTCCAACGCTCCAGGGAAAATAGCCCCAGCCTATTCAGCCTCTCCCTATAGCTCAAACCTTCCAACCATGGTAACATTCTTATAAATCTTTTCTGAACCCTTTCAAGTTACACAACGTCTTTTCTATAGCAAGGAGACCAGAATTGAACGCGGTATTCCAAAAATGGCCTAACTAATGTCCTGTGCAGCTGCAACATGACCTCCCAGCTCCTATACTCAATGCACTGACCAATAAAGGCAAGTGTACCAAACATCATCTTCACTATCCTATCTACCTATGAACCTGCACTCCAAGCCGAACAGGGATATTCATTGAGCCTCCTCCTCCCAGATGTTGTTTCATTGTCCATCATCGTTCACAGCTAATGTAGCAGGAATGCAAACCTTTGACCTGATCTGTTGGTTATGGCATTGCTGAGCACTGTCTTTTAATTTTTAGCATGTACTTAGTCCTGTGTTTTTCAGCTTTTGATGACTTGCAGATTTCAAAATGAACACCTCTGGTTCGAATGTTTAAACTAAACTTTATATTGAGGTAAATGAGCTTTCCCTGAACTGTCCTGTACTCTTTTCTAGAAGAGAATCTATACTTGCTTCTGAGCCTGGTCAGGTATCCTTCGAACTGCTTTGAACTTTTAACGTCTGAGTTTCCTAAGCTAAAATGATGTACAATATAATGACCACAAGTAAGGTAGCATCGCAATTTGCTGTGGAACTGGAGACCTTAATCTGACACTCACTTGGATTTTTGTCCACAAGCTGGGTGCGCAAGAGTTTGGAAATTCCCAGCTCTGCACTCAACATTTAAAAATGCTGCTCGAACATTGAATTTTAATCCATGGTAGGAATGGAGGTGCAGGTTATATTAGAAATCAAGGCAGAAGGCTGGGGGAAGATGCTAAGTAGAAGGCGGCATATGGAGGAGATCTGAACGGAAGGCTGTGTCAGGGCTGCAGCACCTTTTCAATTTTTCTATTAAAAACGAAAACATGCCTCCAGCTCTCACCATTCACACCCTGTCATTTATGCAATCATCTGTATGACCCATCCATGTTAGTACATGCCAATGCAATCCCTGAACCCACATAAATAACCACTCGTACCTTTCTTGCTAATGTATACTCCTTTACCAATCCATAACCCTTCATGCATTGCATACCAACCAAAGCCCCTTCGCCTATACCCATGCCCTCTATATCTCCTTTACCATCTGCCCATCCACCATGAACTTTTTAAATCCCTACTTCAAATTAGTCCCAATTAATGCCAACACCTAGCCACCACCCTCTGCCCTTACACTACCATGCCAACTCAACTAGTGTCACCATGTCAGAAATCACACGACACCAGGTTACAGTCCAACAGGTTTATTTGAAATCTCAAGCTTTCGGAGCACTGCTCCTATTGGACTATAACCTGGTGTCATGTGACTTCTGACCTTGTCCACCCCAGTCCAACACCTGCACCTCCACACAGTGAACAGAGCTGAGGACAATTGCTCAGAATAAATAAAATCAAGTTATGTAAAATAAAGTTCTAAGCATGTGTTACAGACCATTGCATTGAAAATAAATCTTGCATTCATAAAAACATATTGCTACATTTACATTCCTTCAACAACATAAAATCTTACAACAACAAACAATTCAGTCAAGCATAATCCCTTATGGTGAGCATTGGAATTCATAGCCCCATTTCAAAGCGTCTATAGCTACCAACAGCTGTCAATCAAACTGTGAAATGGCAGAGACCTTACAGTGATAATATATGATTGTGAAATCATACATGCAGTACTAATCCAATAATGGAAACCCTCAGCTCTCTGTTAACATACAGAAGAAGACCGTTACTGGACTCAAAACATTAACTCTGCTTCTCTCCCCATAGATGCCAGCAGACTTGCTGAGTTTCTCCAGTACTTTCTGCTTTTGTTTCATATTTCTAGCATCCACAGTATTTTGTTTTAATTTGAGTAAGAAATAGCATTTTTTTTAACACTCCGCCACATCTTTCAAAGATTTAAAGGGCAGGACTTCTAATACCTTGATAACCTGAAAAACCTATTGGCAAGTCCTTTTGCCACATTTGACACATCTATTGACAATCATTTTGACAGTTCTTACAGTTTACTTTGTCAGATCTGCGGACTGTTCCAGTGAGCTTGACATTTAATGAGTTATTTCACTTTTTGTCCACATTCATGTCTACTTTTAACAATCCATTGGAAATCTGAAGCCATATTTGGATGCAGGGCTTGCAATTTCCAGGCTTATCTGCTATTTCCACCGTAATATTAAGGCACTTTCCAGTGCAATACTAGCCTACTTAGAACTTCTTTTTGCTGTTTTCGATGAATTCACATTAACATATTGAAACATGGCCACTGTTGGTAAAATGTTAAAGTCAAATATTAAAAGTTAAAACTGGCAACAGGCAAGTTCTCTATATAATTATGGACCTCTACCTTTCAGAGAAATCTATGACCTTCTCTGTAGGATAAAAGGGCTTGAACAAAAAAAGGGCAGCATGGTGGTTCAGTGGTTAGCGCTGCTACCTCACAGTGCCAGTGTCCTGGGTTTGAATCCAGCCTCAGGTGTCTGTCTGTCTGGAGATTGCACATTCTGCATGGGTTTGCTCTGGGCGCTTTAGTTCCATCCCACAGTCCCAAGATGTGTAGGTTAGGTGGATTAGCCATGGGCAATGCAAGGTTATAGGGTCGAAGGGTAGGCCTAAGTGGATGCTCTTTGGAGGGCCTGTGTGGATTCAATGGATCGAATAGCCTGCTTCCACACTGTAGGGATTCTATGAAAATCTGGGAATTAGAAGAGGCCTTCACTTAGATATTTCACTGCCAATAAAGAGCTTGAATGAGGCACAAAATATGCACAAGCAAAAATGTACTCAGCCTGAAGATTACCAGCAGACATAAAACATGGGGAGAGGAGAAATTCATTTATGTTGCATCAATTTTTGACAGCACAGTAAAGACATCAATTTCTCAGTGGCAGATAGGGCCACAGGCTACTTGTTACCTGTGCAGCATTCACATCAATGTTATCAAAGAAAGTAATCCATATAATGGATGGTTGTGAATAGATGTGAAGCTAGAAAAGCACAGCCAGCGAGAAGTAGGAAAGTCAACGTTTCAGGCCAAAACCCTTCATCAGGACTGGGGAGACGGGAGGGGAGCCCAGAAGTAAATAGAGGCAGGGAGTGGGGCTGATGGGTGGGATGGTGATAGGTGGATGCAGGTAGGGGGTATTGTGATTGGTCAATGGAAGGGTGGAGCAGATAGGTGAGTAGGAAGATGGACAGGCTAGATCAGGTCAGGAGGGGGAGGGCTGGACATGGGATAAGGCTGGCAGTGGAGGGATTTTGAGGCTGGTGAAGTCAATATTGAGGCCATTGGGCTGTAAGCTCCCAAGGTGAAATATCAGGTGTTGTTCCTCTAGATTACTTTTGGCCTCATTCTGACAGTGGAGGAGGCCAAGGATGGACATGTCATCAGGGGAGTGGGAGGGGGAGTTAAAGTGGGATGGCAACCGGAAAGTCCGGCCAGTTGTTGCATGAAGAGCTCAGATGCTCTGCGAACTGGTCACCGAGTCTGCGTTTGGTCTCCCCGATATAGAGGAGATGACATCAGGAGCAACGGATGCAATAGATCAGGTTGGATGACGTGCAGGTGAAATTCTGCCAGGTATGGAAGGATTATTTGGGGCCTTGGATAGAGGTGAGAGGGGAGGTATAGGGGCAGGTGTTGCACCTCTTGAGGTTGCCGGGAAAAGTATCGGGTATAGTGGAGAAGTTCGTGAGGAGTGTAGAGCTGATGAGGGAGTTGCATAATGAATGGTCCATGCAGAAAGCAGACAGAGGTGGGGAAGGAAATATCTTTTTTTGTTGGTGAGGTCTGATTGTAGGTGGCAGAAATGTCACAGGATGATGCATTGGATTTGGAGGTTTGTGGGATGGTACGTGAAGAATAAGCGGCCTCTATCCTTATTGGTGTTGGAGGGAGGGGTTTTGAGAGCCTAAGTGCAGGAAATGGAGGAGATGCAGTTGAGGGCATATTTAATTACAGAGAAGGGGAAATTATGGTTCCTAAATTAGAAGGCTATCTGGGATGTCCTGGAGTAAAACGTCTCATTGTGGGAGCAGATGTGATGGAGGCAGAGGAATTGAGAGTATGGATACAGCATTTTTGCAGGAGGGTGCGTGAGAAGAGGTGTAGTCGAGGTAGTTGTGGGAGTCAGTAAATTTGAAATGGATTTCAGTGGTGTGTTGGTCTCCAGAGATGGAGACGGAGAGGTCCAGGAAGGGGAGGGAGATGTCAAAAATGGTCCAGGTGAATTTGAGGGCAGGGTGGAAGGTGTTGGTAAAGTTGATGAAGTCTTTGCGGGAGCATGAAGCAGAACCAATGCAGACATCAACATAGCAGAGAAAGAGGTGAGGGATGGTGTTGGTGTTGTTGTTGATCCACAACCTACATCCACCTATCACCATCCCACCTACCCTTCCCCCAGTCCTACCCCCTCACCTCTATTTACTTCTGCCCTCCATTCCCCTCCCCTGTCCAGATGAAGGGTTTCAGCCTGAAACGTTGACTTTCCTGCTCCTCGCATGCTGTCTGACCTGCTGTTCTTTTCCGGCTTCACCTCTATTGGCTCTGGCTTCCAGCATCTGCAATCATTACTGTCTCCAAGTTAATGGTTGGTTGTTCTACCTCCCCCAGTGCATCGAATTAAGTCTGTGTGGGACCAGTAGAAATGGCGCTACAATAACAAATGTCCTCTCATGGATGCTTTCCGTTTTGCAAATTTGCCAAATTCCCCTGTCTCTGTATAATTAAAAACAAGTCAGCTTTCCAAACTGCTACAGCTTTTTAAAAATGTTTTTGTTGATAGTTTGCCTTTATGAGTTTGTCCGTCATTTGTTTTGTTGCTTTAGCTTGCGAAACAGACAAGCATTGCAGCCATACCTTTCACCCAACTGCTCCGTGGCTGAATTCCAGTCATCACTCAGCTTTCTGAAAGCGATGTTTCTCATTCAGTTGGAATTGGATCATCAACAGCGATTAGAATCAGTCCTTAATGCCTGAATTCTGTGAATATTCTGGTATGAGGTCCATTTACAGTACGCCTGTTACGAGTTTCAGCATATGCATGGTTTAAAGACCTTGTAAATGCAGCATAAAGCACGAAGGAATTTGGGTAAACCAAACGTCTGTCACTTTCATCAAGAATAGCTCCCAATCAGTTTAATTGACAGTTTAAATGATAAAACTTTTCATACACAGGGCGATCAGGTTAGCACGTGTATGAAATTTTTGGCATCTGTCAAAAAATTACTTGGTATCACTGGCCCTGATCCAACCTTAACCCAAGATAAAGTTGTAAAGAATGGTTTATTTGAAAGAGGTAACATTGCAGAACCAGGACCTGGCTCCCATATGCTCCATATGACATGCATCTTCAGCAATTAAGCACAGATCTGA
>NC_063336.1:10805763-10856858 GCF_021869965.1 Rhincodon typus | reverse complement strand
GCAATTAAGCACAGATCTGAACAAGCATGACAATTTGATAATCAATAATTGTGAGAAGTTTATCTCCATTCTTTACAAGACCAGTAATTTCATGAGGTTCTCTGTGGATACAGGAAAATAAGTAAAATTTATTAACAACTGAGCTAACTTTGACGTACCATTTTCAGAGCCTGTGCAATGGCATATATTCACATTAGGGAACGTTTCAATTTTCTTCCAAAGTTGACTTACCATCATGGCGCAGACAAGTTGGACTGAAGGGTCTGTTTCCATGTTGCATGACTCTGTGACTCCACCTGTGTCCAACTGTTCCTTCCATTGTAGCACAATGAGACTCTGTATCTATAATGCTAGTACTATTTGTCTCTGAGAGGAGCTCTTTTCTGGTTTTTCTTTCAGTAAAGATTGAACAATCAGGGTATTGTGCAGCAGAATAGCTGAGAACTAGTTTGCCTCATCTGTAGGATGCTGTAGCTTGGCACGATGGCTCACTGGTTAGCTCTGCTGCCTCACAGTGCCAGAGACCCATGTTCGATTCCACACTCAGGCGACAATCTGTGTGGAGTTTGCACATTCTCCCCTGTATCTGTGTGGGTTTCCTCTGGGTGGTCTAGTTTCCTCTTACAGTCCAAAGATGTGTAGGCTAGGTTGGTTAGCCATGGGAAATGCAGGTTACAATGATAGGTTGGGGGATAGGTCTGGGTGGGATGCCCTTCAGAGGGTTGGTGTGACTTGATGGGCCAAATGGCCTGCTTCCACACTGTAGGGATTTTTTTATTGTCCAGCCTAGAGTAGAGAGAGTAAGAGTAAATGAGAGTTGTTCAGAACGGTGGTAGCCCTCAGATTTAATTCTTGGGCCATTCCCGATCAATATCCCCATCACTGATTGGTAATGGACTTCAAAGGAGCTGTGTCAAAATTTGTAGATTATATCAAAATAGGACGTATGGATACTGCTTCAGAACAACAAAGGAAAGTATAAAGAGATATTGATGAAACGGGATAATGGGATAGAATTCAAAATCATTTAATGTGATGTAAAAATAATGATTAAATATATACTGAATGTAAATAGGTTCATGCTCTAACACAACAGAGGAACTTGTGAAGCAGGTTAATAGAATATTAAATGAAGTAATTCAGGTTTATTGAGCATTTAAAAGGAAGACTAATCAAACTCAATATTTTAATTCAGGAAATATAGAGTGAACTTTACACAGAAACAGTGACCCTGTCCCATAGAGACATCCCATTACTGTTCTATCAGCTCTGCATGTTTAAAGCCTACCCTCCTAATGTCAAACCTCACACATCTCTTGCTGGGGCCTGTCAGACCACTGGCTCCCACAACAGTTGTTATGTGTGTAAAAGTCAGTAACATGAGCTCTGCTATGTGGCCCAGAAGAACTGAGTTGATTTTATGGCCACGGGACTATTCATCTACTCAGGGCGAGATCTATGCCCATTTCTGGGAGAAAATCTCATCTTCAAGAACCACCTGCCATTCAGTTGGGAACATAGAAAATAGGAGTAGGAGTAGGTTTTGGGCCCTTTGACCCTGCTGCACCATTCAATATGATCATGGCCAATCATCCAATTTGGTACCCTTTTCCTGCTTTCTCCCCAAACTCTTTGATCCTTTTAGCCCTAACAACTATGTCTAACTCCTTGAAAACATTCAGTGCCTTGGCCTGAACCACTTTCAGTGGCAGAGAATTGGACAAACTGACCGCTGTCTGGGTGAAGAAATTTCTCCTCATCTCAGCCCAAAATGACTTACCTCATATCCTTAAACTGTGACCCCTGGTTCTGGACTTCATTGGCAACATTCTGCCCACATTTAGCCTGTCCAGTCCTTTTAGAATTTTATAGGCTTCTATGAGATCTCCCTTTCATGCTTCTAAACACTAGTGAATATAGTCCTAACTGATCTTGTCTGTCTTCATAAGTCAGTACTACGTTCGTCAGATAAGAGGTCCAAAGCTGCATGCAATATTCCAGGTGTGGTCTCACAAAGGTTTTATGTACAATTGGGGCAAACCATCCCTGCACTTGTACGTGAATCCTCTCGCTATGAAGGGCAATATATTATTTGCCTTCTTCACTACCTGCTACATCTGCATACTGCTTTCAGTGACTGGTGTACAAGGACACCCAGGTCTCGTTGCATCTCCCTCTTTCCCTAATTTCTGTAGTATCTAGTGCCTCTCTATTCTCTGTTGCTGACTGTGGTAGCAACTGCTAGGGCTGCATACATCCCCAGTGTCTCTGGAGCCGTATAAAAAGGTGAGTGAGAATGTTTCACTGAACCCAGGCTGGCAGGCCCTGACAACAAGTGTGTTGGGAGACAGGACTCAGAAACCTGGGTCATATAGAAGTATAGAGTATCGGGCGTGGAGGATTGTGCGTGTGTGTGTCCATGTGCAACTGTAATGAAGAGTCAAAAAGAACACTAATTAAGTCTCAGTTATAATAGTTTGTAGCTATACGGTCTGCACTATATGAAGGGTGTTGAAACTGTAGGAGGAATGCAACGCAGATTAACTGTATTTTGCTGGATATAAAGAAATGCAAATATGAAAGAACCTTCAAATATTGATCCTTTTCTTGCTGGAACATTGATAAATCAGAGGGTGCTAAAATTATGAATAGTTGGGACAGGGTAAATGGAAGTAGACTGTTTCCATTTAGTTCAGGGATCAAAAGCAAAATGCCCTGGATACAAGATTAAATATAGATGGCGTGGATAACCCTCTCCACCACACAGAGTTGAGAGGCTGTGAAATTCACTTCCAGGCTTAGTGGTTGAGGCAGAAACTGTTTAAGTATTAGATTGGATAGTGGTTGGAAAAAAAAAGTTTACGGGTACAGAAATGTGGATAAATGTGGAGAACTGTTAACTTGTGTGCCAACATGGAGTGGGTGAACCAAAAGACTTGCTTCCACGTGTATTTCCAAAAGTACCACACACAGCCCGCCTCAGCCAGCCTGCTACTTTCATGGTCTGCTGCCTGCCTGTCTGGGATTAAAGTTTGATGACAAGTCTATCGTAGCCAAGAATATCGTAAGTGCCTGCCCCTTATCACTCCTGTTTTAATCGTAGAGAAGTTTCAAAACTGATTGGGAGTCTCATAATTTTAGACAGACTTCTCAATATTTGGCTCTGATCTCTCATCACAGTGAGCACATCTAACTTAAAGGTAAATATTTGAATTCAGCTATTCCTTTCCACTTCACTGTTAGCCTGATTTACTGCATTCAGCTTTTCGCAGACCATTATGAAAACTGTTTCGCCAGACTTGAAGTAATTTTCAGACTCAGTGTAGGAAAGAGTGTGTTGCTGTATAAGATTAACAATTTCAACTCTCTTTTTGACAGAGTGAGTGAGAAAGAGAGGGAGACTGTTATTGCTTGTCATTCCTGCCAAGATTGCATTCCTGAGGCCCAGGTTTTACTTCCCAGATTTTCTGCTATCTTCTGAGCTGATTTGAACTTGGCAGGATTTGAATCTGTAAAGTTTTCTTTTAAAAGAAGGGGGAATTTATACAAAACTTTCCTGCAAAACTCATCAAGCTAAAGGGTTGTCTGGAGAGCAGTGAAGTGAAGCAGAGCGTGTAACCAGATATTGTAGTTGCCCTCAGCTCCATTGCCATTCAATAAGTCCCAATAACCCCAAGTTCAAAGCAAATTCAGCATCATTTTCAAACTGACTGTTTTAAAGTGGTAAAACCCCACCATTTATTGACAAGAATGGAAAACTTCACCTTAAACAAATCAAAATTTAACTTTAGTTGAACTGGACAAGAAATGATTTGGGTTAAAAAGATAGATAAATTGCAATTGTAGGAAAAAAAATGGAAATGTTAAAATTAAGTGGGAAGTCTGTTAGAAGCAAACAATAGGTACAATAGCATCTTAGAAAAGAAAGTATATTATAACATTCTAGGAGAAATTTCCAGTAAGAATCGGAAATCAAAGCAATTTCCAAACTTGCAATAACCATGGTGGTACAATTTTCTTCTGTTCATATTGTTGCTAATCAAATTGGCATGAGAAAAAACAAGTTTCTTCACTTTATTCTTATAATAACTCATTTACCCTATACTGGATGAGCATTACGTTTGATCTCTGCCACAACAGCACTCTCCAGTCTCTGACTCGATCCTTTCCTTGTCATCTGTCCAAGCTGAACCAATTGTTCACAATCTTGGTGTAGCCCAGAGACGATATCTGCTCTATTTCTAATACTACTCACTAATACTACTCACTATAGCCTCCATAAGATCACCTAACTCCAGACCTATCTCAATATATCTATTCTTGTTTTTATCATTTCCAGACTTGGCTATTTATATATTATCCTAGCTCTCTTCTCATCTTTCACATGAACTAAAGTTCACCCAAAACTCTGCTGTCCGTGCCCATTGCCTAAATGCCTATTTCATGCCAAGTCTCATCACCGTGCTGCTGACTCAGTTCGGGTGCCAATTTAGCAATGCCCCAATATTAAAATTAGCATACTTTGTTTTAAATCCATAGCCTCAAACCTTCCTTACTTACCTCCTAGATCTGTGTCCCTCAAATTCTAGCTTCTTGTGCATCCTTGATTTTAATTTTCTATCATATTCCACTCGTATTAATAAATGGAGAGAAATACATAACCTATTACACATTATGCTGTTCTTGTGTCTTCAGTTCTACTCCTTTTGTATTTCTCCCTTTGCTTCTTTTCTGACTGTGGCAACCAACCCCTGACTAACTTCTCATCCCTATAAAAATGGTGATAGATTAATTGATTGATTAATTGTTGTCACATGACCCAAGATACAGTGAAAAGTATTGTTTTGCATGCTCTACAGGCAGATCATGTCATACAAAGCGCATCAGGGTAGCAGAACAAAGTGCAGAATACAGTGTTACAGCCGCAGAGAAGGTGCAGAGAGAGAGATCAGAATTAACGTTCGAGAGGTCCAAAAGTCTGATAAGTGGGGAAGAGCTGTTCTTATATCTATTCATACGTGTATTCAAACTTTTATATCTTTTGCCCATTTGAAGAGGGTGAAAGAGAGTATAACCGGGATGGGAACGGTCTTTAATTATGTTGGGTCTGCTTTTCTCAGGAAGTGGGAAGTATGGATGGAGTCAATGGATGGAAGGCTGGTTTGCGTGATGGACTGGCCTGTGTTTACAACTGTCTGTAGTTCCATGTAGTCTTGGGAAGAGCAGGTGCCATACCAGGCTGTGATGCATCCAGATAGGAAGCTTTCTATGGTGCATGTATAAAAATTGGTAAGCGTCCTTGTGGACATGCCGAATTTCCTTAGCCTCCTAAGGAAGGAACCTGATATGACCCTTTCTAGAAGGATTAAATTCCTCTTCTGATTCTGCTTTGCACAACATACATAGTAAATAATTTGAGATAGTGGAACACACAAAATAATTAATTACCAACACTTAGCTACATAATTCACTTCCCCTTTCAACTCACAAGCCATGTAGCCCCATCTCAGTGCACTGTGTTGCATATTAGGCAACTCTGACACATTTACTTTATCTATGTCATTAAATTTATGCAGGAGTTTAGTAAAGAAGTTTATTTAGAGTTTACATCTAAATATGAAATACAGAAAATTTACTCTATGCTGAGGTTTATCTGATTCAATTCAATGATATTGTCTGTCTGTAGTCAGACTGATAATAAATCCTGAAAATCTATGGATGCTGAAAATCAGAAACAAAAGCAGAAATTGTGAGAAAAGCTCAGCAGGTCTGGCAGCATCTGTGGAGGGAAATCAGAGTTAACATTTTGGGTCCATTGACCCATCCTCAGAACTGATGGTAGCTTGGAAAATGTTGGTTTTTATGCAGAACATAGGGTGGAGGTAAGGAGTAAATGGAAGTTAGAGATAGAGCCCAAAAGGACAGAGAATAGTTGGACAGGCAAAGGAATGGATAACGTTCAGCCTAAGAGAATGAGTAGCTACTAATGGGGATTATTAGTGGCTAACAATTGGTTATGCGTAATAGCTGACCATGTGATAACAAGGCGTGGTGTCTGGGATTTGGGGTAAAGACATGGGAGAAGGTGTCTCAAGTCCTGTTAAACACAATATTGAGTCCAGAAGGCTATAGAGTTCCCAAGTGGAAAAAAAAAATGTTCTGTTCTTCCAGCTTGCATTGAGCTTCACTGGAGCACTGCAGCAAACTTGAGACAGAGATGTTGTCCAAAGAACAAGGTCGTATATTGAAATGGCAGGCAATTGGAAGCTCAGGGTGTTTTTTGCAGACAGAACGCAAGTGTTCTGTGAAGGGATTCACCACCTTGTTTCCTGGCTAACATCTCTATTGGTAAAGTCTTAAGATTTTGGAGGTGTAGGTGTATCCATGAAAGTATGTTCTAAATGTAGTTGCATATATTGCAGACAGAATGTTTACTAATTTATCCCTAAGTATCCTTTCAAAATCCCCAACTACTGAGGGCCAATAAGCAATTATGAATAGAGATTATGTAGCATCTTTTGTGACTACCAGTGCCTAAATGCTTTACAGTAAATGAAATAGTTTTAAAATGCAGCTTCTAATCTAAAGTAAGAAAAAAAAGTAACCAATTTGTGTACAGCAAGCTCCAGCAAAACAACAATATGATAATGACCATGCAGTAGTTTTGTGATTTCAGTTTAAGTATTGCCCAGGATACTGGGGACAACATCCATGCTTTTCTGCAAATATTGCTGTAGGATAATTGACATTCACCTAAGAGAGCCAACATGACCATGCTCTAACACCCTAAAATCTTTGTCATCATTTATTATCATTGTTGGGGTTCTGAGAAAAGATCAAAAACATCAATAAGATGTTAATTCTGTGTCTCCCTCCACAGTTGCTTCCTGACCCTTTTCCAGTATCTTGTATTTTTAATACTGTGGTCAATTCCTCTTTAAATAGTGCAATAGGATCTTCCACACCTGTCCTAGAAGGCAGATGCTTTAATTTTAATGTCTCATTTGAAAGATGGCACCTCTGACAATGTAACACTCCCTTAATTAGAACATAATTATCTATTCTAATATACTTGCTAACAGAACATCAATCACAATGTTTAAAGTTTATGATTGATCTACAGCTTTGACAGCTTTAAAAAAGTAAGTTATATATGCCCAAGAACCTCATGATTTACTGTGATGAATGAAGGGATGAGGAGGATTGTGTTCCCTCTCAAGGGGATCGAAGCGTTTTGTTTAGATGGTTTACTTACTGATTAACAATCAACAGCAGAAAAGATCATAGCTTATTTCCCATCATAACTGCTAAATCAAAGCAGTTTGTCTCCTTGGTCCATATCAACACAGTAATTAACCTAGGGCTTGTAAGAGTGTTTTTTATTTGAGTTTCTGATTATCCAAAGTCTTTGCTGTTATTCAAGCACAACGTTGTTTGCACAACCCTTATTTTGAAAGTTTTTGTGGTTAAATAGTCATCATTTTCATGCCTGTACATTGTGATGCCTTGGATTCCTTTGTATTAATTATGTTTTTGTGCCTCCGAGTTGCCGAATGAACTTTCCCAATATGTTCAGTAATCTCAAAGGATAGGATTGCTCCAGTGCCATCTATTGGCAGGATTAGTAATCACAATGTGATTTCACAAAAAGACTTGTTGGTTATTTGATAGTCATCTATTTTTTGGATGGACTGCAGCTTGAAATAATGGAACACATAACATTGTGCAGATAGCGCCATCTAAAGGATTTTGCAGCCACACCTTTTAATTATATAAGAGATAATATTTGGCTGTTTGAAGGGTTGTCAAAGTTAACAGGATTGATTGTTCTTTGCTACTTAAATCAGGTCATGTGATATTAGACTGTTTGAATCACTATCTTACATTATCATGCTGCTGTAATTAGCACTCCTGCCTCTAAGTTGTGAAAGTCGTAGATTAAATTTGCAGTTCAGGCTATGAGTACATGATCAAGCTTGACAATTGTGAGAGGTGATACCTTTTGGATCAAGTGTTAAATCAAGCCCCTTTCTGGCTACTTAGGTGAATATAAAAAAAGTCTCATGGTAAATTAGAAAGATTATCAAGATATACACCTGGTTACAATTCACCCCGATTCAACCCCATCGGCCCACTCAACAATTGCCACCAGATTCCAAGTAATTTTAATTTATTGGAGATAGCAGGTGTGGGCGGTATTGGATCAGCTGCCCATTATTCACTTCTTCCTAACGGTGTTTCTATAACCTTCGATGGAATTCGGAAGTGGCTGGGGTCTTGGGAGCAATTGTAATTGGAAGGCATCCAATATTGGCTTTTTTAAATATATTCATCACATGTTGGTTACTCTGACAAGATCAGGATTTATTGCCAATGTCTAATGGTCCCTGAGGAATTCTGATGCTTTCTTAAACTGCCCTGGTCGTTGTAATATATGACCACTCACAGTGCTATTTGGGCAGAATTCTGTCACAGTGACAGTAAAGGAATGGTGATTATAACCCCATGTCATGTGGATGGGTGGTTTGGAGGAGAATCTGTATGGTGTTCCATGTGCCCTCAGCTCTTTGGGTTAGTTTTGTGCCCTAGTGCGGTGTATTTGAAGGTGTAGAAGGGGAAGCACATAAAACAAAATGGATGGCCAGCCCTCCACCTTCCAAGTAACTCTCAACTGTCTCCCAATTTACAGTGAAGGGGGAGGTCAAGGTGGCAGCTAGCCTGCCTGTCCTTAAGCAAGTTGAGGCCTTTGTTTTGTCAATTGAAGGACACCGAATGGCCTGTTTCCATCTGCACTGACATAATATGATAGACAAGGCAAGGTGGAAGCAAAGCGTCCTACGTGCTGTTTGTGGAAAGGAAGGCAGTGTCCCTTTTTTGGGGGTTCGCTTGTGCCCATCAGGGGCAGCTGTTCCCCAACCATCCTCAACTCCCATGGCAAGATGGGACTCCCGATTTACGCTCTAACCTCAAGAACACAAATCCACAATCCCCTCCTCACATGTTTTCATGAGTGCTGCCGAGGTGGGGGTGGAGTTTGTCCACGGGTTAGGTCTCTCTATCCCTGTATGTTTCCCCACAATGATGCAGGGAAGTTGAAGAACTCTCCTCTGCTGGGGACAGACTGGTCCTTCAGAAAACAAGGTGTGGAGGTAGATGAACACAGCAGGCCAGGCAGCATCAGAGGAACAGGTAAGCTGACGTTTCAGACCCGAAACATCAGTTTTCCTGCTCCTCTGATGCTGCCTGGCCTGCTGTGTTCATCAGCTCCACATCTTGTTATCTCAGACTCCAGCATCGGCAGTTCCTACTATCTCTGGTCCTTGAGAAGTTTGTCTACCTGAAAGAGGTGAGGCAGAAAACATTGTAACCACTGGTTATTAGTAGTGTTCAATGCCTGGTTAATGTCACTGTGCCAGTGGAATGACAAGTGTTACTTACTCCATTGTCAAGGCATAAATGTCTCCACATCCCCCACAAGTCCCTGTCTTCTACTGCCATGGCAAGAATCCTTTCCGTAGAGGGGCTGAGGACACAGATATCCAGCACCATCCTGTTGTTGCTTAGCTTTGTGATGTGTTGTTAGTGCTGGTGCATGTGGGGAGGAAAGATGTTGAGGTGTTCTAAGGGAGTGAAGAGAAAGTGCAAAATTCATGTAGGATTAGTGATAAGGGAGAATGGAGGGTAACAAGGGCAAGTAAGGGAAGGAGCTACTCTGAGGTAGCAGAGAGGGTGGTGATCTCCCAGCAGGCTGGCATGGCGTGGTGGCATGGCTTCCTCTGCTGGTCCTCTAGGAAGTGGACTCCTCTCCACCACCAAGTCCACAATGAGCCTTTTGAACAGGCATGTTGCCAGTTTTCCCTTCTCTGCCAGCTGTCCCAATTGCTAACACACCATCAGGACAATTTCCAGCTGGCAACACTCATGCAAATATACAGCAGGCATTGAAAAATGCCACTGCCCCAAGGGATGCTAGCCTTATGGAGGTCCCCTGTTGAGTTTTAGGTTCCTCCATTAGGTTCCTCACTCCACCAAACTTGATTCAACCCAAACGTAGCTAAAAATTGGTAAGATTTAGCCCGGAGATTACTAGACTAACATAATCCTGAAAAATAGGGACTAGAGTAGGCCATTCGGCCCCTTGTGCCTGCTCTGCCATTCAATAGGATCGTAGCTGATCCAACATTCCTCATGCCCACTTTCCTGCATTTCCTCACAACCTGTGATTGCTCTATTGATCAAGAATCTATCTAACTCAGCCTTAAATATACACAAGCACTCTTCCCCCACAGCTCCCTGTGGCAATGAGTTCCAAAGACTCTCAACCCTCTGAGAGAAGAAATTCATCCTTATCTCAGTCTTAAATTGGCATTGCTTTATTCTGAAACTATGTCCTGTGGTCCTAGACTGTCACATCAGGGAAGCATCCTCTCCCCTTAAGGATCTTCAACGAGACCATCACTCATTCTTCGATTCTCCAGTGTGTAGAATCCTAACCTGTTTAGCCTTGGCTCATAAGACAGTCCTTCCATACCAGGGATCATCCTAGTGAACCTCCTGTGAACTGATTCTAATGAAATAATATTTTTCCTTAAATAAGGGGACCAAAACTGCTCACAGTACTCCAGATGTGGTCTCACCAGCACCTTGTACACTTGCAGTAAGACTTCCGTACTCTTATACTCCAACCTCCTTGAAATAAAGGCCAACATTCCATTAGCCTTCCCGATTACCTGCTGCACCTGTGTGCTAGCTTTCTGTGTTATATGTACAAGTACTGCAAGTCCCTTCGTGTTGTAGCTTTCTGCAGGTCGTCTCCATTTAAATAATATTCTCTTCTTTTTGTTCTCCTTTCCAAATTGAACAACTTTGCATTTTCTCATATTCTACTCCATTTGCCGACATCTTTTGGCAACTTGCCTAATCTATCAGTATCTCTCTCTAAAATCTGTATTCCTATGCCTTTCCACTTATTTTTGTGTCATTTGCAAGTTTGGCTACATTACATTCATTTCCTTCCTCCATGTCATTAATATATATTGTAAATAGTTGTGTTTCCAGCACTGATCCTTTTGGAACCTCACTGGCCACAGGTCACCAACCTTAAAAAGAATCTCTTATCCCCACTCACTGTTTCTTGCCCATGTGCCAATTCTCGATTGAGACCAATATATTACCACCAACACCATGGGCTCTTATCTTATGACTTAACTTTTTGTGAGCTTGTTGAACACCTTCTGGAAGTCCAAATACAACACATCTATTAGTTCCTCTCTCTCCAATCTTGTTCAGACTTCCTTGAAAAATTCTAATAAATTAGACACGATTTCCTTTTCATGCAGCCATGCTGACTCTGCTTGAATAGATTGTGATTCCAAATGTTCTGCTATTACTTCCTTAATAATTGCTTCTGTTACCCACATTTTGCCTCCCTCTCGCTTTGAAGAGGGGTGTCCCATTGGCAGTTTTCTAATCCTTTCGTACTTCTCCAAAACCAAAGATTTTTGGAAAACTACAACTAATGCATCCGCTATCTCTGTAATTACCTCTTTTTGGACCCTAGGATGCAAGCCATCAAGGCCAGGGGACATATCTACCTTCAGCCCCATTGGTTTGATTAAAACTACTTCTTTCATGATGGCGATGGTACTTGATTCCTCCTCAGCATTCTTGACTATTAATGAGATGTTCAAATTATCTTCTACCACAAAGACTGATTAAAAATATCTGTTTAACTCCTCTACCATTCCATTGTCCCCATAACCATCTCCCCAGAATCATTTTCTAAGGGCTGTATGTTCACTTTTATCTCTGTCTTCCTTTTAATATATTTAAAGAATCTCTTACTGTCAGTTTTTATATTTTTTGCTAGCTTGCCCTCACAGTTTATTTTCTTTGTCTTTTGTATATTTTTAGACCTCAGTTGGCTGGAAGGGGTTCTTTTTGCTAAAAATATATTTTGTTCATAAAACAAGAAAACTTCAACTTGAATATTAAGAGTCTTCAACAATATTCAAGTTGCCATACAGCATGTCCCCTTTGTCTACTTAGAAAACTTCAAGCTTTTCCATGGTTGCCTTGTAAGATCAGCTTGAGCTTCATTTTCAACTGAAAATGAGAAACACCCTAGTTTTAGATTTAACCCTCTAGCTCCAGGCTAAACAAATCATGCAGCCTCCTTTTTTATTTCTTCATTAAATAGAGGTGTCGCTGGCTAAGACAGCATTTTTTTTGCCCATCCCCAGTTGAACTAATTGCCCAGGGGGTAGTTAACAGTTAACCACATTGCTGTGCGTCTGGAGAGACATGTAGGTCAGTCCAGGTAAGGTGGCAGATTTCCTTCCCTGTATGGTGTACATGGAGCAGGTAGGTTTTAGAACAGTCAAAAGTGGTTATGCGGTCACCATTAGGTTAAATGCATATCTTCATTTAATTCACCATCTGACACAGGGGAATTCAAACCTATGTTTCCAGGACATTTCCTTGGGTTCTGGATTACTAGTCCAGTGACGTTACCACTAGGCCACTGCCTCCCCCCTTTCCCCATTCCTTCATCATCTCTGACTCTAAACTGAGTTTGGGAACCTACATACAATCGGTGCAATGCGCATTAAAGTTGTATTTTACCTACTAAAGATGTAGACCTGCTAAAAGTTATCTCTTTTGCTTTGCATCTCAGTGATCTGCAACTGCTGAAGATTCAAAGTTGCAATTTCCATCTCTGCTTCAGCGAACAAAAAACGCACACAGAGAAATTAAATAAGGAAGCCACTCTAATCCCTACAATCTTTATCTAATGCAACTTGAGATGTTTCATACAGAATTGTAGATGGACTATCTTGTACCTTCAAAATGACTTCTTTTGATTCTGGGCTAAATCTCTGGTGGAGTTAATAGCTCTCTCCAGATGCCCTGGTTACATGAAGAAACTTCCTTGTTTATAAAGATACTTTTGGCTCCTTTGACCTGGAAACTGCATAAATAATTCAAATGTTTTATTACGGTTAGTGTAGACCTCCTGGTTCTGTCAAAGGCTCAGAGATGGGTCATTCATTGTTAAGCTTTCTCACTTGCAACCCTGTCCTTTTTATCTAAAGACAGATCACCCTTTGAACTACCATACTTGAGGAGTTCTGGTAGTTTCTAAAGTCCAGGATTATAATTACCTTATTCTTACAAATGTAACCAAAACTAAAAGTTACCTCTGAAACAATAATATGTCATGAAGCCAGATGATTTTGACAATATATTGCCTAAAACCATACAAAGGGAGAGAACTAATAGTCATAACAATACTTAGAAATGGTCAGAGAGAATCAGAGGAAAAGGGAGAAGCAAGCTTGAAGACATTGAGGATAGGAATAAGAATACAAACTGGAAGAGAAACAGAAACCATGTAAAAACTGATGTTCTAAGTGAGAAAACAGCATCTACAAGGTTGTGAAAATATACAAATGTAAAGAAGTAGAGAGGCTTAAGAATTAACTCTAGTGAGGTTTATTTTTCCCTGTTTGAAATCTCAGCCATGATAACATCTGATTGAAGTTATAAAAGAATGGAAACAATTAATAAAATATACACACTTTATCATCAAGAGCCTTAATTGCTTGCAATTGCCCCAATAAAAATACCATGTGGGTATACCATCGAGGCAGATTATACTTACCACCCCTATGCAGAAAAATTAGTGGCATGCAGTATAGAACATAGAACATTATAGCGCAGTACAGGCCCTTCGGCCCTCGATGTTGTGCTGACCTGTGAAACCAATCTGAAGCCCATCTAACCTAAACTATTCCATTATCATCCATATGTTTATCCAATGACCATTTAAATGCCCTTAAAGTTGGTGAGTCTACTACTTTTGCAGGCAGGGCATTCCATGCCCTTACTACTCTCTGAGTAAAGTATGCAGCATTTACTCCAGTTTTACTGGTGTTGCCTGAACAAAAGTGAGGAACTTTCTTTTGAATGAATATTCGCTAGTTAGACCTGCATTTATTGCCCATCCCTAATTGCCCAGAGGGCAGTTAAGAGTCACCCACATGGCTGTGGGTCCAGACTCACATGCAGACCAGACCAGGTAAGGATGACAGTATCCTACCCTAGAGATAACAAGGTGTCGAGCTGGATGAACACAGCAGGCCAAGCAGCATCATAGGAGCAGGAAGGCTGACGTTTCGGGCCTAGACCCTTCATCAGAAAAATGTCACCCTAAATGACATTAGTGAACCAGATGGATATTTTCACGGACAATCGACAGCAGTTTCATGGTCATCATTAGATTCTTAATTCAAGATGTTTTTTTGAAATTGTGACACTGAACATAATAAATCTGTCAACTTGAACCATTAAAAGATAACTTCAATGACTTGTCACTTCTATGTAGTTCAGCGTAACATGTTTCTTGTCTCACTATGTGGGTGGCTTTTTGTACACTCAAGGGCAAATAGGAAGAAATATGCCATCCATACTGCCTTGCGAGTGTGACATCTGGCTGAAGAATAAATACATTAAAGAAATTCTATTCTAGCTTTAATCAGCTAACAGTTGCATAAGAATTGGTTGCATTATAATTATAGCTCTGGGTATCAGTGGGCTACTAGTCAACATATGAATAGATTCATTTCAAGTTTTCAGACGACACCTGATGAAGGAACTGCGCTCCGAAAGCTTGTGATTTTAAATAAACCTGTTAGACTATAATCTGGTGTGACCTTTGACTTTGTCTACCCCAGTTCAGCACTGGGATCTCCACATTATGAATAGATTGGCACTATTGTACCAGCTCGAGGCATTGACTAATCATAAAAATAAATTAGCACCATCACCCTATAAGCTCTGAGTCTGGGCAGTCAGTCATGTACAATGACCTAAGTCACAAAAGCAATAAGAATACAATAATAATTGAAGATCCTGGAATGTCCTGATCCTGAGGAGGATGGGTCTCTGGTGACAATCTAATATTGATCAGCTGTAATTTAGGCAGAGCAATGACAGATGGAATTTAGTCCTGATAAATATGATTTGATTTGATATATTATTTTTATTATTGAGGTGATGCATTTTGGAAGGTCTAATAAAGGAAGGATTTACATAATGAATGGCAGGTTACTGTAGGTCTTAGGGAGTACTGGGCTACAAAAGGACTTTAGCATCCAAGTCCATCGATCCCTGAAGGTGTCAGCTCAGCTAGACGTGGTGATCAATTGTTGTTTTAACTCAGCCCATGGAATTAATTGGAACTTTAGAGCTGTTCAAAATGTTAATTATAAAATTATAGTAAAGATGTAGTTGCTGTTTTTTTAAAACTTCTGTTTCTTTAAAGAGAATATATACATGAAGGATACTGTGTGGGTAAGTCACCCAACCTGCTGCTCATGATGATTGTTACTGCTACCATCCTGTTTATGTACTTATGTGCTTTTTCAGTGTGATAAAGGAAAACCACTTCCTGGTCTAACTAGATGAGTCTTTTATAGTTAACAAGCTATGATTTATTATATTGTAGCAACTAGTTACAGTGTATGCTGATATGATAGACATTGTTGCAGAGACCAGGAAGAGGACCTGAATCATAGGTCTCACTCTTTTGAGACCCTAAGCCGTTCTGCTCATAAGTTTATATGATATCATCGCAGTGGGTAGTGCTTATGACACTCCTCAGTATTAACTCTTCAGTCTCATATGCAACAGAACAGGATGACTTTAAATGGAAGTTCTGTTGGCCATTTCCCCTCTGCCCTTTTTAATGAGAATATTTTATTCACGTTAACTATACTCTTTTCCTTCTGTTTTAAAATTCTACCTTGCTCCCATGAACAAAGAAATAAAGACTAGTGTTCAATAAGTGCCTCCCTCATAACCTCAGGATATCCCAAACTGCTTTACAACCAACCTCGAACTTTTTGAAGTGTAACTACTGTTGTAAGGCTGGAATTGGCAGCCAAATCATGCACAACAAACTGCACCAATCAGCAATAAATGAATTTCCAAAACAGTTGTTTTAGGTTTGGTTGAGGGATAAATATTCACCAAGACATCAGAGCGAATGCTGTTTTCTTCATTCAGTGCTATGGAATCTTTTAAGTCTGCCTGAAAGGGCAGCATTGACTCAGTACTGAGCTGGAGTGTCAACCTTAATTATGTTCTCAAACCTTTAGAACTACTCAAGAGTTCTACAGCTGACACCAGTGGACAATATCTTAGTTGCTGTGTGCCAGCTGCATTTTAAAAGCACCAAAGTAAGACCTCCTCTGTCTGTGGTTTTCAGCAAAATGATTAGCATATTCTAAAAGGATCAATATATGATTTGACAAAATCACATACACATGATATCATTATATGATATCATTAAGCATGGTGATGAGAGAAATTCCTACCACAAGATAAGAGTTGACCTTCTCTTAAGCTTCTGTCATTGGTGCCTTTATTTTCTTCATCATGGGGAGCCTTGAAAATATGTCTTATGTACTGACAGCAAATAAATTCCACAAAGGAATTTCATCAAAGGGGACCTTTTTATGCTGCACTTCAGTATTTTCTTCCACAATATCTCACCAGGTGTGACCAGCGAGCCAGCAGCTGTCACTGAACCAGATCACTTAGAAAATGAACTTCGAGAGAAAATAGAGGAAGAAAAAAAGAGGTTGGTGACCTTGTTTTCTTTAATCTAAACCTGTTATGTAAAATTTAAAAAATGCAGTATCGAACAATTGAGTAGAAAGGTAGGTGGATGTGCCTGTTTAACACTGTACCACATTATTAATTTAGTTAATATTATTTAACTGGCAGAATTCTGACAATTATTACTTAATTAATTAATTCAATTACTAGGCTAGCCCTTCCTCTCCAAAGCTGAGGATGACACTTTCATGAGTGACCTCCCATTACAGAATAATGCTACCCCCCCACCTGCTTATCAAATAGCACGTGGTGCTGTGAAAAACACATTCCCTTTTGCGATGAGGCTGGGGTTCAGTGTGGTTCAGAATTAAAAACAAATACACCTCCTCCATTTTTAAACCACTGCAGACTTTTTGTGCCTCCACCTAACAACCCCATCACCTTGTCTGCCCCTGATCCCCACATCAATTTCAACCACTTCTCTTGAAGCAGTAAATGAGCATAGTTGATGTGGTTCCCGAAAAAGACTCCAAACCAGTTGGAGGAAAAGGGAATCTGGTTCCGATTATATACCTGTGAATGTATTGATTTAGAGTAACCCTGATGGAGGCGGAGATTCAAGTCAGCAGTGGTGGCTCATGACCTGACCTGAAAAGTGCAGTAGAAAGTCAGAATTATTTATTTTTACAAAATCACTCACAAGGTACAGACTATATGCATAATGGATAAATATTACAGGATCTAGTTGGTATCTTTATTTGCTGTTATCACATACTCCAAGGGTAACATGCATTTCCAACCAACCTGCTTTAATGTCTGTATCACTTTTCTAACATTGATCCATGCGTACCTTCATACCTTTAAGGAATGCAGAAGTACACAGATCGAGCAACATGATGAAACCTTCAATTCCGATATTTTTATTTAATTCTTACTTTAAAGGTGTCAGATCTCTCAGGATTCCCATTTTAGTACAGATTGGTTGTCAGGAAGGAATGGCATAGTGTCCTGACAGTACATAGAAAAGCTGTATGCAGGATCCTGGTCATGATCCTGAAGGAGGAGCAGGAGCTGATTGAGACCAACTCAACATGGGCTGGACTTAATTTTGGGAATTGAGAGCAGAATGCTTGGATGCAGCCCATTAAAACTGTGATTGGTTGCACTGAACCCTCAAAAACAAAGGGGAAAAATATTCAATTAAAACCTTTTTGATGTATTTGGTAAATGATTAGGAGTCCAGTCAGACAGTATGGCACATATTCAAACATCGCTCATTAGGCCGACTACTTCTATCGAGCAAAGCAGTCCCTAATATGGCAGAAAGAGTCAAGACAGGTAGGCTGTCCATCATTCAGTCAGTGCTTGAAACAGTCCATTCCCGAATAAGTGCACATTTGTAGTTGTCCCCAGTTCTTGGTGGCACCAGTCACCCCGGTTTTTATATGTAAGCACATACACCAGGGCTGTTTATCCCTTTTTATCCTTGTAAGGTGATTAAATCTCAATGGAATGTTCAACTTCTCTTTTTGAACCACAGGTTGTTCTCCCTAATTACAGCCTTAGTGGTTACATCAAACAATGTATCAGTGTTCTGTTTTATCGGTACCAGTTTGGAGCTTAAAAACATTGTTCAGGTTTCCTTGGAGGTGGATTCGCAGTCTCCATTGTAAACGTTCCCAATTCCAGGTCCCACCAAAGAACACCATAGTACTCAAATTATTTGTGTGCTATTGGTTGATAAGTTGTAATATTGAATGCTTACAAGCTATAAAAATAAGATTAGTACACCAGCACAATGCATACTTTGGGTGACTCCTAAACAGTCAGGTCACATCTCATCATGAGCACCTCTGTGAAATCCCCCAGTTCACTCAACTGCAATATGACTAATGTACTTTAATCCCTGTCCAGCTATAAAATGACTTTCAATCGGCTGAAAGCACTGAAGACAGAGATCGAGCATTTACAGCATCTCTTAGAAAAGTCCAAGATGATGATGCAAAAGGATTTTGAAGTCTGGTGGTCTGAAGAGGCAGTGAGACTCCAGGTAACACAATTTTGTCAATTGGTGCTTATTCTCTGTTCTAAAGTTGGAGCAAGTCCTGGCACACAGTATTAAATTCCATTGGCAATGCTGGAGTCATATCTTTAATAATGGTTTACGACCACAATGTGCTCTACATAACTTGCTGATCTTGAAACTGCTCTTGGACAGGACAGTGTACTTTCCAGAACGGGGGGATGTAGAAATGTTGGCTCTCCCACTGATAATAGACAAAATTACAAGCTATTCCAGCAACTGGTTACAAACCAGCAGATCCTTGAACATAAGGGCCCAGATTTTCTTCTCAGGCTCACAGCATATGAATAAGGCCTTCTTGCAGCTTACAAAATTTGCTGATGATACAAGAAATGGGAGGGCATTTTGCAGTGAGGACATAAATAATCTGAAAGGAAACATGGATTAGTTGAGTGAGGGAAGAAAATCTTGGTAGATTGAATTTAATGTGAAAGAGTGTCAGGTCATATACCTTGGTAGGAAAAATCAAAAGGCAGCCTATGACTTAATCAAAGAGAGACTTCAAACAAGTGCAGTGCAGAGGGATTGGGATGTTCCGCATGCATGGTTGAGTTTGCCTGGAATTTTTGTAACTTCAGACAACTTTCACACTTCGAGTGGAGCTTGTAAGCTGCAATGCAATATGGGAAGTGTTTGCATGTGAAAGCAGGTTGCAAAGAACATAAGAACATCAGAAATAGGACCAGGAGTAGGCTATTAGCTCTCTCTAGCATGTCCGACATACAACAAGTTCCTGGCTCCTCTACCCCAGGCCTCAACTCCTCTTTCGTACCAGCTCATTATTGCTCTCCACCTTCTGATATTTAATTTACCTCTGTCCTCTGTTTCTACTTCTTGAGTTTAGATTAATGTAATCTTCAAGTTTTTTAAATTAATTCATGCAATATGGGCATTACTGGGTGGGCAAGCGTTCATTGTCCTAATTCCTAACTGTTCTTCGTAAGAGTGGTGGTGAACTGGTGCTGTCCATGAGGGTACACCCACAGTTCTGTTAGGAAAGGACTTGCAGATTTTAACCCAAGTACATTGGAATAATGGTGTTGTAATTCTTAGTCAGAATGGTATGTGGTTTAGAGGAGGTAGTAATGGTCGTTGATTTGTAAAGTTCTTTGTAGGAGTCTTGGTGAGTTGCTGCAGTGCACCTTGTAGCTAGTGCACTCTGCTACCACAGTGCATTGATATTGAAGGGGAAATCTTTAAGACAGAATAGGTTGCCAATCAAGCAAGCTGCCTTTTCCTGGATGGTGTTGAGCTACTATAGTGTTGGAGCAGCAACCATTCAGGCAAGGGAAGAGTATCCTATCGCACTTCTGCCTTGTGGATGGTGGGCAGGCATTGGAGAGACAGTTACTTGCCTCAAAACCTCTAACCACTGACCTATTTTTATGTCAAGCCCAATTCAGTTTTTTGAGCAATGGTAAAACCCTAGGCTGCTGGTAGGGAAAGATTCTGCAAAGGTAATGCATTGGATATTGAAAGAGATGGTTACATCCTCTGTTATGTGAAATAGTGATTACCTGGTACTATTGTGCATGAATGCTACTTGCCACTTATAAACCCAAGTCATATTGTTGTCCAGATCTTGCTGCATATGGACAAGGATTGTTTCAGTATCTGAGGAGTTGCAAATAGTGCTGAACAATATGCAATCAGCGAACATCTGACCTTATGATGAATGGGAGATCTTTGTTGAAGCAGTTAACTATCATTGAAAGATCTACAGGCTGGATATTACTTGATTTCTGGAGATGAGCTGGGTGTTAGACAATCTTATCAAATGGTAGTGGACAGCATCAGAAGGGGAGCCTCACACGCTTCCACCACTGCAGGATATCCTTAGGTTGGGAACAACAGCAATGAGGTCTTACTACCTTTTGGAAATATTTCAGACAATACTTCTCCATTTCTTTTTCATCATTCATATCCCTGATTCTAAAGGCCACTTTTATTGCTGTTATCTGCACTGCATTCTGTGCTTGATGTTTTGTTTTATTCATTTGAAGGGGAGGTGATGGCCTCGTGGTATTGTCGCTGGACTATTAATCCAGAGACCCAGATAATGTTCTGGGGACCTGGGTTCGAAACCTGCCATAGCAGATGGTGGAATTTGAATTCAATAAATATCAGGAATTAAGGATCTAATGATGACCAGGATCTAATGATGACCATGAATCCATTGTCGATTGTCAGGAAAAACCCAGCTGGTTCACTATTGACCTTTAGGGAAGGAAACTGCCACCCTTACCTGGTCTGGCCTAGATGTGACTCCAGACCCACAGCAATGTGGTTGACTCTTAACTGCCCTCTGGGTAACTGGGTTGGGCAATAAATGCTGCCTGGCTAGCAACACCCTCATGCCATGAATGAATAAAGGAAAAAAAAAATTCAAGGATGATTTGATTTGATTTATTGTTGGCACATGCACCTAAGTACAGTGAAAAATTTTGTTTTGCAAGCAATACAGGCAGATTATTGCAAACAAGGACTTATAGATCATAGAGTGTTTAGACAGAGTGAGGCATACAAGGTCACAGTTGCACAGGAGGTGCACAAAGCAAGATCAACATTAGAAAAATCAACATTATTTGAAATTAAAGAGGTCCAGTCGGCAGTCTAATAATAGCAGGGAAGAAGCTGTTCTTGAACCTGCGTTCAAGCTTCTGTATCTTCTGCCTGACAAAAGAGGTTGGAAGAGAGCATTACCAGGGTGGGAGGGAGCTTTGATGATGATGGAAGCCTTTCTGCGGTAACAGGAGGTGTGGATGGAGTCTATCAATTGGATGTTGGTTTCCGTAATGGTCTGGGCTGTGCACACAACCTTCTGTCATTTCTTATGGCCCTGGGCAGAGCAGTTGCTGTACCACAGCATCATTGGCTGCACAACGTACTGCCTATCTCTAGTTGCTCTTGAGAAGATGGTAGTGAGCTGCTTTCTTAAACTGCTGCAGTCCATTTGGTTTAGGCACACACCCACAATGCTGTTAGGTAGGGAGTTCCAGGTTTTTTACCCAGTGACACTGAAGGAATGATGACATATTTCTGCTTTGTTTCTTGTATGCAGTTTTTTACTGCTTACAATATTTTTACTGCTTTCTCGACAGAGCTGTACCTCTTCTTAATATTCTCATTGACCTTCAGGATACATATTTCAGGACTATCTATGGTATATCTATGGTCTTTGCACCCCATCTGTATACCACTTTATACAGTTTAACTCCCATTCTTAGGTCTACTCCTGTTATTTTATCTACTCATTCCTTGATTTCTGAGCTGTCTCTTGTGTTTTCACTGCCCTTGCTATTTTGGTATCTTGTGCAAATTTGACAACTGTGTATTCATCTTCTGAATCCAGATTAATTCTAGCTCACGATCACCTAAAGCCAGTGATGAATGTGCTATAAATGCTGGCCAAGGCATTGGCACTAATATCCCATGTGTGAAGAAACATCGAGCTTATTGATATGAATTAGAAACAGCAGGGTTCCCTGCCTGAGCCCTGAGGCACGATACGACCTGTATCACCTATTCATTCCTTTCAATCAGTTTCCAGTCCATCCACACAACGTCCAGTTTAATTCATGAACTTTCATATTGAGGTTTATCAAAATTCATTTGGAAATTTATCTATGCCAAATCACAGGGCAAACCACAGTTTAGTTTAGATCCATCAGTCCATGGACAGATGTTATATAATTTTTTTGTTTTCCCTTGAAACTTCAGCACAGAGCCAGTGCACTAGATTGGCTTTCTGCCCAGCCTGCGCCTGCATCCGGCAGCCTCCACTCTCATCCCAGGCTCACCCAGCCAAGTTCTAATGTAGCCCATTCCCAGACAGCTTTCAGCCATTTTACAAGTTGGGTTCACGAAGCTGTGAATATTCCCAAATCTGTGTAAGCATCTCTCAAACAATGAATTAAAAAGGTGTTTCTTTTCCACATGACACCTGATTATAGTCAGAAAACAATTTGCGATGCTGAAAATCCAGGCAAAAGCAGAAATTAATTGCAGTACTGTAAACCAGTCAATGCCTGTTTCTTTCACCAGTGTACACTAATCAGACACATTATTCAGTTTTAGTTTCGTTCTTTCTTGAGATGTAGGCATCATTGACTGGACAAACATTTGTTAATTGTCCCTAATAGTCCTTGAACTGACTTATTTGCCAAGATATTTCACAAAGCAGTTAAGGCTCAGTCACATTGCTGTAGGGCCTGGGGTATAAATTGACCGGGCCTGGGGTATAAATTGACCAGGCCTGGTACGAAGAGGAGATTTTCTTCCCTAAAACACATTATATAGGCCATCTGTGTTACCGTCTTTTTTATTGAATTTTGTTGAATCTTTCAATCTTTGCCAAATGGACAATCTTTTAACTTTTGGACAGACAAAACCATGTCAGCTTATAAATAATCTAGTGATCCCCTTATCTGGATCCGCTTCACACTGACCACATATCGGAACCATTCACAGCCTCAACGTTTCGCTGCTATGTATAACGTAGTAGGTGACACATGTGCATTACTTCCCTTCTAAAGGTGAGAATTATTTGGTATGGGATCTGTTTGTATTTTGAAGTACCAAGCAGCTCCCTAAGTTCAACTGTTGGGACAGAGGCAGGAGATAAATTGATGTTAGAAAGCTTTGAAATGCATTCCTATACAAATGGCACCTATTTCTTTTTCCAACTGTTATCTTATGACTTAACCTTTTGTGAGGTACCTTGTCAAACATCTTCTGGAAGTCCAAATACAACACATCTACTCTAATTGAGACTTCCTCGAAAAACTTGAATAACGTAGTCGAACACAGTTTCCCTTTCATGAAGCCATGCTGGCTCTGATTGATTAGATTATGATTTCCTAAATGTTCAGGTATTACCCGTTAATAATTGATTCCAATAAATCTAATCTGCGGAGATTGTTATGGGCAACAAGAAAATGGCAGAGGATTTAAACAGATTTTCTACATCTGTCTTTGTGGTGGAAGATACTTTATTCTTCATTCATTCCCAGGATGAGGGTGTCGCTGGCTAGGCAGCATTTATTGCCCATCCCTTATTGCCCTGAAGGCAGTTAAGAGTCAACCACATTGCTGTAGTTACCTACTTTTAGCCTCCCTTCCTTACCGTTGGCAGTTTTCCAATTCTCCACTATTCGTCCAGAATCCAAGGATTTTTGGAAATTACAACCAACGCATCTACAATCTCAGTAGCTATTTCTTTTAGGATCCTAGGATGTAAACCATCAGGGCCAGGTTTCCTAATGGCCTTTAAAGCCATTAGTTTCCATGATACTACTTCTCTCGTGATGGCAATGGTTCTTAATTTCTACCACCCCACCCCACACACACACACACACACACACACACACAAACACACCGCGTATTCCAGAATATTAAGGTATCGATTGTTGGAAAACCCATCTGGTTCACTAATGTCCTTTAGGGAAGGAAACCACCATCCTTACCTGGTCTGGCCTACATGTTACTCCAGACCCACAGCAATGTGGTTGACTCTTAACTGCCTTCAGGGCAATAAGGGATGGGCAATAAATGCTGCCTGGCCAGCGACGCCCTCATCCTGGGAATGAATAAAGAATAAAGTATCTTCCACCATAAAGACAGATGCAGAAAATCTGTTTAAATCCTCTGCCATTTTCTTGTTGCCCATAACAATCTCGGCAGATTAGATTTCTAAGGGGCTTATGTTCACTTTGACCTCTTTCTTCCTTCATATGTTATTAAGTTAGGCAAGTGCATTTCTGGTCAGAGAGTGTGGAATGGATCAATATGTATTAAATGGTATATGATTTGATTGTTCGAAAACTTTTATTTCTAACATACTAGCTATCAGAATGTCCTTTATCATCCCGTTGAATTCTTCAATTTCATCATTTATTTATGGATTGTGTTGCAATGCCAGTTGGTGGTGGATTCTACAGCTTGCTAGGAACTCCATGAACTATGGATGGGAATAAATGCTGGACCAGCCGACATCTCAAAAGTGAAAGAAAATGCCAGGAGACTTGACTGCGCATTCCTTAAAATGACCTGTTGCTTTAACATTTGTGATACACTTCACTTTCAGGTAATCTACCTGAAATTCTCTTCTTGAAAATGTGCACACCTTTGTAAAGTGGTTCCAGTTTAAGCAGCTGGACATGTATTGGATACCAATGGATACCGCCACAATTTGTGTCAGTGTCTGAGGGTATCTGATCGTAATGGTCTCCCGACATCTCGGCCAGAATGTATATGCTCCAATGATTGCATTTTTCTTTGGCTTTGAAGTATTTCTCAAAAGCACTTGCTGCCATATCAAACTTACGTGTTCTGTGAGCTGCTCAGATATCTGCTAGCCTTCTTCTTTGAAACAAAAGTTTTCTTTTCATCGCCCAGGGGGTACATTTGAAAAATCAGGATTTGTAGAGTGAATGTCTACCAGTTTCACTTTCTTGTGTGTTGGTACTATGTTTGGGCGTGCATCCCCATAACAAACAACTCTGAAATCTGCCATCTGACAGCATGAGTGAATCACCTTGTGAAGAAAGGAATGGTGCTGCAGCAGATAAATGTAAACTGCCCTCTATCTCATCCCACCTGTTGTTTTTGTTGTAAAGTGGAGGTTGACCCTCCCCCCGCCGTGATGTAAAATTGAAACACCCATAGAGGAGCACCTCGCTCTATGATCTGTGGAAGGAGTGTGAAAAGTAGTATAACCTGCCTTTCAGCAACTTATAATGGTTAAATAAAATAAGCCCTGGACACTCACTTTACAATCAACAAGTAACAATTTATTTATCTAACTCAAACAGTGAACAAATTAACTAAACAATTAAGAAACCAAATAAATCCCTTCTAACTATCAACTGTTCCCAAATAAAGCAAGATTCTAATAGTATGCTGTTCCAATAAATACAAGTCCCACATATATAAAATAAAATTTTTTAAAAATTTGGTCTCTTGAAATTACAGCCAGGTTACATGTCTTCCAGAATGCTCTGTGCCTTCTCCATTGATTCTTCTGTCAGGAATATTCACTAGTTGTGCCATTGGTACCTTTGTTCTTTAGATGGTGCTGTATCTAAAATATAGAGGAGTCTGTGAGAGCCAGCAGTTCTCCCTTGAGAACCTGAGGGCTGTTAACTCTGGTAGGTGGCAGTTAGCTGTCCTGTCTTTGCCCAACTTCCCCTTCTTTTATACCCTTGATGACATATCAATATTTCTTACAATAGGATTGGTCCTATGTTGTCAAAACCATCAGATTTAAATTTAATTGGCTTTTGGTATAGAAAGTGCCTTGTTCAAATTGATTGGCTAAATTCAAAAACTTGTTGTCTTGGTAAAAACTGCGGTTTGGCCTGATAAGCATATGGCCTTTGATACAAATGTTTCAATGTGAGTGCTCTCTATGTATTTGCAAACTTCCAAGCTGCTGCTCACAGCCATCCATTTTACATCTCTAATCGTAGAAAAAGCTTGTCATCTTTTAAAGGGACCATACGATGCTTCACCACCTCCCCCACCCCACCACCCTCGACCCAGTAAAACTTCCTGCCTCCCAATCCACAAGTACTATACCCAATGTTTAAAGCTTCATTTGTGGGTGGGAGGTATATCTGGCTAGGCAAGCATTCCTTGTCCATCCCTAATTCCCAGAGGGCAGTTAAGAGTCAACATTGCTCTGGGTAAGTTACATGTAAGCTACAGCAGTTAAGAATGGCAGATTTCCTTCCCTAAAGGACATTAGTGAACCAGATAGGTTTTCATCACAATTGACGATGGTTACATGGCCATCATTAGGCCAGATCCCTATTCCAGATATTATTAAATTCACATTTTGCTATGGGATTCAAACTCATGTCCTCAGAAAAATGGTGTGGTGTTCTGGATCCCTAGTGCGGTGACGTTACGACTATGCCATAGCCTTCAACCGTTCCTTAGGCATTGAAGACACATAGAGATGACATAGAAATATGGAAAATAGATGCAGGAATAGGCCATTCAGCCTTTTGAGCTTGCACCACCATTCAATATGATCATGGCTGATCATGCAATTTCAGTATCTCACTCCTGCTTTCTCTCCATACCTCTTGATCCCTTTAGCTTCAAGGGCCATGTCCAGCTCCCCCTTGAATATATCTAACAACTGGATCTAATAGCTTCCTGTGGGAGAGAATTCCACAGGTTCACAACTCTCTGAGTGAAGAAATTCTTACTCATCTCAGTCCTGAATAGCTTACCCCTTATTCTTAGACTGTGACCCCTAGTTTTGGACCTCCCCAACATCGGGAACGTTTCCATGAGATTACCCCCTCATTCTTCCAAAACACATCACTTTCGATGTCTAAATGTGGAATGCTATTTACAAATGTTTACGAAATGTACGTTCTTACATTCTTCCAGCTATTTTTCTCAGTTTAGCTTCAGTTTCATCTGTAGCCACATTTAGGCTTGACTAACAGACAAACACTGACTGAACAATTAAGTACTGCAGGGCCCATATTTTCAATTTACTAGACTGAGCAACTGATGTAATGAAACAGTTACAGTTGTGCTCCAACACAAAATGCAAAGCAGAGAACATGAATTAGTTATGTGTGTGACCCTGTATCAGCCACTTTCTGGTATGGGTACAGATCTAAATTGTACTACGTGACTTTTCAGCTTCTGAATAAAAATGCAGTTACCCTTCAAAGACTCAGTTTTCCAGACATAACATCTCGGTCCAGAAAGCCTGCTGGGACAATTAAGAACTTTAAATTGCATATTGGCAATGTTCCTTGCAGTCATTTATTTTGGATACATTTCAGCATAAATGTTGCCATGCCTTTTAATGCCCTGTAATTAAACATAGAAGCTGATTTCTACATGGTTCTAACAGATTAATGTATACTAAATATTGTGGAATAGGCTGGTTAGGTAGAAGACTCTGGGCTGTTAAGTGATAAATAGTATTTGCATCACACAAATGCCATGCAATGACCATCTCCAACAAGAGCGAATATAACCATCACCTACCAATCAGCTTCATTATTATCATCATTGATTCCCCCACCTCTAATATCCTGGAGTGTTAAGAATGCTCAGAAAGTTAACCTGGCCAGCCATACCTGTTTATAGCATCAGGTTAGAGGCTGTGAATTTATTGGTGAGTAATGCACGACTTGATTTCCCCAAAGTCTGCCTACCATCTCCAAGGTGCAAGTCATTACTGATGGATTATTCTCCACGCACAGCTCATTGCTTGCTCCAGTCATACAGGGCACAGGAATGTATTGCAAGGGCCCCACCAGGGCTACCCCTAAGACCAGAAGAAATAGGAACAGGAGTAGGCTGCTCAGCCTGTGGACCCTGCTCCACCATTCACTAGGGTCATGGCTGATCCACCATTCCTCATGTCTACTTTCGTGCCCTTTCCCCCTTGATTTCCCTACTGATGAAAATTAAGACTTTCCTACTCTTATACTCTAATCCCCTTGAAATAAGGGCCAACATTCCATTATCCTTCCTGGTTACCTGCTGTTCCTGTGTGCTGCCATTGGAATCTTATCTTGAGGAAGCCTTATGCCTGCTCACTTTGGCCCTGTAGGAAGAATGAGCTGCATTGTATCTGTGCTGTACACTTGGCCTCAGTCAATGAAATGCACTTTTGTAATGGAATCATCAGTCACGGTTAGAGAGGGGAGCCCTTGTCTTCGAACGGAAATCTTTGTAAGGCACCTGACCCTTGAAATAAATCAGGAACCCAAGAGTTATTAAGGATATAAGCATCATGGCAACTTCCAGTATACACAACACAGACTTCTAAAATATGGTTCCGATGATCATAAGTGACTTGGACATAGATGGAGTCGAAACTTTTCTATGAATGAAATCAGCCACATTATAATAAAGTATTCTCAACACAATATGTGCCCTGTCCAAAGCACCCTGTGCTCAGAATGGTCCAGGACTTGTTACAGTTTTGTAGTGGTGTCCCAGAATACCCTCATTCGGAAGTGGGACTGTGTCTCGCTCATCTGGAGCAAGCTGAAGGAGGGTCACTGGACCCAAAACATTAACTCCGCTTTCTCTCCACAGATGCTGCCAGACTTGATGAGTTTCTCCAGCAACTTCTGTTTTTGTTCAAACTTCCAGCCTCCGTAGTTTTTTGTTTTACTTTAGTGGTTAAATCACGGCCACATCTCTTCCAGGTATGCCCACCTTGAAGAATTTCTGTCCCTCTCTCTGATTTAGATTTCCATTCTACTCTTTCTTCTTGTTCACCATCATTACTTTTGTTGTTGCTGTTGGTGATTGACAAGGTATTTGCCAAAACTTGCTTTTAAAGCTATATCTCATTCCTTAGTGACTGCCTCAGGCTCAGACTCACTCCATGTGGATTCCAACTGAAATTTCATCCTGCATGTTTCAAATCCACTCAGGATACCAGATCTTTTCATGATGTACAGTGCTCCTCAGAGAGCTGTTCTTGCTGCCCTCTGAGATCTATGCTCAGTGCCATGCATACTTTCCATCTCTCCACCAGCACCAGCTACTGCTATCCCAGAGCTTCCGTGGCCCCCAGTTTCACTTCATCCTTCAGCTCATTCAATGTTCTAACTAAAAACTTTTCTGTTCCTTTCAGGCGTTAAGGAATTCAATTCTGAAAAGGGCACTGGCACCATTAACTGTTCTTTCTCTTCATAGATGCTGACCGGTCTCCTTGAGTTTCTCCTGCAATTTTGAATTTTGTTTCAGATTTCCAGCATTGAAGTCCTTTGTTTTATTTAGCCTTGCTTTTAACTGTTCATCTCCCCAGTTTACCTGAGAACCCAGGCTTACTGCTTAATAAAGCCTAACATAGTCATACACTGTTTCCTCCCCCTCCCCCAAATCAAATCCAGAATGTGGTAACCATCACTGAACCCCTTCCTATCCCAAAGTACCTCATGCTATTGCATTCTCTAATATTGTACTATCCCCTTATATGTACAGTTACCCTCCATCCAAGCATGCTGCCTCCAGTCTATTTGATTTGATTTATTGTTGTCACATGTACCTAGGTACAGTGAAAAGTTTTTTATTTTGCATGCAGTACAGGCAGATCATAACAGACAAAGTACATTAGAGTAATAGAAAAGAGTGAGGAATACAATGTTAAGGCTGCACAAAAGGTACAGGAAGAATGAGGTCAACATTAAATTTAAAATTTTAGAGCTCCATACAGAAATCTAATAACAACAAGGAAAAAGCTGTTCTTGAATCTGTTGGTACATGTGTTTAAGCTTTTGTATCTTCTGCCCAATGGAAGACATTGGAAGAGATTATAACTGGTGTGGGAGTGGTCTTTGATTATGTTGGTTGCCTTCCCAAGGCAGTGAGAAGTATAGATGGAGTCAATAGATGGAAGGTTGGCTTGTGTGATGGACTGAGCTGTATTCACAACTCTCTGTAGTTTTTTACGGTCCTGGGCAGAGCAGTTGTCATTCTCAGCCTGATGCTTTTGGATAGAATGCTTTCCATGGTGCATTAATAAAAAAAAATGTTAGGAGTCTTCATGGACATGCCGACTTTCCTACGCCTCCTGAGGCAGTAGAGACATTGTTGTGCTTTCTTGACCATCACGTCAACATGATTAAACCAGAACAGATTTGCTGATCATCACTCCTAGGAACTTGACACTGTTGACCATTTTCACCTCAGCACCATTAAAGTAGAAAGGTGCCCTTTGTCTTGCTTCCTGAAGTCAATGATCAGCTCTTTAGTTTTGCTGATGTTGAGGGGGAGATTGTTATATTTACACCATGCCACCAAGCACTCTATCTCTTTCCTGTATTCAGGCTCGTCATTGTTTGCAGTATGGCCTACAATGGTGGTGTTGTCAGCGAACTTATAGATGGAATGAGGATGGAAATTGACCACACAGTTATGGCTACACAATTTCCCCAACACAGGACTGGCCCCTGATAACCACTCTTGACCTTTAAAGCACAAAACCCCAGGACTGATTGTAGCTCACCTCACTGACAGACTTGGAACGGCAGCCATGACTGTTCACAGGCCAGATCCCTGTCTGATCTCTGTGCAACTTCCCAACTGATTTGCTGACAATACATGGACTGGTTGGACTCAACCTGCAGGACTGTCCGTAGCTCACTCTTTGGACTGTAATGACACAGGTCCCCAGATGCTGATAGGATTGAGCTGGCTGACCATGGCCAACTTCCTGGATTGAGATCGGATGTTACTCTTGATTAACTGTGATGGTACAACCTGCCTGACCATAGACTCCCTGACAGGACTTAGACTTTCAAATATGGCCGTTTGGCTGAAGCATACATAGTGTATCTGCCATGTAATCTGTAGGCACATGCAGGGTTGCAACATTAATGTAGCACAATGCCATACAGCAACATCTCCACCCCCTTGATTGGTCATTGCTGGCAAACCTGGCTTTCTGCCCACGCTATAAGGCAAGGCCGAACTGCCGTGGGCCTGTAAGTTCTGAATGAAGGGCATATGCAAAAAGGCAAACCAAGGTAAGGCAGAGATGCTGTGAGCATCCAAGTGAGTGCAAAGTGAGTGAGCGATAAGAGAACAAGCTAAGTACGGGAGATGCATCCTGTTTCAATGCATGAGATGGTTTCTTGTCCCTGTGTGCAAAGCAGCCTGACATCAGCATTGCAACGTGTCAGTGATCTCAAAAGTGCAGTTTTGAAGTGTTGAACTGTATCATATCTCTGCCCTCAGATGCTTGAGAAGACTGGAAAACGCTGGCCAGCTGTAGCAGCTAGGTAACCGCTCTGACTTTCAAGGCTGGAATTGATGACTTCTAGTTTCTCTCTGGAATCTGGGAAAATAGCACCCTGTATATAAATGAGAAAGGATTATGCAATGATGAAATGTTACTTGGTGTAAATAGAGTCCCTCGCCACTCACCATCGAAGTTCTGATCTAGCTGTTAAACTTTGTGTTGAAAATTGAATCCTTTCTCGTTGACATTGAGAATCTTATTTTTTTATTCTGAACATATATTTCCGACTGTCTAGCCATGTCCCACATTATTCGGAGTCTGGAAAATTGAAAACTTCAGCCCAATATGAGTGTAAGAATGTGTATAATGTGACTGCCTATAACTCACTATAGGCTATGTTGCTTGAGCTCTCTTACAACTAAGTGGTGTTTACCTGGTGAAAGCTCCAACAATTTTTGCATTAGTATTCTGGGTGCAACATAGGGTCCCAGTTTGCCTAGTAAAGCTAGCTTCTTCAAGCAAGCAAGCTGTTCACAGTTTGGGGTGGCAAGCTTGAACAACTGCAACTCAGATGCAAAATGGCTGTATGATGAATTTCTCCTACCTTTAGCTCACTAATTAGATTGCTTTGTTATCCAGAACTAGATAACGTAAATGCATTATTTCTCCAATACGACGCACTGACGCATACAGAAAGTCAGGTAGCTTATCGTGTTTGCCAGCAATGAAAAGTCAAGGGAGTGGAGATGTTGCTGTATGGCATTGTGTTATGATAATGTCACCCACATTGCAGAAAGAATTTACAGTGCCTTGCTTATCAGAAATAGTTTCCCATTCCTTTATATTTCTGGATAACTAAAACTGCTACTGTTGTAGACATACATTTCCTTAATTGGTCTATTCATACGTACATAAATATCTATCTATATAGCAATCAGGGCTGTGTGCTGATTCCATAAGCTGTAATTCTGTTTTAGGCTCAAGCTCAAAAAGATAGGCTCCCTCTAGTCCATATTCAGGCAGCTAATGCCAAGAAACCAAAAATTATAGAGCAGAGTAGATTATTTTGTCTTTATTAAAGTTTCTCCAGCATAACTTTTAATAATATGAACAATGAACTTTCATTGAGGCTGCATGTTTTCAATAGAGTTTTCAATAAAACTTTGAAACTGAGTCTTCTGTGAAGACTTTATTTTGGTCCTTGTCTGCACATCACAGAAACCTTACCATGGCTGACTGTTTAATTAATTACAAAGGGGGAATTTTAAAAATTGCAAGTTTTTAGTTTTGTTAAAACGTACCCTTGCCTCCCTAGAAGGTACAATTCAAAATGAGACATGTATTGCCAACTTGACCATCATCAGTGACAGTCATCATGATGTTGTCACTTCTGTCCACTGTAATGCAGTGTCCGAGAAATATTTTCAGTTGTGGCCTATGCAGCCTATCTACATGGATTAACCACGCTGTGACTCTTCACAATTTGTTCACCAACAGTAGCTTAGGTAGTAACAGTTTGATGTTAAATTCTTCCAGAAAGCCTTTCAAAAGATTAAGTACGTATGTATTAAAATGTATCTAACACCTGCATATGTTAATTGGAAGACTGAAATTTAAGACCTGCGGATCCGACCTGGCATCAATAACTCCTGTTAGCAACATCTGTGTTTTTTAATCATAGCCTCAAAACCTGGCTGTGTGGAGCTTTTTTTTTAAGAAAATGTCACATGAATAGTTCACTACTTTACATTTGCTCTATTATTTTAAACCAAACAGGAACAACTGTCTGAGGCCATCTGTCAGAACACCTGTAAGACACATTCTGTGACTCCAACAGCTTCCCAGGGGAACCTGCACAACAGCAGGTGAGAAATAGCACGTTAAAAGTCTACGTCTTATGCACTGCCATGACATAAATATTGTAGAAAATTTGTTCCCTTCCAATACCCTATTTATACGCTGAACACTCATAACTGGCTTGATCTGATTTGCAAAATTCAAAGGAGGAGAACAGAATACAAACACATTAGTCTTTTACATAGGTCAAACTAGTTCCGATTTTAAAGTATTACAAACTAACTGCTAGTTAGCTGTTAGCCTTTCACCTCTGAAATCATATTGACATGATGACAATCCTAATTATTGCACCAAACTGTGCAGCTGCTTGGCCATGTAACAATGTGGAGGGTACCACACAGTGCAACAACCAACTTTCCATTTAAGGCATGTGTCAAGGCGACCATGCAGAAAATTTAAACGGACCTGCTGTGTAATTAACAGACCATGCACCATCAAGCAATAATAGAAAGAACATTCTCTTTGGTCTAGATTCCCCACCGTCACTGAGCACCACCACCACTGCCCTCCTCCCCCTCGCACCCCACCACCCCCTGCCATCCTGCCCCCTGCCAAGTGGATTTGGGAGATTACCTGCCAAAGATGATCTATTGCAAAATAATTGAAGTTTCTTCTTAGGATTTTCTATTCAAGGAACGCTTGACAGTAATACCACTGTTGACTGTTTACCACTGCAAGAGGGCCAACAATTCAATTTTGCAGTAGACGTTGTTGCTTTGCCACGTCAATTTACAGCACCTAAAAGGCTATCAGGTACTTTCATGCATCACTGGAAGTGCTTTTACAACACCAGTGAGGAAAGGAATGCCAATAAGTGGTCCTTAAATGCTGTTTAACTGACGTGGCAGAATTATTCCATGTTACCTACACAGTTGCAAGAACCTTTTTTAAATATTTGTTCCCATGATGTGGATATTGCTAGCAAGGCCAAAACTTACTGTTATTCCCTTTTGCTCTGAAGTGTAGGAAGTGATTCAATGCCCTCATAAACATAGCTAAGGCAAAGCACTCTTGCTAATGTACATCTTCTATTGTTTTGGCAGCTTTCAACTTTTGTTTTCATTTACGCATTTCTTGGAATTTGGTCATTGTTGATGAGGCCAATATTTATTGCCTTTCTCTAGTTTCCCTCAAGAAGATACTAGTGAGTGCCCTTCTTGAACCTCAGCAGTCTGCATGGTGAAGGTATTCCATAGTGTTGTTAGACAGGACACCCCTCGATTTTGACTACACAATGATGAAAAAAGCTGCAGTGATGATTAAAATACATGAAGGCGTGGGCAAATTTGCCTTTGGAAAACCGTGGAAAATTCATTCACGGGGTCAAGCAATCAGAGAAAAGTATCCCCCGTAAAATGAACGGAAGGAAATGATGAACTGTTTCCCCAGGCACAGGCTGGTTCTCTCCCCTGCTTGCCACTGACACAACCTGTGACTGGAGGAGCAGCGAACAGTTAAACAAGTAAATGTCAGAAGTGAGAAAGTCACTCAGGGAGAATCCACTGGGAGATGGGGGCTGGGAGCCTACACGTGGAGCAGGAAGGTCCGGGTCTGAGATCCAGCTGCAGACAGATGTTTTCTGGGAGCCAGATGCAGTATTCTTGCACAGACCAGGAGGGGAGACAGGATTGAGGCGGATGTCTGTCTGCCAGGTTAAGAGGTGTTTAGGGAGAAAAGGAAGGCTGCACATGAAATTGGGGAATACAAAGGAATTGGAGGGGGGTGCGCAAGAGGCTGCAAGGTAATGGGGAGACGGGGAGGCTACAAGGGTGGGTGGCAGTACAAGGCAGAAAGGAGGGATGTGAGAGACAGGGAGGTCTCTAGAGTGTGGGTGGAGATAGTCCACAAGATCATAAAATAAAAGAGCAAAATTAGGCCGTTCAGCTCATCGAGTATGCTGTGCCATTTGATCATGGCTGATATGGTTCTCAACCCCATTCTCCTGCCTTCTCCCCAAAACCCTTGATTCCCTTACTAATCAACCGATTTAACTCTTTTTATGGCTTGGCCTCCACAGGCCTCCATGCCAATGAATTCCACAGATTCACCACGTTCTGGCTGAAGAAATTCCTCCTCGTCTCAGTTCTAAAGAGTCATCCCTTCACACTGAAGCTGTGCCTCCCCACATCCTGGTCTCTCCTGCCAATGGAAACATCTTCTCCATGTCCACTGTATCTATGCCTGACATAGTCATACTCACAGAATCATACCTTACAATGTCTCAGACACTACCATCACCAACGCTGGATATGTCCTCTTCCACCGGCAGGACAGACCCAGCAGAGGTGGCGGCACAGTGGGATACAGTTGGGAGGGAGTTACCCTGGGAGTCTTCAACATTGTGTCTGGACCACATGAAGTCTCATGGCTGCAGGTTAAACATGGGCAAGGAAACCTCCTGCTGATTATCACATACCGTTCTCCTACAGCTGATCAATCAGTACTCCTCCTCAATGTTGAACAACACTTAGAGGAAGCACTGAGGATGGCAAGGGCACAAAATGTACTCTGAGTGGGGGATTTCAATGTCCACCACCAAGAGTGGCTCGGCAGCACTACTACTGATCGAGCTGGCTGGGTCCTAAAGGACATAGCTGTTAGACTGGGTCTGCGGCAGGTGGTGAGGGAACCAACAAGAGGGAAAAACATACTTGACCTAATCTTCACTAATCTGCCAGCTGCAGTTACATCTGTCCATGACAGCATCGGTAAGTGTGACCATCGCACAGTCCTTGTGGAGACAAAGTCACACCTTCACATTGAGAATAGCCTCCATCGTGTTGTGTGACACAATTGCCGTGCTAAATGGGACAGACTTCGCTCTGATCTAGCAACTCCAGACTGGGCATCCATGAGGCGCTGTGGGCCATCAATAGCAGCAGAATTGTACTCCAGTGCAATTTGTAACCTCATGGCTCAGTGTCTCCCCCACTCAACCATTACCATCAAGCCAGGGGATCAACCCTGGTTCAATGGAGAGTGCAAGAGGACATGCCAGGAGCAGCACCAGGCATACCTGAAGATAAGCTATCAACCTGGTGAAGCCACCAAACAGGACGACTTGCATGCCAAACAGCGAAAGCTGCAAGTGATAGACAGAGCTAAGCGATCCTACAACCAACGGATCAGATCTAAGCTCTGCAGTCCTGCCACATCCAGTCATGAATGGTGCTGGACAATTAAACAACTCACTGGAGGAGGAGGCTGCACAAATATCCCCATCCTCAATGATGAAAGAGCTCAGCACATCAGTGCAAAAATAAGGCTGAAGCATTCGCAACAATCTTCAGCCAGAATTGCCAAGTGGATGATCCATCTTGGCCTCCTCCAGTGGTCCCCAGTATTACAGATACCAGTCTTCAGCCAATTCAATTCACTCTGCACGATATCAAGAAACAGTCGGAGACACTGGATACTGTAAAGGCTACGGGCCCTGACAACATTCCAGCAATAGTACTGAAGACTTGTGCTCCAGAACTTGCCGCTCCCCTAGCCAAGCTGTTCCAGTACAGTTACTACACTGGTATCTACCCAACAATGCGGAAAATTGCCCAAGTATGTCCTGTACACAAAAAGGGGGACAAATCCAACCCGGCCAATTACCGTCCCATCAGTCTATTTGCAATCATCAGTAAAGTGATGGAAGGTGTCACTAACAGTGCTATCAAGCAGCATCTGCTGAGCAATAACCTGCTCTGTGATGCCCAGTTTGGGTTCCGCCAGGGCCACTCAGCTCCTGACCTCATTACAGCCTTGGTTCAAACATGGACAAAAGAGCTGAATTCATGGGGTGAGGTGAGAGTGACAGCCCTTGACATCAAGGCTGCATTCGACCGAGTGAGGCATCTAGGAGCCTTAGCAAAACTGGAATCAATGGATATCAGGGGGCAAACTCTCCGGTGGTTGGAGTCATACTGACACATAGGAAGATGGTCGTGGTTGTTGGAGGTCAATCATCTCAGCTCCAGGACATCTCTGCAGGAGTTCCTCAGGGTAGTGTCCTAGACCCAACCATCATCAGCTGCTTCATCAACAACCATTTCTCCATCATAAGGTCAGATGAGGGAATGTTTGCCAATGATTGCACAATGTTCAGACCCATTCATGACTCCTCAGATACTGAAGCAGCCAATGTTCAAATGCAACAAATGCCAGGCTGTGACTATCATCAATAAGAGACAATCTAACCACCACCCCTTGACATTCAATGGCGTGACCATCACTGAATCCCCTATTATCAACCTCCTGGGGGTTATCATTGGCCAGAAACTCAACTGGACTCCCCACATAAACACAGTGGCTACAAGAGCAGGCCAGAAGCTGGGAATACTGCGGTGAGTAACTCACCTCCTGACTCCTCAAAGCCTGTCCACCATCTACAAGGCACAAGTCAGGAATGTGATGGAATACTCCCCACTTGCCTGGATGAGTGCAGCTCCAACAACACTCAAGAAACTTGACACCATCCAGGACAAAGCAGCCCACTTGATTGGCACTACATCCACAAGCATCCACGCCCTCCACCACCGACGCTCAGTAGCAGCAGTGTGTACTATCTACAAGATGCACTGCAGAAATTCACCAAAGATCCTCAGACAGCACCTTCCAAACCTATGACCACTTCCATCTAGAAGGACAAGGGCAGCAGATATATACAACCTTCAAGTTCCCCTCCAAGCCACTCACCATCCTGACTTGGAAATATATCGCTGTTCCTTCACTGTCACTGGTTCAGAATCCTGGAATTCCCTCTCTAATAGCATTGTGGGTCAACCTACAGCAGGAGGACTGCAGCTGTTCAAGAAGGCAGCTCACCACCACCTTCTCAAGGGCAACTGGGAATGGGCAAGAAATGCTAACCAGCCAGCAGCACCCACATCCCGCAAACGATTAGTAAAAAAAAAGGCCTCTCAGTGTCCTGTGAGTTTCATGGTCCATGTTCAGGGACATTATGTTGGGGGAACTGAGAATTAAGAAAGGGATGATCACCTTATTGGGACGGTACTATAGACCACGCAATAGTCATCAGGAAATTCAGAAACAAATTTGTAAGGAGATCTCGGTAATCTTCAAGAATAATAGTCTGGTAACAGTAGGGGATTTTAACTTTCCAAACATAGACTGGGACTGCCAAAGTGGTAAGGGCTTGGATGGAGAGGAATTTGTTGTGTGTACAAGAAAATGTTCTGATTCAGTCTGTGAATGTACCTACTAGAAACAGTGCAAAACTTGACCTACTGTAGGGAAATAAGGCTGGGCAGGTGACTGAGGTGTCAGTGGGGGAGCACTTTGGGACCAGTGACCATAATTCTATTAGTTTTAAAATAGTGATGGAAAGGGATAGACCAGATCTAAAAGTTAAAGCTGTAACTTGCAGGAAGGCCAATTTTGACGGTATTAGGCAAGAACTTTCAAAAGTTGATTCGGGGTGGATGTTCGCTGGTAAAGGGGCGGCTGGAAAATGGGAAGCCTTCAAAAATGAGATAACGAGAGTCCAGAGACAGTATGTTCCTGTTAGAGTGAAGGACAAGGCTGGTAGGGGTAGGGAATGCTGAATGACTAGGGAAATTGAGGTTTTTGACAAGAAAAAGAAGGAAACATATGTCAGGTATAGAAAGCAGGGATCAAGTGAATCCCTGGAAGAGTATAAAGGCAGTAGGAGTATAGTTAAGAGGGAAATTAGGAAGGCAAAAAGGGGACATGAGATAGCTTTGGCAAATAGGGATAAGGAGAATCCAAAAGGATTCTACAAATAATTTAAGGACAAAAGGGTAATTAGGGAGAGAATAGGATCCCTTAAAGATCAGCAACGCTGCCTATGTGCGGAACTGAAGGAGATGGGGGAGATACTGAAGGAGTGTTTTGCGTCAATGTTTACTGTAGAGAAGGACATGGGCATGGGAGATACAGATGCAGAATGTGGGGAATGAAATAGCGACAACTTGGAAAATATTACAGAGGAGGAGGTGCTGGACAGTTTAAAACGCATAAAGGTGGATAAATCCCAGGGACCTGATCAGGTGTACCCTTGAACTCTGTCGGAAGCTAGGGATTGCTGGGCCCCTCGCTGAGATTGTTGTATCATCGATAGCTGCTGGTGAGGTGCCAGAAGACTAGGTTGGCTAACGTGGTGCCACTATTTAAGAAAGGTGGCAAGGAATAGCCAGGGAACTATAGACCGGTGAATCTGACATCGGTGGCAGTTGGAGTTTAATTTAGATAAATGTGAGGTGCTGCATTTTGGAAAGACAAATCAGGGCAGGACTTATACACTTAATGGTAAGGTCCTCGGGAGTGTTGCTGAAAAAAGAGACCTTGGAGTGCAGGTTCATAGTTCCTTGAAAGTGGAGCTGTAGGTAGATAGGACAATGAAGAAAGTGTTTGGTATGCTTGCCTTTATTGGTCAGTCCATTGAGTATAGGAGATGGGAGATCATGGTACGGCTGTACAGGACATTGGTTAAGCCACTTTTGGAATACTGTGTGCAATTCTAGTCTCCCTGCTATAGGAAAGATGTTGTGAAACTTGAAAGGGTTGAGAAAAGATTTGCAAGGATGTTGCCAGTGTTGCAGGGTTTGAGCTATAGGGGGAGGTTGAATTGGCTGGGGCCATTTTCCCCAGAGTGTCGGAGGCTGAGGGGTGACCTTATAGAAGTTTATAAAATCATGAAGGGCATGGATAGGGTGAATAGCCAAGGTCTTTTCTCCAGATAGGGGAGTCCAAAACTACAGGGCATAGGTTTGAGGTGAGAGGGGAAAGATTTAAGAGACGTAAGGGGCAACTTTTTAATGCAGAGGATGGTGCATGTATGGAATGAGCTACCAGAGGAAGTGATGGAGGCTGGTACAATTAAAACATTTAAAAGTCATCTGGATGGGTATATGAATAAGAATTAGAGGGATATGGGCCAAATTTTGCAAATGGGACCAGATTTATTTAAGATATCTGGTTGGCATGGATGAGTTAGGCCGAAGTGTCTGTTTCCATGCTGTACATCTCTATGATTATAGGTGGGGTACAAGGGAGCAGCAGTGATTCAGAGAAGCTGCAAGGGCCAAGGGGCTGATTGAGTGATTGCAGGAGTCTGGATGGAGACAGGATAGCTGCAAAGGGGTTGGGAAGAGGCTGCAAGGGGGAAACTGAGGCTGCAGTGGGGGCAGTGAGATCACCTCTCATTCTTCTAAATGCCAGAAGATAGAGGCCGAGTCTCCTCATTATCTCCTTATAAGACAAGCCCACCACCCAAGGAGTCAATCTGATGAATCTCTTGCTGCGCTCCCTCAATGCCATGTATATCCTTACACAAATAAAAACCAAAAGAACTGTGGATGTTGTAGATCAGAACAAAATCAGAATTTGCTAGAAAAGTTCAGCAGGTCTGGCAGCATCTGTGAAGAAAAATCAGAGTTAATATTTTGGGTCCTGTGACCCTTCATCAGAACTATGTATATCCTTCCCTAGGCAAGGGAACCAGACTGCACACAATACTTTTGATAGAATCTAACCAATTAATGCAAGACTTCTTCATTTCTGTACTCTAAACCTCTTCCCTTCCAAATTACTTTCAGCAACTTCTTGCTAGCTTTCAGTGACTTACAATCAAGGACACTGAGGTCCCATTCAAGAAATTCAACACCTCTGTTCCTCCTACCAATATGGATAACCTAACACTTATCCATATTGTATTGTAAACAGCTGGGGCTCCAACAGTGATCCTTGCAGTACACCAGGAGTCACAGCCTGCGAGCCTGAAAATAATCCATTTATTCCAACTCATTGCATTCTGCCTGTTAACCAATCTTCAAACTGTGCTGATACATTACCCACAGTTCCAATTTGTTTAGTTTTGTTTACTGACCCCTTGTGTTAACTTCAAATACACTATATCGAATGCTTCCTCTTTGTTGAGTTAGTGTGCTAATGACCCCCAAAAATCTCTGTTAAATTTGCCAAATATGATTCTCACTTCATAAATCCATATCGATTCTGCCAAATCAGGAGATTATTTTCTAAATATCCAGTAATCACATCCTTTATAATAAATTCCAGTATTTTCTCAAAGACTGATGTTAGGCTAAATTGATACAACTCAAATGCAAGATGGATGAGTTGATAGCTCTGGTTTGCTCTAAATTTGATCAGAATACTTTCAATTCCTACTCATTGTCATTTTAGAGTCATAAACATGTAAAGTATGGAAACAGACCCTTTGGTCCAACTTGTCCATGCCGACTGCATATCCTCAATTAAGTGAGTCCCATTTGCCAGCATTTGGCCCATATCCCGCTAAACCCTTCCTATTCATATACCCATCCAGATGCCGAATAAATGTTGTAATTGTACCAGCCTCCACCACTTCCTGTGGCAGCTCATTCCATACAGGTACCACCGTCTGCGTGAAAAGGTTGCCCCTTAGGTGCCTTTGAAATCTTTCCCCTCTCAACTTAAACCTATGCCCTCTAGTTTTGGAGTCCCTGACCCTGACCTTGGCTATTCACACTATCAATGCCTCACATGATTTTATAAACCTCCACAAGGTCACCCCTCAGCCTCCAACTCTCCAGAGAAAACAGACGCAGTCTATTCAGCCTCTCCCTTTGGCTCAAACCCTCCAACCCTGGCAACATCCTTGTAAATCTTTTCTCAACCCTTACAAGTTTCACAACATCCTTCCTATAGCAGGGAGACCAGAGTGCACACAGTATTCCAAAAGTGACCTAACTAGTGTCCTGTACAGCCGCAACATGACTTCCCAACTCCTATACTCAAGGCACTGACCAATATAGGCAAGCATACCAAACACCTTCTTCACTATTGTATCTACTTGCAACTCCACTTTCATTGATTGAAACAGTTCTGCTAATATTACTATAGACCAGTTGGATCCCATTATGGATTCCCTTCCCAAACTTCATGCATCCATCAAACAGGATTATGTATTTCATCAAAAACGTTCTCAGATCCAAGATGATGAGACAGGTAAAAACCGAAAGAACTGCAGTTGCTGTAAATCAGGAACAAAAACAAAGTTGCTGGAAAAGCTCAGCAGGTCTGGCAGCTTCTGTGAAGGAAAAAACAGAATTAATGTTTCGGGAGATGAGACAGGTGTCCACCTCACCCTAAACCAGCCAATATTATACCTAAGGAGCACAAGGCTATGAGAGATCTTCCTGTAGAGTACAATGCTAGACTAACCAGATTGGCAACGACCTCATACTGAGTTTAGTACTCCACAGTAAGCAATGAAGTGAACTGGTGATTGTTGATTGAATCTGCCCTAATATTCCCCATTTAGCTGACAGAGATGATGTCTTTTCTCATAGACTCTGACATGCTGCCATCCAGTTGCACAATCTCATATACTTCCAGCAAGTCTGGGCCAGCAATCCATTAAGAACGTAAGAACTAAGAGCTCAAGTAGGCAGTTCAAAATCACATCCCCCCCCAACCCTGTCCTGAGTTTGCTCTGCTAATATGTTCATGGCTGATCTCATCTTGAGCTCAATGTCATTTTTCTACCCACTCTCTATAACCATTTAACTCATTGTTAGTTAAAAATTGGTTTATCTCCTTTATGAATTTACCCAATGTCCCAGCATCCATCACAGTCTGGGGTAATGAATTCCATAGATTCATGACGCTTTGAGAGAAGTAATTTCTCCTCATCTCTGTTTAATCTGTTACTCCTTATCCTAAAACTATAATGCCTTATTCTAGATTGCCTCACATGAGGAAATATCCTCTCTGTATCTACTTTGTCAATCCCCTTTAGCATCACATAAATCTCAATTAGATGTCTCCTTCTAAACTCCAGAGAGTGTGGGCCTAAACTGCTCAGTATCTCTTTGTAAGATAAACTCCTCATATCTGAAATCAGTTTAGTGAATCTCCTCTGAACTGCATCCAGTTCAACAACATCTCTCTTTGAGCAAGGGCATCAAAATTGTACACAATACTCCAGGCGCAGTCTCAATAATACCTTGTACAGTTGCAGCAACACTTAGAGATAGTAAGGACAGCAGATGCTAAAGTCAGAGGTAGCACAGTGTGGAGCTGGAGGAACACAGCAGGCCAGGCAGCATCAGCGGAGCAGGAAATTTGATGTAAGGCAACACTTGCCTTTTATACTCTATTCCTTTGGCAATAAATGCCAAAATTCCATTTGCCTTCCTTATTACCTGCTGTACCTGCGCACTAGTTTTCTGAAATTCACTAATGAGGTCACCCAGATCCCTCTGCTCCAAACAATTCTAAAATTTCTCTTGATTTAGATAATAAGTTGCTTTTCCAATCCTCTGACACAAATGGATAACTTCACACTTATTCACATGAAACTTCATCTGCCATATTTTGGCATTTGCACTGACCTTGTCCAAATCTATTTACAGATTTCGTATTTCTTCATTGCAACTTACCTTCCCACCTATTTTAGTATCATCCACAAATTTGGTTTTAGTACTTTCTATCCCTGCATTGAAGTCATTAATATATATTGTAATTAGTTGGACCCGCTAGTCACTTCTTGCCAAGCAGGAAAAGACCCATTTATTTCTTCTTTATGTTCGTTGGCCAATCCTTTATCCAAGTTAATAATTTACCTCTAACCCTAGGTGTGTATTACCTTTAGTGTGACCCCTTATGTGAAAATCCAGATATATTACATCTACAGGACTCCTATTGTTCACCTTGCTTGTTACATCTTTGAAGAGCTCTAGCAAATTAGTCAAACATTATTTACCCGTCATAAAACTGTGATGGATTACAGTTTGACTTTCCAAATGTCCTGTTCTTGCTCCCTTGATAATGGATTCTAACAATTTCCCAATGACAGATGTTAAATTAACTGGCCAATAGTTTCTTTTCTTCTGCCTCCCTGCTACTTTGAATAAGGGCATTATATTAGCATTTTTCCAATCCAATGGAACCTTTCCCACAGTGAGAAAATTTTTGCAATATTGTAACCAATGGATTCACTATCGCTGCTGCCACTTCCTTGCTGCCATCAAGTCCTGGGGACTTGTCTGCTTTCAGTAGAAATTGATGGAAAAGCTCATCAGGTCTGGCAGCATCTCTGGAGAGAATCACAGTTCACGCTTCAGATCGAGTGACCCTTCCTCAGAACTCATGCTCAGAACAGTATTCTGAGGAAGGGTCACTCAACCTGAAATGTTAACTCTGATTCTCTCCACAGATGTTGCTAGACCGGCTGAGCTTTTCCAGCAATTTCTGTTTTCATCTCTGATTTATTGCATCTGCAATTCTTTCGTTTTTTTTGTCTGCTTTCTGTCCTAGTTGTACTTATTCTCCAGTGATCGTGATTGTTCTAAATTCCCCCCTTTCTATAATCTTTGCATTACCTGTTACTATTGGGATGGTACTGGTGACCTTGTGAAAACTAAAGCAAAATATTGATTTGGTGACTCTGCCATTTCTGGGCTCCCCGCTATTAACTCCCCAGCCTCATTCTCTAAAGTACCAATATTTGTTTTAGCTATTCCCTTTCTTTCTATGTACCGATAGAAGCTTTTGCTATCTGTATTTGTACTTGGTGTGAAGTTTCTTTCATAAATTACGCTTGCTTTTTTAGGTACTTTTTAAAATTAAGCCTTTGTTGATCTTTAAAAGTTTCCCAATCTTCCAGCCTACCATTCACCTTTGCAACATAGCATACCTTTGTTTTTGTCTTTATATTATTTTTAACTTCCTTACTTATCCATAGACGTGGCTTCTGGGAGGTTCACTTATCGAAATGGAACTGACAGCTTTTCTCAACTTGTCCAGAGTTAGTGATTTGTCTCCCATGCAGTGTTTTTAAGACCCTCTGAGAGTGCTGGATGGCAGGAAGAATTGGGAGATGTCATGAATTGAGATAGATTTTTTGTTTAAAAAATTTGAAAAAGACTTTACAAGCCAAAAGTGGTTGAAAGCGTAATTCAGTGACGATCTGGAAAATTCCTGTGGATGATATTTGGTCCGTTTGTAAAGACCTTGAAGTGTTGCACAGCAACTTCAGATAAAACACTGCAACAGGAAGAGATGCAATGCAAAACTGAACTATAATCTCCAGTAGTTGCAGAGATAATGGAGGCCAACTACCACCTCAGCAGAAACTATCTCATGCAAATTATGTTAGAGAATGTACACATAATGTGAGGTCAAGGAATGCAGTTCTGGGCAAAAGGCATTTCTGTGTTTTCCCCTTCCAGGAATATATAAGAGAATATATATATACCTGCATCCTTAGTCTCAGTGTGCTATTTTGGTATTCTAGTTCTAAGGGACTGGACATACTGCAAACGTCACAGCTGAAGAAGATACACTAGGCACTCTTTTGCTGAGAGCTAAAAAGGTTTCTCTCTCGCAACGTGCTTCTAGCAACTGATGAAAGTCAGCAAAGCCACTGTTAAAAAAGAAACAATTCCCTTCAGCTAACTTGCCGAACCAAGAATCTCCAGACCAACTGCTCAACTGCCAAGGTCTGCACTATCAGTAGCCCCCAATTTAACAACCACAACATTTCACCATCTGCTCCTCACATAGATGTCACAGTTCCAACAACAAGTTATATTTATATAAGAGTCATAGATCCTATCCAGCCTCATCTTATAACTCAAACCCTCCAGCCTTGGTAACATCCCTGTAAATCTTTTTTGCACCATTTCCATTTAACAACACTGTTCTGATAGCAGGATGACCAGAATTGTACGCAGTACTCCAAATGTGGCCTTATCAATGTCTTGTACAGCCATAACATGACATCCCAACTCCTAAACTCAGTGCTCTGACCAATAAAGGCAAGTGTATTAAACGCCTTCTTCACCACCCTGTCTATTTGTGCTGCAATTTTCAATGAACTATGTACCTGCATCCCTCGGTCTCTCTGTTCGACAACACTCCCCAGTGCCCTAACAATAACTGTGTAAGTCCTGCCGTGGTTTGTCTTACGAAAATGAAACAACTCACATTTATCTAAATTAAACTCCATCTGACATTCGTCGGCCCACTGGCCCAGTTGACCAAGGTCCTGTTGCAGTCTGAGATAACCTTCTTTACTGTGCACTATGCCACCAATTTAGGTGTCATCTCCAAACTTACTAACCCAGCCTCCAATATTCTCATCCAAATCGTTTATATAAATGACAAACGGCAGTGGACCCAACACTTATCCTTCTGGCAACACTGGTCACAGGCCTCCAGTCTGAACAACAACCCTCTGTCTCCTACTGTCAAGCCAATTTTGTGTCCGATTGTCAATGCAGCGTGAAGCTGGAGGAACACAACATGTCAGACAGCATCAGAGGAGCAGGAACGTTGACATTTCGGGTTTACACCCTTCATCAGGACTGGGGAAGGTTGTGTCAGGTCAAGGAGACGGGAATGAGAAGGAGGGTTGGACGTGGGATGAGGCCGGGCATGGGAAGATATTGAATTCTGTGTTGAGGCCATCGGGCTGTAAGCTCCCAAGGTGAAATATGAGGTGTTGTTCCTCCAGTTTATGTGTGGCATCATTGTGATAGTGGAGAAGGGCCAGGAAGGACATGTCACCAAGGCAACGGGAGGGGGAGTTAAAATGGCTGGCAACTGGAAGGTGCTTTGGATTATCGCGTACAGAGCACAAATGCTCCACGAATCAGTCACCGGGTCTGCGCTTGGTCTCACAGATGTAGAGAAGACCACATTGGGAGCAATGGATACAGTAGACCAGGTTGGAGGATGTACAGGTGAATCAGTGTTGGATTTGGAAGAATTGTTTGGGGCCTTGGACGGAGGTGAGGTGGGAGTAGTAGGGGCGGGTGTAGCACCTCCTGCGGTTGCAGGGAAAGGTGCTGGGTGTGGTGAGGCTGGTGGGGAGTGTGGAGTGGATGAGGGAGTCGCGGAGAGAGCGGTCCCTATGGAATGCAGGTAGGGGAGGGTAGGAAAATATCTCTTTGTTGGTGGTGGGGTCAGATTGTAGGTGGAGGAAGTGGCAGAGGATGATGGGCTGGATGCGGAGGTTCGTGAGCTGGGATGTGAGGAACATTGGGACTCTGTCTTTATTTTTGTTGGGCTGAGGGGCTTTGAGAGCAGAAGTACAGGAAATGCAAAAGATGCAGTTGAGGACATTATGAATGACAAGAGTGGGGAAGTTATGGTCCTTGAAGTGGGAGGACATCTGGCATGTCCAGGTGTGGAACACTCCATCTTGGGAGTAGCTGCAGCAGAGGCAGAGGAATTGGGAGTATGGGATTGCATTCTTGCAGGAGTGTGTGTGACAGGAGGTGTAATCAAGGTAGCTGTGGGAGTTGGTGGTTTGAAATAGATGTCGGTGCTAAGACAGTTACCGAAGATGGAAACGGAGAGGTCCAGGAAATGGAGGGAGGTATCGGAAATGGTCCAGGTGAATTTGAGGTTGGGGTGAAAGGTGTTTGTAAAGTTGATGAACTGATCAAGCTCCTCATGGGAGCACGAGGCAGCGCTGATACAGTCATCAATGTACAAGAGGAAGAGGTGGGGGATGGTGCCAGTGTAACGGCAGAAGAGGAACTGTTCCACGTATCAGTTTCAAAATCTCCTCACCCCCAGCCTCATCCCATCCCCCTCTCAGCCCCACCTCCTTGGCCTGAAACAACCTGTCCATTTTCTTTCTCATCTATCCACCCACCCCTTCCCATGACCTATCTCCACAACCTCCTACCTACATCCACCTGTCTCCATCCCACTTACATTCCCCCAGCCCCAACCCCTTCGATTTATTTCCGAGCTCCTTTCACCCTCCTCAATCCTGATGAAGGGTGTAACCCGAAAAGTTGATTTGCCTGCTCCTCTGATGCTGCCTGACCTGCTGTGTTCCTCCAGCTCCACACTGTATTGACTCTGACCTCCAGCATCTGCAGTTCCTGCTATCTCCTTTGTATCCAATTAGCTAGCTTAATCATTGAATCCCTACAGCTTGGAAGCAGGCTATTCAGCCCACTGAGTCCACACTGACCCTCCAAAGAGGATCCAACCCAGATCCACCCCATCCCTGTAACCTCGTAATTACAATGGCTAATCCATTGAGAGTGCAACATGCAATCATGATGCCTTATGGAATATTAATTGGAGAGTGTTGTGAATCATTCATTAAGCAACTTGATTCATAACAGTCTCCATTTTCTAGTAGCAGTATATGATTCTGGAAGGTTCTGCTGAGAATACTTATTGGTTAGCTCAGTTGACTGGTTTGCGATGCAGAGTGATACCAACAACATGGGTTCTTTTCCTGCACTGGCTGTGGTTATCATGAAGGACTCTCCTTCTCAACCTCTTGCCTTGCCTGAGTTGTCGTGACCCTCAGGTTAAACCATCACCAGTTATCTGTCTCTAATAAGAGAACAGACCTATGGTCCTCTGGAAATATGGCACCATTCAAATCATTGAGCCTGTACGTTACATTTTGCTTGTGAAATTGTAATCCCAAAAACAGCTAAACTAAAACATTCTCGTAGGTTGTATGCAGCAGTATTGACTGTTTGCCTTCAAAAATTCCTGTTTGAAGAAACGTGAGTTAAATTTTAGTAGCTTATCAAAGAAACCACATGCAGCAGCAAGAACCTTTGTTTTAAATCTCAGCCACATTCCAGGCACATGGGCTAAGAAGGTATTATGTAGTAGTTCTTTTTGACATGTTGTGAACTATATCATTCATTAGTAATTCTAAGTGTTTGCAGATGGACTTCAAAAAAGCTCCTGCATCTAATTATATTTTAGTTTACTGCACATTTGACTCCAAGCAGAAATGTATTACTGTGTTTAATAGTGATGTACAATTTAATGGATCTAAGATCTAAGAAAATGGAGTCATTATGCATCATCTACTTTTTACCCTTCTGATGACATGTTTCTCAGTTGATCTGTGGTTTCCTGAGAAGCAAATTTTACCTCTTAATTTATTTGAGACATTTATTTCTCTGGATCCAAATGATTTGGGCTCATTAAGATTGAAAATGATGTAATCTAACATACAAGAATTATCGCTAGATGCTTCACTTGCAGTTAAAGAAATTGTTTTGAAGTCCACTTGCTCTTTTTCATGTAACAAAAAATGCTATCACTATTTTATATGAGACAAGATCCTACGAAAAGCACTGAAGGACTAATTATCAAATCTCTTTTTCATGGAGTTGACAAAGGATGTTACATTGAACAGTCAATGCTCTTGTTTAGCATCATCTGGTTGCTGCTCTGCAACCAAAACATGGTTGGCAGTGAATCCTGGATTATTTACAATATACATTAATGACTTGGAAAGTGAATGTGCTGTAGCTAACTTTGCAGATGACAAAAATAGGTGGGAAAGCAACTGGTAACGCTGGCACAGAGCCTGCATAGGGATATAGAAAGTTATTGGGAAAAAATTTGGCAGATGAAATACAATGTGGTGAAATGTGAGGTCATGCATTTTGGCAGTAAAAATAGAAGAGCTGAATATCATTTAAATGGATAAAGACTGCAGAAAGCTATAGAGCAGAGGTTTCTGTGAGTCCTCATCCATGAATTACAAAAAGCTAGTTTCCAAGTTCAGCAGGCAACAGGAAAGGCAAATGGAATGTTGGCCTTTATTTCAAAGGGAATGGAGTATAAAAGTAGGGGTGTAAAACTGTACAAGGCACTAGTCGTATCGCAGCTGGAATACTGTGAACAGTTTTGGGTCCCTTATCGAAGGAAAGATACATCAACATTGGAGGCATTCCAGAGAGGTTCAGTAGTCTGATACCGGGTATGGAGAGACTGTCTTATGAGGAGAAGTTGAGAAGGTGAACCTGTACTCTTTGGAATATAGAAGAATGAGAGGCGATATTGAAACATGCAAGATTCTCTGAGGATTTGACAAGGTAGAAACAGAAAGATTGTCACCCCCATGGGAGAGTCTAGGACCGGAGGGCATAAGGGATTAAGAATAAGAGGTTGCACATTTAAGACAGAGTTGAGGAGGAACTTCTAATCTCAGAGGAATATGAATCTATGGAGTTCTTTAACACAGTGGGCTTTGACTCTGGGTCATTTTGTATATTCAAGACTGAGATGGATATTTTTAATCAGTGAGGGAATTAATGGCCACAAACAAAAACAGAACTCTGAGTGCTGAAGAAGGGTCGTTGGACCTGAAACATTAACTCTGCTTTCTCTCCACAGATGCTGCCAGACCTGCTAAGCTTTTCCAGCAATTTCTGGTTTTGTTTCTGATTTCCAGCATCCACAGTTCTTCTTTTTGTTTAGGGTATCAGTGGCTAAGGGGAGAAGGCAGGAAGTTGGAGTTGAAGACTATTAGATCAACCATGATCTCATTGAATGGTGTAGCAGACTCAGTGTGCTGAATGGTCTGCTTCTACTTCTATATCTTATGATCTTATGGACACGAGACAGTGGGTTCACATAATCAACCTCAAATAACTTACACTGGGATTTGTTGTCAGATTTCTCATCAGTTAGGTTGACAGAAAACTGCCTTAAGGATCTGTACATGACCGCTTAGAGAGCTGTGTCCAACGCTCTACAATGAGCTTGTTCAACAACAAATGCAAGCAGACAAGGGTCATATAGAAAATAGAAGGAATAGCCTGCTCTGCCTTTCAATGTGATCATTATCATCCACAAGATTCCACTGCTTAGAGCTTCGTGTTACAAAAAGAAACACATAGAATTGTTCTTGTTTTCATTGAAGAGGAGAGGACAATTAGGTAACAAGGTGCTGAGCTGGATGAACACAGCAGGTCAAGCAGCATCAGAGGAGCAGGAAAGCTGACGTTTCGGGTCTGGACCCTTTTCTGAAGAAGG